>NC_138383.1:24628578-24674289 GCF_054177405.1 Leptonychotes weddellii
TCTCATTCCTTCTTCCTTGCTTATACCAAATGTGGAAATCACTGTTCCCTCCAGCTTCAGACCTCTCAGGGAACTCCTCTTGCCAGTAACCTCTAATTCTTTTATAAAATTCTTTGACTCCCAGATGGCTGACAGTATGTTCCTTCTAATTTCTTTCTCCCTGCAGATCTGCTAGGATTTCTTAATTGGGCAGGATGGATTCATATTTTATGCATCAAGAATTTACCCATAATTATAATAAAATGTAAAGAAGGTTGACTAAATTCTTATCTCCTCAAATCCCTGCCTTCCCTTATATTTCTGCTCAGGTTAATTTTTTGAAATGCCTTTATGATCATGGCTTTAAATGTGTCCATATCTATTATAGTTTCAATGATATTAAGTTCCTCAGCTTAGTAGAAAAGTCCATTTATGATGAAGTCCTTGTGATTATTTCTAACTTCATTTCTTGTCACTTTCTTTCTTGCAGGCTTCATTTCAGACTTATGTTGCTTTATGCCGGTGCATATTTACACATATCATCCCATCTACTAAGAATATCCTTCACTGCCTTTTTTTACCATTTAACTCCCACTTAACTTTTAAGAAAGACTTCATTCCATCAAGTCTAAATTACATTTTGTGTGTTCCACAGTTCAGTATGCTTTTTATACTGTGCAAAACTGAGTCATTGACTTATGACCTGTATCTTTCATGAGGCCATGGGACCTTATAGGTGAGAATATATCTGAGAATATATCTCAGTCATAATTTTATCCTGATTATTTAGGAAGGAATCAGACTATAGATTGATTCTGGTCAGATCCTGACTCTCATCCTTCTGTATAAAACATCTGTTTCCATTTGAATGTCTTATAGATACCTCTAACTCAATTTGTACAAAACTGAGATTTGCTTCCCTTATGAAACATTATTCTCTCTATATATCCATTCTTTTTATAAATAACCACAGCAACCACTCAGTTTTCTAAGATAGAAACTTTGAAATTGTTCTTAACACTTCTCTGCCCTCACCATACCCTACCCCTTGCCAGTATGTCACCTTTCATGTGTTCTCAAATCTCCAGTGTCAAAGTCTGTCCATCTGTACTGCCACTGCTTTGGGATCCGTTTCTAGTGGTTGTATTTAGTCTTCTCTTCTCCAACTGATATTTCATAGAACTGATCCATTCTCCAACTGGATCTGTATCCAGATCCAACCGGAGTGATAGTTCTAATTATCAGATTATGCCCATCCTACATCCCCAAAACATTCTGATGATCTACCTACCATTGTCTTTGGAAAAAATTCAGATTGCTTATTGTGGCTAGTGAGGACATTCACCACCTAGAACACATTTCCTTCTTTAAGTACATTTTTATCTACTTCATGTATCAAATTATTATCAAGTCAAAAATTCCTTTCAGTTTCCCCAAATGCCATGTATTCTTTCACTTCCAGATGTTTATCTATGCAGATCTATCTGCCTGCAAATCTTTCCCCTCCTCTCTCCGCTTCACTAATTAATGTTCTTTCTTCATATTCAGTTAGATATCACTCCCTTCTAGAAATCTTCCTTGGTCACTATGACTGTGTTATTCCCCATAATGGTGGACCAGAGACTACCTGCATTTGTTCAAAAACAAATATTTAAGATCTTTGTGAACAGTTGTTAAACTATTAGTAGCTTGAAATTGGCCATGGTGGAAATATTTACAACATGGAAATTAACAAATATGACAAAATCAGGTTTGTTTTTACAAAATCAGTTTTTTTAATTTTTCCCCCAGAGAACCAGTTTATCAGCACATTGGTGTCTCTAATTAGAGTGAGTATACATGCGTCGCTGCTTACCTTTATTACAGCATTATATACACTATATTGCTCTTGTCTGTTCATTAGCTTGCCTTCCCATGAGTTGTAAGATAGTTGAAGTTAAGAATAGTTTCTGTTTATTTTATCACTGACATCTTACACATAGCAGATACCAATTATACTCTGCTCCCACCCCCCAAAAAAAATATTGTCCCTGATCCAATGCCAACAGGTATACCAATTATAATGGGTGTTAAGTGAAAAGAGCTTTGTAGACAAAATCACAGAAGAATGAATTACTTTCTAATATGGCATTTCTGGAGCTTATTGTTTTGTCCTAGATTTAAAAGAGCTTTATCTTACAAAAGCTGGGAGCAGAAAAATTAGCTTTAGTGAAAAACAGCTTCAATACTCCTTCACTCACTCAGGAATGAGAAAATGCAGTACAATGTATATTCTTTACCTGCTGGGTAGTATAGTTGTTATTAGCAGAAAGGTATTCCCTTACTTTATGTTTCTAGACATCTTCCTAATTTTGGGTAATTATTAGGGGGATTAAAATATAGTAAAGCCAACCATAATACTATAGGAGTTCAGAAATCAATTTCATTAAGTGCCAGTTCATATATTAAAGGGGTAAACGTGGGGCGCCTGGGTGGCTCAGATGGTTAAGCATCTGCCTTCGGCTCAGGTCATGATCCCAGGGTCCTGGGATCGAGCCCCACATCGGGCTCCTGGCTCAGTGGGGAGCCTGCTTCTCCCTCTCCCTCTGCCTCTCCCCCTGCTCATGCTCTCTCTCTGTATCTCTGTGTCTCAAATGAATAAAATATTTTAAAAAAATAAAAAAATAAATAAAGGGGTAAACGAATGATTGGGCTGAATTCACTGTAGAAGACAGCGGTTCATCATATATTTCCAAATTTATTTTATCTGAAGACACATTATTATAGGTTTATACTGATAGGAAAGCAAATAAAACTGTTAGACTGAAATAGATTGTTTTGCTTTCAGCCCAATGATGATCTATTTAATTTATACCTAAGAAGCTGTTATTTAGTAAGTGTGGGAAAACTTTGATGAGATATTATTTTTCACAGAAGAAAGAACCAATAGTGCAGCCTATAGGTTTAACAGTAAGTAAATATAAGAATGAGAGTAGGCCGTCAGATATCTTCTTACAACATTCTTGATGTCAGTAAAACAGAACAAAGTATGATTAAAAAAAACTATTCTTTACACATGTTTAATTTAGAATTCTATTTTAGCTTTATAGACCTCATCCTGGACATCTAGGAAATATACTGTTTTAGCTCTTATTAAGAATTTTAATATGTTTATTAGAGATCTTCTAGTTTATGATTGGCATCTTATTCAAATAACTGAACAAAGAAGAATATTAACTCAACTAAAAGAAGAAAAAAAGATCAGTTTAGACATGGCTGTGTCTTAAGTCCTCAGATAGGAGGTCTGGTCTCTATGACATAATGGACCTAAAGGAAGGGGAGCATCTTTCTGATTAGCTCTGGAAAACCAATTCAAATTCTGATTGCCATGATTTGGGTCATGTCACCATCTATGAACCAATCACTTTGTCCAAGGAATGGCAAACTTTTTCATTTGCTTATGCTTGTGACTGGGTATATATGTCAAAAAATAGAACACATTTCTTTCTGTACATAAAATACTTTAAATATCTCAACCAAACAAATTAGAATAATCCTGTGTTCAACTTAAAAATATCCCCATTCTTCCAAAAGAGACCTACCTAAACCTGCCTGTAGATACTGCCTCCAGATCCAAATCAGTAAGAATAGGTTTTGACTTCTTCATTGTCAGAAAGAGGCTAAATGATAAAATCATTTGTGCCCAGTATATATGTCTGACAAAAATGAAATGGAATCAGAGCAACTTTACTAAGATCTCTCATTAGAAAAAGGGAGAAGTAGAAACAGCATTAAACATTCACTGATCTATAACATATATAGCATTTCTTCTTGGAAAAGAAGAATAAACACTTTTTCTTTACAGATAATGTGTTTTTAATCAGCCAATTCATTCACTTCATGTTCTTGAGAGGATAAATTTCCTCCTTGCCACATCTTTGTAAGGCTTTGGGGGCCAGCATGGATTCTGGAGCCCATTTCTTTTTACGGAGAATTTAAGGCCTTGTGGAATATCTTAGGTTATCATTATATCCAGCACCTGAACACATTGTGGGCTAATAACTAAATTTTAAAAATAGCCTCAAATCCTTGGGGTGCCTAGGTGGCACGGTCGGTTAGGAATCTGACTCTTGGTTTTGGCTTAGGTCATGATCTCAGGGTTGTTTGATCAAGCACAATGTGGGGCTCTGTGCTCAGTGCGGAGTCTGCTTAAGCCTATCTCTCCCTCTGTCCCTCTCCCCAGCTTTCTCTTTCTCTGAAATAAATAAATAAATAAATAAATAAATAAATAAATAAATAAATAAATAAATAAACAATCCTTTAAAAAAAATGTCCTCAAATCCATTGTCAACAGATCACGAAAACAGATTTCACCATTGTGGTTTATTGTTGCCTTGCACTGAGCTGCAGTGTTCAGCCCAGCTTCCCAGACTTTCAAAATAACTGGTCCACCTTGGCTTTGGCTTTTGAAACAATAGTTTCAGGGGGCACCTGAGTGTCTCAGTTGGTTAAGTGTCTGCCTTCAGCTCAGGTCATGATCCCAGAGTCCTGGGATTGAGTCCCGCATCGGGCTCCATGGTCATCAGGGAGTCTGCTTTTCCCTCTGCCCCTCTCCCCTGCTTGTGCATGCACGCTCTGTCTCTCTCAGAAATAAATAAATAAAATCTTAAAAAAAAAAGAAACAGTAGTTTCAGGTATATATTACCTAATATAGGGGGCCTTGTATGCTCCTTCAACCCAGGATGCATCAAATACAATGGCTCTTTAAATTTTGGATAATGGTTTAATTTAAATGGCAGGATACACCTAACAGGAGACTTTTTGGAAATGTAGAAGTTCCATTTTTGTATCCTCTGTGTCTTCTAAATCTTTCTCCCATTGGTATTAGCTTGGAAACAGAGATTTTTGTTCTTGTTTTGTTTTGTTTGTTGTTTTTCAGCCCAGCAGTCTGCATGATTTTATGACTTGCTCCATCTTGATTGTGGATTGAAGGAACATAGGACCTCTCATAACATCACATGCTGTGTTTACTTTTTGCTTTCCAACATGTCATCTGAGACTGTAACTTTCTCTTTTTTGATGGAATTTTACAAAAGGACATTACAGAAAGACTCCAACATTCTGAAAGATTTTACCAAGTCCCTTAACTCTCCAGTATCGATGGGTACCTGATATTTTTCACAGAGACAGTGGACAATATTTTAACCATCACCTTGAATACAATAGTAACTGAGTCAGGGGGCTCCTCACTACACTACCCTTTTTCAGTTTAGCCACTTTCAGTACTAGAACTATTACTAGCAATAAATGACTTCTAGGCACTAATTGCTTAACAAAGTAGGAGTCATTAAATTTACAGAATTTAACAGAAATTTACAGAAATCCAACTCAATGTAGTTAATGAAATAAAACTTTATTAGATTATATAATTGTAAAGTCCTGTGGCAGATTTTCTTCAGGCATAGCAGAACCAAGATTCTGCCCCATTTCACCACTGGGTTCTGTTCTTCCCAGCATTGTCTTCATTTCGTGCAAGTATTTCTTGTATAACTAATGGTAAAGATGTACAAGTAGCTTATAGTTTATATTCTTTCTATGGCTTAAAATCCCAGCAAAAGTGGAGTGGTTTTCCCACTAATGTTAACAAAAGTCCTAGGGGAGGTGCTAATTCATGCCGATCATTGAACCATTACTCTCTTCAGAGGAATATAAGATTCCAATTACCCAGCTGCCACTGGAGGGCACAAATGAGGATTTACTCTAGCCCTACTCAAAACAAAGGTATTTTATAGGATTATTATGAAATTAAGGAAGCATTGGTTTTTAAATAAAAGGTATATTGTCAAAAAGAAAAGAAAAAAAGAATAGGAATGAAAAAAAGGAAGGGAGGGAGGGAGGGAAAGAGGGAAGGAGGGAAGGAACTTTACATACTGAAACTAGAACTCTGCATCAGCTTTGAGATTTTCATGTTTCATTGTTTGATGGAGAGCTAAACATCATGATAACGGTCAGATTATGTTCATTGTAGGGAGGTAGACAAGGAGGCATAAAGTTATGAAAGGAGAGAATATGGATCATTTTAAAGTTGGCCTAGGTAAAGGAGATGCTACATTGAGGCTAGCAGATGGATACTATCATCTGTATTTTCTCTGTGAGATGAATTTAAAAGTCCATTCCTGTACCAATAATCTTATTTTTACTAGCTATTAACTACAATTTACAGATTTTTGACATCCAGACCATAATATCTTAAAAAATGAAAAAAAAAAAAAGAAGAAAACAAGAATAATACAATATGCAAATAAATATGTAATGGATTAAATTCCTTTCTTGAGGCATTTCTCATTTTTCAAACAGTATCTCTCTTGAGAGATAAACATGACTGAGTAATAAAATGAAAATAAATTGACAAACACTTGTCTCCATGAAAAATACTTCTTTCCTCCTTGGCTTCCTTCTCCACCAACACCCTCCACCCCCAGCAAATTTTGTAGGTTTGCGCCTACACAAATACTCTGCTTTTAATTTATGGTTTAAAGGAGGGAGTGAACCTAAAAAAAGCAAAGAAAATAAAACAACATAACACAAGCAGTTTTCAAAATTTCTAAAAGTTTAGAAACATGTAGATTATGTATTTATTGATGTCCTTAGCCCAATATATAAAATTAGCAAGTGTCACCTCAGTGGTAATCATTTCTAAGTTTTTTCTCTATCACCGTGTTACTGAAGTCCTAATCTGTAGTGATATTCTCTAACTTTTTATTTCTGTCTCTCCATGAAAAATTAATATTGGATTGAATATTATATTTCTAAGAGAGAGCTACTTCATATGTTTATCTTTTAATAAATATTATACTTGCTCTCCTAACTTCTGATTTAAAAAATCTTTGAATTGGGTAAGACTTACACACCCCTAACTTTAAACCATTGTCCAATTACTTTTTGTATGAATATAAAAATAATTTATTCCCTTACAGAAATGAGGAATAAATAAAAATGCTCAAGCACAAAAATAAAGTTAATCTATAATTCTTTTCCCTTATGTGAGTTATACCTTTTTTTCATATCTTATTGCTATGGCTAGAATAAGAAGCATGCCAATATCATATTTATTTTAAGATTGATATATTTTTGATAAATAAAATTTTAGGTGGTAATGTCAGTGTCCCCTCAAATAATACCTATGCATACTCTTGTCATATTACTTGATATTAATAAATATGTTTTGATTAATTTCTCTGTATTAAATTATTATTATTACACCATATATTAGTATGATGTCTGTTTAAACCATTACATAAAGCAAGTTCTGGTAAGAATTCTTTGTTATGTGCTAGTCTAAAGGGGGGATCTTGAGAAAGACTGCAATAATGTACTGCAGAAAGATCATGGGTTTAAAACCAGAAATTCTGGTATCAGATCTCTTTAGATGATTCTTACTGTGTGCCTATGAGCAAGTTGATTAAATACTCTGAACCCATGTTTTCTCATCTATAAAATAATGTTTATACTCCTTATTTTTTACCATTTGTCTTGTGAACTAATCATAATAGTATATGTAAGACACCTGTCACATCATAAATTGTAAATAAATACTAATTTCTTCTTTCTTTTCAAATAATTTTGAATTACAATTTAAGAAAATTGACTATAACTCATGAGCTTAAGAAATTGTTAGTTGTTGAATTTTTGAGTGTGCATGTTTTCAAATTTCCCTTTACATGTAGAAAGAAAGAAAGGGGGGAGGGAGGGAGGGAGGAAAGGAAGGGAGGGAGGGAGGAAAGGAAGGAGGGAGTAAAGGAAGGAAGGAGGGAAGGAAGGAAGGAGGAAAGGAAGGAAGAAAAATGGAGGGAGAGAAGAAGGAAGGGAGGGAGGGAAGAAGGGAAATTGTGTTAGGGTTTTTCAGAGAAACAGAACCAGTAGGTAGGTAGGTAGGTAGGTGGGTGGGTGGGTAGGTAGGTAGGTATATAATTGGCTTGTTGTGATTAAGGAAGCTGAGAAGTCTCAAAATCTGCAGTCAGCTAGTTGTAGACCCAGAAGATGTAATTTCAGTCCCAATCTGAAGGTCTAAGAACCAGGAGAGCCAACGATAATAAATTCTAGTCCAAAAGCTGGCAGAATTGAAACCCAGGAAGAACCAGTGTTTCCATTCCAGTCACATGACAGAAAAAAAAAGACCAATGTTCTACCTCAAGGCAGTCAATCAGGAGGAGTTCCCCTCTTACTCAGGGGAGGATCAGCCTTTTTGTTTTATTCAGACCTTCAACTAATTGAATGAGGGCCACTCACATTAAGGAGAGCAACCTGCTTTACACAATCTACCAATTCAAATGTTAATCTCATCAAATACAGACACCTAGAATAATGTTGACCAGAATATCTGGGTACCCATGGTCCAATCAAATTAACACACAAAATTAATCATCACAAGAATAGAAATGGCATGCTTACTTTTTGACAATGGATCTTTTAGTGTGGTTTTACTTCTGATAATTTCTAACTACAGAAATGGCCTCTGAAGCATAGGTCATTTCCTTGGGAATTAATTGCTGTACTAGGGTTAATGGCCACAGCAATGAATTTTCTGAGACAGCCATTAATCTGCCTTGATTATTATTGCTTAATTACTAACTAAAGTCTCCTCCTTGGTATATAAGTTGAGTATCTCAGCTCAAGCTCTTCCAGTTTAAAATGTTCATTCATGATTCTTTTGGGCATATTAGAAACTAATGTTGAAAACAGAAGGTAAATTAAGATAATCACAAGCACAGGGGCGCCTGGGTGGCTCAGTCGTTAAGCGTCTGCCTTCGGCTCAGGTCATGATCCCAGGGTCCTGGGATCGAGCCCCGCATCGGGCTCCCTGCTCGGCGGGAAGCCTGCTTCTCCCTCTCCCACTCCCCCTGCATGTGTTCCCTCTCTCTCTGTGTCTCTCTCTGTCAAATAAATAAATAAAATCTTAAAGAAAAAAGAAAAAGGAGGGCACCTGCGTGGCTCAGTCCTTAAGTATCTGCCTTTGGCTTGGGTGATGATCTTGGAGCCCTGGGATCGAGCCCGCATCGGGCTCCCTGCTCCGCGGGAAGCCTGGTTCTCCCTCTCCCACTCCCCCTTCTTGTGTTCCCTCTCTCGCTGTGCCTCTCTCTATCAAATTAAAATTAAAAAAAAAAAAGATAATCACAAGCACAACTGATTTTATATTCTAAAATAAATATTACTTTATTATTTTATTAATATCTATTTATTATTAAAATCAGTATTTCGTGAATGGTATTAACATTGATATCATTCATATTTAGAAAGTACTTTAAAAAAGGCAGTTTTAACACATTATTCACTATCCTTATAAGGTTTATTTTCTTTTGATTATAAATTGGATAACGTTTATTACAGAAAATTTTGTAAATGTATAAAGTGAGAAAAAAATTCCATATTTTACCACCCAAAGCAAATAATTAAGGCATTTTGGATATTATCTTTATATTGTTTCAATGATGCTTTTCTTTCTGCATTTTTGTATGTAGGTATAATATCTAGCATGACAAGTCAGTAGTATGGCATAATGTTATTTCATCGTTATCTCACACTCATTTTATGTACTATTGTTAATGGTGCATTTCAGTCATAAAAATTTAAGCGTAAATTGTTTATATTAGAATTTCACATAAAATTTAGTTGCACAAAGTTCTAAAATTAAAATGAGTTTGCAAAATCTTCTCCAAAGAAATAAAGTCATAAAAGTAGGTCATGCTGAGACCAGGAGAAGAGAAATCTTCAAAAGTAAAAGTAACATGTATAAGTAGCTCTAATATGCCTCTCCCTGGGATGAGAGCTTTCTTTCTTTCATCATTTAATTCTCATCTCAATCCATTAAATTAGTTGCTATTGTTTATACTTTAAATAGTAGAAACTGAGATTCACTTAAGTTAAATGATTTACTCCAAATCCATAGTTAGTAGTAAAGCAAAGATTTTAAATTGTCTCTGATTCCAAATCATTTGCACTTTGGATTTAGGAATTAGGGAAGTGGGGCAGAGGGAACTTTTTAGCAATCCTCCCATTTTATTGAATAGAATTATAAAGTGTATAATGAAAAATATGTCCCTGCCTTCTTTCACATGCCCTATTTGTTCTCTAAAGGCAACCTCAGCCAATTATTTGAACTGCTACTTCTTATGTTTAGCTCTATTATTTCCAGCTAATATATTTACATAAGCATACTTACTATCTTGATTTTATTGATATTTTAGTGATACCTATTAAGAAATAGGAAGCATTATCACATGAAGCACTTCTGCTTCCCCTATCCCCCAAAAGTATTCTCACTTTATACATTTACAAAATTTTCTGTAATAAACGTTATCCAATTTATAATCAAAAGAAAATAAACCTTATAAGGATAGTGAATAATGTGTTAAAACTGCCTTTTTAAAAGTACTTTCTAAATATGAATGATATCAATGTTAATACCATCATTATATTAAACCAGTATATAATGTGTACATTATTTTTGAGTGTGTAAATATTTTTTCATTGCTGTGCCAAGGTGTGTTAGTACTAAGATTAAATTACATACAATAAACAAGTTTTTATTTTTCCTGAAGTTTTTAGTTGTTTGAGTTTTAATTTGCTAAGTTTTCTATGTACCTATCAGTAATTCTTTCCAACTCCCCTCATAGAATCCCAATACTATTTCTAAATGTTGAAATATATCAGATAATGTAATTGTTCCAAAGAATATATATACTGACATTCGGGGGTTCTACATCCTCCTGCTTTAAACTTAACTGGTTGCTCCCTAGGCATATAAGTCTCAATGTAATATGAGACTCTGTTTAACATTATCCTTGTGGTTCTTTTCACTTCTTTCTGCTATTGGATTTCTTGTTTTCTGGATGCTTTAGCTTCCTCTTTCACAAATGGTAAACTTTTTTTTCAGGTCTTACATTCGTGAAAATGTTTATCTTGATTGATAATCTAGCTGGATATAGAATTATGTTAGCAAAAAAATTTTCTTCAGAACTCTGAAGACACTGTTCATTTCTTACAGAGGTTGCATGCTGCTCTTGAGAGGACCAGTACAATTTTGATACAGGTTTTCTTATATGTGTAAGCTTTGTTTATCTCATTTAAAAATGTTCTCACATGGAAAACTGTAGGTGTTCTCTATTTCTTTTGTTCTAAAATTTCACTATGATGTGCCTTGTTGTGATTCTTTTTTTAATTTACTATTCTTTGCAGTGAGACCTTACAATTTGCAAACTCAGATCCTTCAGTCCTGGGAAATATGCTTATATTATCTTTTTTAGATTCCTTCTCTTTGTTTAATCCTCTTTGTCTTTCTGAAATTATATTTAGTGAATTTGACCTCTTTATTTCTTTAGTTTTCTTTTTAAACCTATGTCCATTTGTGAGACTGTACTTTATAGTAAGAAGCGTATATTTTGTCTGTCTGTTTCTGGCACAAAGCTCCTAAAACCCCTGGAATTTCCTAAGTGATGAGAACTGTAAAAGTGTCTTTTGTTATGTGAATGAGGTGACTTTTGGACTGCAGGTAAAGATGAAGGCCAGTTGCCAGGGGAGCCCACCATGTGATTAGAGAGTTGGAACTTTCAGTCCCACCTCACCCAATTTCCAGGGAGGGGCAAGAATCTGGAGGTTGAATCAATCACCAATAGCCAGTGATATAATCAATCATGTCTATACGCTGAAGCCTCCGTAAAAACCCAAAAAGGACTGAGTTTGGAGAGCTTCTGGGCTGGTGAACAGTAGAAGTGTAGGAGAGTGGTGCACCAGGAGAGGGCATGGAAGGTCTGTGTCCTTTCCCCATGCCTTGCCCTGTGCATCTCTTCCACCTAGATATCATCTGTACTCTTTACATTTCCTTGTATAATAAACTGGTAAATGTAAGTGAACTGTTTTCTTGAATTCTGTGAGCTACTCTAGCAAACTAATTGAACCTGAGGCAAGAGGCCATGGGAGTCTCAATTTATAGCCAAATCCAAATCAGATAGAAGTTATGGGTAACCAGAGGACCTACTATTTGCAACTGGTATCTGAGTAGGGGGCAGTTTTGTGGAACTGAGACAGGGAAACTGAAGGGACCCCATTAAAAAAGCTGTGTTTTTTGTTTGTTTGTTTTCTTTTGCTCCTTTTTTAGCTTCTAATCTTGCTAGGACCTGCACCACTGCCCCAATCTGCACATGCCTTGTAATGCAAATAGCATATGTCCTCCTAGAGGGGGACAAAGAGATAATGATATCTTTGTAGACTTCCAGCAAATAGATAACATCTAAGGAGTGATCAGGTGGGGTCCTCATAAATGTTCTCCAAGACCACTGACTCCAAACATCTTGACCCAAGACTCCTGGCTTCAGGGAATGAGTGACTTATGAAGGACACCTGGGTCTTGTCCTTATTTTGACCAGTTCCTGGATGGCTAAGAGGACACATACACCAGACCACAACTGCCAGTAAAAACCCCAGACCCCAGACCCCCAGCAAAGACAAGATTCATGCTCTTTTCCTTTCCAAATCCCCCATAGTCAATATATGCCTAGAGAGAGAGAGAGAGAGAGATCTTCAATAAATTGCTTTCACTTCCTGCTGGCTCCATGTTTGATCTCCATCCTGTGTGAAGCCAAGGACCCTCTTGGCTAATCCTGTGGGACCCCTGTCTGGGTTGTGAGACCCAGCCTGCCTGTATCAGAACTGAGCCCTTAACCTGTGGGATCTGATTCTATCTCCAAGTAGATAGTGTTAGATGGAGTTAAATTCTAGGACACTTAAAGTTGAAGGTGTATGAACCCCACTCCCACACACACATGTTGGAATTGGATCCAGGAACTTAGAAGACCACCCCATTGATTTGTCTTAGCTTATTTTTTAACTTTTAAAAGCATTTTTAAAATGTTTATTTTTCATGTCTTCTATTAAGGATTTTATTGTCCATTTTTTTTTTTAAAGATTTTATTTATTTATTTGAGAGAGAGAATGAGATAGAGAGAGAGATCATGAGGGTCAGAAGGAGAAGCAGCCTCCCTGCCGAGCAGGGAGCCCGATGCGGGACTCGATCCCGGGACTCCAGGATCATGACCTGAGCCGAAGGCAGTCGCCCAACCAACTGAGCCACCCAGGCGCCCTTTATTGTCCATTTTTAACTTCATTATTTTCAAGTTAAATTCACTGGTTTATGAATTACCCTCACTGACATTTATACTGTTTAAATGCAGAGTTCTATGAGCTTATGATATAATGGAGCAACTACTACCACAATCAAAGTATAAGGCATTATCATCATTGCAAAAAGTTCCCTTATGTCCCTTTGTTGAACAATCTCTTTTTCCCACCCACTGATATGATTTTGGTTTCTGTATTTTTGCCTTTTCCAGAACGTTACATAAATGGAATCAAATTATAGCCAATATTTTGTGTATTGCATTGTTCAACAGCAAAATGGTTTGAGATTCATTTATGCTGTTGAATTTATCAAGAGTTACACCTTCTCAGTGCTGAGGAGTATTATATTTCTGGATGTACCATAATTTTATAGTTTATTCATTAGTTGATAGACCTTGAGTTGTTTCTTATAAACAACAAATGGACATTCACATTCAAATTAAGGTTTTCTGTATGGAAATATGTTTTGTTATTCTTGAGCAAATGCCTTAGAAAAGGTATTGTTGGGTCCTATGATAAATATATGTTTAACTTTCAAGACGCTGCCAAAAGCTTGTCCAAAGCACCTATATCATTTTGCATTCTCACCAGCAATTTATGAGATTTACAAGGGCTCTTTTCTCTACATCCTTGCCAGTACTTGATGTTTTTTACTTTTTGTTAGAGACCTCTGCAGGCACTTGAGTTTCAACTTCTACTCTTCCATTCACTTTCAACCTTTCAAAAATGTGTTCAGACTTTTGCTTTCAGGAAGATAAAATATGTGTACTTCCCTCTATTCCTTCCACTAAGAACAACCTAAAACATTGACATTATATATACAACAAATGTTAAGAAGACCCCAAGAGGTGGAGAGAATAAGGCAGACTGGCTAGGGACCTTGGGCCCAAGGAACAACTCAGTGTGATTTCCCTAGGTTTTATTTTTGTCTTCTGTGCTGGAAACTTGGAGCTGAAGAAGTCATATAACTAGAAATACCCACAGGCGTAATAAAAAAGTCTGTTCTCTCCAGCCAGAGGATCAAGAAAGTGACAGCCTGGTAAAAACAGGAAAGTTTTAGACAATAACTTCTCTACTCCACGCAATCATCACGGAAAAACTATGAACCTAACCCCACCCATGCCAGCAAAAACCAAGGAGGGGAGCTTAGACTTACACCATTACTGGACTGTAATAAAGCTCCCTAATATCTTCACTAGGATGGTTACAGAAAACCACAGAGGGAGCTGGGATTTTCATCCTGTTGTCCAGTAATAAGCCATCCATCCCCTGGTGTCAGTGGAAACCACTTGGAGATCCTGGCCTTCCACCCCCACCCAATAGTAATGAGGTGGATGGTGTGAGAGGAGGTCCAATAGAGGATCACGACTTTCACTGTCACCCAGCAGTACTGTGACAACTCTCACCACGGTGTCCATGGGACCATGAAGTGAGCCAGAACTCCCACTTCTACATAAAAGTAACAAAGAATATCCCAACTTCAGGTGTCAATGGAAGCCCAGTAGGGAGCGTAGACTTTTACCTTCAGCTGGTGGTAATGTTTTAATGCCCGCCCTCTATGTCCCTGATCTGGCCTTCTATTATGTGATTTCTACTCTATTTCTAATGCATTCATTTGCTCTGGTATAGTTTATTATGAACTAGTTATTTTCTTAGCATGCAGGTATCACTTATCTTATTCTTTTTTTTATATATATATAATTTTATTTATTTGACAGAGAGCTACAGAGAGAGAGGGAACACAAGCAGGGGGAGTGGGAGAGGGATAAGCAGGCTTCCCGCTGAGCAGGGAGCCTGATGCGGGGCTCGATCCCAGGACCCCGGGATCATGACCTGAGCCGAAGGCAGACACTTAACCACTGAGCCACCCAGGCGCTCCCACTTACCTTATCTTAATATTTTCTTTCTACATATAGTTCCAAATTTTTGTATCTTCCTTAATTCCTTGAAAATATATTGTTGAAAATTTTTCTTTTTCTATTTCCTAGTATAAATATATATATATATTTTTTTTTTCAGAGCTGATTCTCTTTTTCTCTTTCCTTTTTATTTTGCCATTTTCATCTCTCCTTACTATTATTACTTGCTCTCATATTTTTGTATTGTTGCCCTGCCATATCTTTTTAGGCTATTTGTTAATTAAATAGGCTGCTTCATCTGGATCTTGCATTTGGCCAAATGTATTTTGAGTATGCTATTTTTGGCTCCCTTCAAACATCAGATGAGTCTGTGTTTGGTTTTTTGCATCAAAGCTTCAGATCAAAGACTGAAGGTTATAGGTTCTGTTTTGTATACCATATTCTGTGGTGGTAGTGAGAGGGCATTAAGGCTTTTATAGCCAGTGAATATTTTTCACTGATCTCTCATATTTTAAATTTCATACTTCCTTGTTAGAGTGATATAAAGTGTTGTGGGAACTGAGGATGGGAGAGCTTTGATTCATATGGTTACCCTGGTTTCATATGGTTCTTTTTTTTTTCTCCCAAAGATTTGTTTATCTTATTTCTTTATTTTTTAGAGAGAGAAAGATTGGGGGAAGGACAGAGGGAATGGGGGAGAGAGAGAGACTCTCAAACAGACTCCCTGCTGAGTGCGGAGTCCCACATGGGGCTCCATCCCACAACCCTGATAATCATGCCCTGAGCTGAAATCAAGAGTCAGATACTCAACTGAATGAGCCACCAGGTGCCACTACCCTGGTTTCTAATATTTGAATTCACCCAGCATCCATTCCTGTTTCCTTCTAAGCCAGTGTAACAGGGAATAAAAGAGGACCCATGTCATCTTTTCTTGTGTCATTCACAGTGAGTAGATGGCTTTGATTTGGGATACTATGTTTTCTCATTTCATTTGGGATACTATGTTTTCCCCTTTCATTTGGGAAACTATGTTGCCCCTATGTTTGGGATACTTTATTATTATATACCTGTAGGAATTTACTTTTTTTTTTTTTTTTATTTTTTATTTTTTTAAGATTTTATTTATTTGAGAGACAGAGAATGAGAGAGAGCACATGAGAGGGGGGAGGGTCAGAGGGAGAAGCAGACTGACTCCCTGCCGAGCAGGGAGCCCGATGCGGGACTCGATCCCAGGACTCCAGAATCATGACCTGAGCTGAAGGCAGTCGCTTAACCAACTGAGCCACCCAGGTGCCCGGAATTTACTTTGTTTTACTTTTTTTTTTTCCTTAATTCTAACAAAATGATATTTATTTAATTGTTAATTATTTAATTATTGGGGATAATTAGTATTGTCACCTTTCTCCCTGTCAGAAGGAAACTAAATGACAAGTTTTATTAATGATGTCAGTTTCTAGCAAGTCACTTTAATGAAGAAGTGTATTCTGTTTCCTTTTGCTTATTTTCTAACCTCACTTCCTTCCCATCTGGCCCACTACTGCTTCACCATCACTTCCTTTCAGACCACTCATCAAGGACACTTTTCCAGTTAGTAGAATTTCTCTTAATTCCTCACTTCGCATTCTCCCCACAATGCTGAAGTCTAGTAGTGGGGGGTGGGGGGTGCCAGGAGAAGGTGGTGGTGCTATACTGGTGGAGTAAGGCATTTCTTTTTTTTTAAAGATTTTATTTATTTATTTGAGAGAGAGAATGAGAGACAGAGAGCAGGAGAGGGAGGAGGGTCAGAGGGAGAAGCAGACCCCCTGCCGAGCAGGGAGCCCGATGCGGGACTCGATCCCGGGACTCCAGGATCATGACCTGAGCCAAAGGCAGTCGCTTAACCAACTGAGCCACCCAGGTGCCCCGAGGAAGGCATTTCTATGGATTATTATTGCCTGCTTTCAATTTTGATCTGCTCATTATTTTGCTACTAGACAATACTTTTAAAGATTTGTGATACAGAATTTGGTTCTTTCACATGTTTGAATGCTGTTAGTTTATTTTTGCTATTTTTATTAATTTTTTTTTTTTTATTTGCGAGAGAGAGAATGAGAAACAGAGAGCATGAGAGGGAGGAGGGTCAGAGGGAGAAGCAGACTCCCTGCTGAGCAGGGAGCCCGATGTGGGACTCGATCCCGGGACTCCGGGATCATGACCTGAGCCGAAGGCAGTCGCTTAACCAACTGAGCCACCCAGGCGCCCCATATTTTTATTAATTTTTAATTTCCTTTAGATGTATGGTGAGGTAAGTTCTATGAATTTTTAATATTTATTATTTTTATTTATTTTTAAATTTTTTAAAAAGATTTTATTTATTTCAGAAAGAGAGAGAGACATATAGTGAGAGGGAGAAGCAGACTCCCCACTGAGCAGGGAGCCAGACACAGGGCTCAATCCCCAGGACCCTGAGATCACCCAGGATGACTGAGCCACCCAGGCACCCTTAGGTTCTGTGAATTTTTATTTAATCTTCAATCTTTCAACCACCAAAATTTTCTTAACAACTTACTTATGATTTTGGCTGCCATTATGGTAGTGATAGAACTCGTATTGATTAAGATAGTTCACTCAGATGTAATTTAGTAATGGCAACAACGGCAGCCAAGGTTGCGGTTTCAAGCCCCGTGTTAATCAGTTATTTTTTCTTTTTCTTTTTTTTTTTTTTTTAGCTAATACCCTAATTCTTGACGGTATTCTTGAAAATGCTCACTTTCATCAGAAGAGTGATTGGTGCCTGAGGACAGATATTTGAGTGTGAATCCATCATTTCAAATGTAAAACCAACTCAAAGTTCAACTCCTATCAATGGCAATTGAGTTGAAAATTACCTGTCTACATGAAGGATCCATAGTTTTTAAGCTGCCAGCGTAGACCAAGAACTATCTGACCTGTTGGTGATAGTCCTATGTTTGTCAGGTCCCTGACATCAAGGCAGGTTGATATGAGTGAATACACGAGTGTGCACACGGCCCTAATACAAAAACCTCAGCTTTTCAAGCAATTTGTCATGACTTTCAAAGAAGTGATCAACGGTCAATTTCTAGAACACATAAGGATCTTTTTGGCATTCTCCATCTGTGAAAAAGTCACAAATATCATACTAGGACAAAAAGACTAATTACTTGCTGTTCATTTACATTCTAGGTTTGTCATTGGAGGAACAGTCACTGAGAATTGGTGTCAAAGTCCCACGCATGTCTCTAATACCTTGGAATAATTTTATTTCACTTGAAATGCTTCTACCTGGGGAAAATGTTACCCTATCTAGAATCCTCTGGTAGAAGAATGAAGGATCCAACTTTTCCAGAAGTTCAGGAAATATGAAAGCATGTGTCAAAACAACAAATATGTAGAAACATTTCACATTTCAGATAGTCACTCACAGTACATGTCCTTCAGCCAGATTTTCTCTTCCTTACTTGTCTGCATTTGGTGGCATTTGGAACGTTAACCTTCAGACTGCAGTTTCCTTATTCTGCTTTCTCCTTTCCTAGCTAGGATTAATTTTAATCAGATGGTAATTAAAATAGGTGCTGCATAACCAACTCACATTTCTGCAGGTAATTAAAGCTTCTAGATTCATGCATTTCCCCCCTCCCAACTCTGTTAGAAGCAGTGGCAGATAATTTGTATTTTTCCTTCCAGCACAGTTCTTATTGCAGTAATAGCTCAAGTTCTAATAAATCTCTTGCAGATAACTTGTTGAGGCTTTGTAATATAAGATGGAAATTATCAATTGTTCATCTGTTCTTCCTTTTCTTAAAAAAATATATAATTCTCAGTTGTACACTATCCATTCTAAAAACTATAATCTGCTATTGTTTTATTATGAAATAAATGGGAGTTGTGTCTCAGAAGTTGTGAAAACCCTAGAACAAACCCTAGAACAAAGACGATTTATTACTATTTCCATTCTTATTTCTTTCTTTGTCACAGTTACTGAGCATGGTACAAAGGATTTTCAAGAAAGATTTCTCCATATGGAGAAAAAAAACCTTGGGAAATGCTTATATTTCTTCCTCATTTACCAATTCCCATGTCGTAAACAGACCACCCACTTACCCATGGTGAATATCTTCTTTATGGAGCATTTGCCCACCATCATTACTTTTAAGATGAACTCTTGAGGAATCTCTACATGCCCTCATTACGTCCATAAATGGAGCTGCTGTGATACATGATATTTTTTTTTAAAAAAAGCAAAGTATTCCTTTCAAACAGGATGCCATGTTTCTCCCAGCTGCTGGAATATCTATGGCTTCCATCCTGGAGCTGCCTAAATGTCACTGGCAGCTCCCAGCTTGGTGCACTGGATCACTCGCCATTGGCATGACCAACAAACAGCAGCCCACCAAAACCTCACTCCTTGGGACGGGGTTGCCTCTTAGCTGTTGCCAGAGTCTCTGGTGAGCAGCTCCCTATGCATCTGGTGGTTATGAAATCTCATTTCATTACACTACTAATTTTCAGGGAATGAAATTATAAACAAGGTGATTACTGAGCATAATTTATGGCCCATGTAATTATATAGCTGTCAAAGTAGAGCTGGCTGCGGAATTGTGCAGAAGAGGGCTGCACTTTTGCCTGGTCTACTGAGTTTGCTAATTGTCTACAGCTGAAAATATTTTTTTGTACTGCAAGATCAGCAACCTTCAGTATGGAGAGCCCAGCTAGAGCTGGTTATAATTACCTGCCTGACTGGAAATGTTGCCTGTTGGCTTTGAAGACCTTCAGGTGACGGAAAATTATCCTCTAGCCTTTTGGTCAATGGAGAAGAACACGTCCACCTTCCTGGGGGTTGGAAAAGACATAATGAAATAGTAGCAAGTAATAAAATACAGAGCCAGTGTATTCTATCTCTGTCTCTAAATATCCTTCTACCTATTATACACACTCATACATAGATGTGCATAATAAAAGTAATAGTGGTAGAAATGTAACTTAGTATTGCTATAATGAAAAATAAACAGAAAAATCTACTTTTGCCCTTTCTCAATAAATTAGACCTTTAATTATGGCTTTGCTAAGCACATCCCAGCACCTAGGGCTTGTGAGGGAAACCATATCTGCAAATAATCAGAAGCAGGTGAAACACTCCAGACTACCTTAACCTGTTGCCAAAATAGACAGGTGAAAAACAAAGCACAGACTGGGTCATTAAACCAAAGGCTTTGTTTACACAGCTACGATCTGATTTGATGGGCTTTTTTCCTACCCACCCGCAGAATCACCAGTTGTTTTGCAGTTTTCATTTTGTAGATATTACCTGGAAAGCATAGGCAAGGTTTTTTTTTTATTTACCTGAATAGCTTATGCTACAGAAAATCTGAAAATTTAATGCACAGAGGCATGTAAACTATGCTGCCTATTTTTTTTTAAGATTTTATTTATTTATTTGAGAGAGCGAGCGCACAAACAGGGTGGGAGGGGTAGAGGGAGAAGCAGGCTCCCCGCTGAGCAGGAAGCCCTGAAACAGGACTTGATCCCAGGACCCCTGGCTCATGACCTGAGCCTAAGGCAGACACTTAACTGACTGAGCCACCCAGGCGCCCCTATGCTGCCTATTTAAACACATCAGAATCTCTGCAACTTTGGCTTCCTCTCATTTCACATGTTATTGAAAATGAGTAGGTAGAATTATTGTTCCCTGGTCCTTCTCTGACTGCTGTTTCTAGGATCAGTTCTATCCAGATTCTGAATGAGCAGTCCTCCCAAACAATAACGTATTTGTAGTATAGTCACTATTTTCCTTAGAACCAGGACAGAGAGAGCAGAAGGTTCTATTCCTGAGATTTGACATAGGTAAATGTTAACCCTGATGATAGAAAGTCATTGATTTTTTTAACTTTTAAGTTAGAATAAAAACTATAATAAATGGTATTAGAGTTAAGTAGAATTTTATGTCTACCAATAGGACACAGATTAATTTTTTAAAAAAATAATTGCATTCTTACCATCTGCCAAATACATTGTGTGAGTTCCTAATAGGCCATAACATAACATAGTAACCTATAGCAGAACAGTTAGTCACCAGAAAATAATATTGCTGGAAGGAGTCCATGAGAAGTTCTGCATGTAGGAAAATTTGCCTTTGTGTTGAAATTGGTAAGATCATATACTACTAGCAACCGGTGCACATTTTTCAGAAAGCAATTTATCAATTTATCAATGTCCTGTGGTCCCTTAGATTTAAGTTAGGGAAGTTAAGTAGAGATTTACAGTCAGAAAGGTGTTCACATGAAACATTCTTTATGAATAATAAAAGATTAGAAACAGCTAAAATTCCATTTTGTGAAAGATTATTTTAGGAAATTATGATATATAATTAAGATGTAAGTTGAAGTAAAATGAGCTGGGTATAGCATTGTATCTACATTATAATGGCACTTTCAAACTGAGTAAACTTATAGACAATTAAAAAGTGGAAAAGAGGGGCGCTTGGGTGGCTCAGTCGTTAAGCGTTAAGTGTCTCTCTCTGTCAAATAAATAAATAAAATTAAAAAAAAATAAGTGGAAAAGAGAAAAATAAGTGGATGAGGTAGATAGCTTGGTAGAATCATACATAGCTTTACTTTTTTTTTTTTAAGATTTTATTTATTTATTTGACAGAGACACAGCGAGAGAGGGAACACAAGCAGAGGGAGTGGGAGAGGGAGAAGCAGGCTCCCCCCTGAGCAGGGATCCTGACATGGGACTCAATCCCAGGACCCTGGGATCATGACCTGAGCCGAAGGCAGACGCTTAAGGACTGAGCCACCCAGGTGCCCCCATAGCTTTACTTTAAAAGTGCCATTGTGGGGTGTCTGGGTGGCTTGGTGGGTTGGATGACTGAGTCTTGATTTCGGCTCAGGTCATGATCTCAGGGTCATGAGATCAAGCCCCACATCTGCCTCCATGCTCAGTGTCGAGTCGCTTGGGAGTCTCTCTCCCTCTTCCTCTGCCCCTCCCCCTCCTCCCCCTCCTCCCCCTCCCTTTCTTCTTTTCTCTCTCTCTCTCTCTCGAATAGATAAATAAATCTTAAAAAAAAATTTTTTTTTAAATAAAAGTGCCATTGCTAAAGAGGTATCTGTACAACAGCTATTACAGAATACCTTAAGCTAAAGCAAAAGTTGCTTTCCCCCCCCCTCCCCTCGCCCAGTTCCCTATTGAATTCTCAAGTTCCCAAAGACCCTATCTGGCTAATGACAGAACCCTGGTTGCCCAGGAAGGAGCCAGACCTCTGCATCATTTGGCAAGCTTTATAATGGCCAGAATATCCTCAAGACTCATTTGCTTGACTACAATCTACTGCCAGCTCAGATGTATCCAGGCAAGGATGTAGAAAATCTCTGTATTTCCTGAAGTGCTTCACCTGTCAGTGGCAGGACAGCCAATGACACACAGTCTGCGAGGGAAACACATTTGTAGTCAGGGTGCAGGGACTGTTTGGTGAAAAGGAGACAGTCAGAACCAGCATTTCCTCTATGTTAATAAAAATTCACGGTGGGGAACCGCATCTAAAGACTCTCTCTTGTCTTTGTGATCTAGGGTGACTGGAAATTCAGCCCCACGTTCACAGGGCTCTAATGCAAACTGATTCCCAGGCAGCTTGAGTTATTGTACTAGTGGAAAGCTAAAGAAAATAGAAAGCAAATGGAACTTAATTTCCCAGAGAAAAATATCAAGTCATGATGGCAAGTAATTTACTTTGTTCTTGACTGCTCGGTGAATCTATGGAGTCATTTTATATTTGGTGATAATGTATCTTATTTCAAGATAAAATTAATATCCATTCTCGATTACCAGTGTCCAACCATGCAAATCTTTATAAAGAGGGCCAGTCCCAATACAGAAGCCTTTAACTGACTTGACATTGGTTAATTTAATCCAAACACACACACACACACACAGAGCTGGAAAAAAACACCACATGTTTTCATAATTCTGCATTCTTCTCCATGTTTTTGATTTCACTGTACATAGAAAAGTTGCATCCCACCTTTCCTACCTTAAAGACAGTTTTCTCTCCGCTCCTCCATTCTCTCCTACCTCATAAATACACACAGAAATTTCTCCATTTTTGACAAGATTTCAGATGCAATTGCATTTCAGTAACTTATTCAGCATTCTGTTTCATCACCCTAGGTTTTCCAAAAACGGAGGGTCAGACTTGCCTGGGGAAACAAAAATGTGTTCCCTTTAACCTCTCATGCTACAAACCAAATTGTAATCAAATTATCTCACTCTTCATACTTGTGTAGAAAAGAATAGATAGCAAATGCAGCTGAAGTCTCATTACCAGACTTTTCCTGTTAAAAAAAAAAATCCTCATCTGCATGCTTTATTCACTATCTTTCTCTCTCCCTCCAATGGCTGTCTGAGAAAAGATTTCTCTTAATTCCCTTGATATGCTGGATACAAATGTGTGGTCACATGAGGTACTTAAAGATTTTTTTTTCTTTATCTGCACCCTAGACTTTGGCTCAGTCTTGGGATTTGAGAGAAGTAGCCACTCTTGCCTTCTCTTTTGCCTCTAATGTGGTTATTTATAAATGAAATGTTTTTGTCATTATACTTCTTAGACCCCTTCCTCCCTCTGGTCTTTGTAGGAGGGAGGTAGGGTGGTATTTGAAATTATGCTCCAGTACCTTAGGTAAAAGGGTGATTTGCCTCTTAGCTATCATATCCTCCCTCTTCCTAATGTGGTTGCTGTAAACTTTTTGATTGCCTTCTTTCTCAGTTACTGAGGGGGATTGGAAAAATCCTTTTTAACAAAGGGTGTTGATCTGAATATGCAGAGCATTTTAATTGAGCAGTTTTTGCTACCCTGTTCTTATAAAAAAAATTTTTAATATCCCAGCTGCTAAGAAAAGAGTATTTAAACCTAGACATGATTTTCATAGCAATCTAACTGGATGCATCCAAACGAATTACCAAGTAAACTGTGAAATACATGATTTGGGCAAAGCAGGTCCCTCAAAGGAAGAAAACCATTCCCCGGAAACCCTGCTCAACAGGATGCCTGCTTTTCTGATATGTGGATGTTTCAAATCTCCCTTCACTTCAGGCTAATTGGCAGTGATTCCTGCATGTATCAAATGTCATGGAAAGGAATAAGAGCACTTATTACCCTATTTCAAAAAAATGCGTAATTGTTCTAATTTTTATTTTCTACCTTATTTTCTCTTTTATTTTTTTAAAAATATTTTCTTTCTCTGGTGTTTATCTCATTAACACGATGTTGAATTATTTCCATCTGGCAAGCTGGGGGAATTGCCTAGTATTATGGAAACCAAGCCAAAAACCAACACGATAAGTTATTTATTAGTTCTGGCCCTCTGGTTCCTTTACCCTAATTGGAATTGTGGAGATAGTTATTCATTGCTTATTTGTAATCCTTTTATTTAAAGGGAAAGCAAATGCTGATGTTTATGCATGGAAAAGCAATACTGATATGCAACCAAATAAACTAGGAGTATTCATGCCCAGGTTAAATATTCAAGTCCAACCTTGAAGCTGGTTATGATGGGTGGAAATGTCCATTGAAAGAAAAGAACACACAGAGTGGAAGTTTTATTAACTGAGCATCATTACTAATAAGCAAGTCAGTGGAAATACTGTTTCTGAGAGAAAGAGCTCCAATGAAC
Source organism: Leptonychotes weddellii (assembly GCF_054177405.1). NCBI lineage: Eukaryota > Metazoa > Chordata > Mammalia > Carnivora > Phocidae > Leptonychotes > Leptonychotes weddellii. The sequence continues at coordinate 24,653,234 of NC_138383.1, forward strand.
TGGTGATAAGCTAGAAGCATGTCACCAATGACCAGTACTATACATAATCTATCAGGCTTAGGCTGGAAGAAAAGATATAATGGCATGAACAAAGAAAAGAGTGAGATTAACTAAGCAGGAATAATATAACTAAGAAGTAACTTTCTCCAATTCTGATGTCCTTTAGGGGAGTTCTGGTGGGACAGGATAGGCTGGAATGTCAAGATTTCCAAAGCGCAAATAAAATGGTGCTGAGTAGCCCCTTTAGTGCTGTGTAATGATCACTACAAAGGAAGCGAATGGAACACATGCACATGTAATAAGAAAATATACTTGTCCCCAAAGTATTAAACCTTGTAGCATATATGGTAGTACATATAAAATGGTCAAGCAATTAACTTCTCTGCACTGCTGATACCAGAAGGATATTTTGATGGTGCTAGGTAAGAAGTGCCATGACATCCTTGACATTGTTCTCGAAGGAAAACTAGTGAGAGTTTGAAATGTGCAAGGAGGATTATTAGATGTCTTTTGTAGAATTCTTCAAAATGGGTTGTCTGTCAGTCTTTGAGCCATTCCATCGTTCTATGAATTGTAGAAAACTGATAGTACTGCAAATTATCCTCGTCTAGAGGAATGCAAATAGATTTTGTCTGGTTGGGCACAATTAATTATTTCCTATAGATAAGGACCAGCTTTGTCCCCATTAGCACATTCATTTTAGTGTTTGTGATCACTTGTGTGTGTGTATGTGTTTGAATTTTTCTTTGACCAATTGTAATATTTTACTGGTTTCCTCATTAAAGAGTTAAATTTTCGGCATGTGTTAATGTTGTATTTTTATGAGGATCTTAATGTTAGCCTTTCAGCAATTTAATGAAAGAATCTGCTTTCATAGAACCTGTCTTCTACAGAAAGTTTGACATAGTCAGAAAAACAAGGTTAGAGAGCAGGGCTGCTACATAAGGAAAGTAAACAGAATCTGTTCCTGAAATAATAAGTAAAACTCCCAGAAAAAAAAAAAAAACAAACTTTATACAAATCAAATCGATAAAAACCAGTACTCAAGGCTCACTTTGGTTTTTTTTTTTTTTTTTAAGATTTTATTTATTTGTCAGAGAGAGCATGAGCAGGGGGAGCAGGAGGGAGAGGGAAGGAGAGGGAGAAGCAGACTCCCCGCTGAACAAGGAGCCAATGTGGGACTCGATCCCAAGACCCTGGGATCATGACCCGAGCCAAAGGCAGCCGCTCAACTGACTGAGCCACCCAGGTGTCCCTTGGCTCACTTTAAATAGTGGGTTAAGCAGACATTGAGCTAAAGGTTCAGATATAATGGAATGATTTGTCCAGCCTGGATGAAGTATAAATATAAATGATATGGGGCACACAAGAGGATAGACACACACACACAAAAGAATTCAGACTTGGTCAGACAGGTAATATTTCTTTAGCTGTGCTTACTATATAGTTCCTATCAATTACTTACTGAGACAATTAATTAATTAATTAATTAATTTTATGTTTGCATATACCTATTTTTATGTATGTAGTAAGTTATGCAATCCTAATTTCACAGTATCAGTTCCATTAGTACCAATACATCATCCTGTTGTCCAAAGTCCTAAATTAAGTAATTCCTCTGTGGGTTACTATAGATACTTGAATAAGATATGTTTTTTTTCTAAATATGTGTTACTGTGTCCTGCATGAATGAAACCTGATGAGTTTTAAAAATCTTATAAAAATCCATCTCAGCAAGACTTCTAGCTATCCAGGTATGCTTCATATTGCATCAGCATTTATTGTATCTTCTTTAAAAAGGAGGTAAAATGATTGAATACTGCAAAATTACAATAGTACTCTGATATTTTGGTGTTTTTAGCTGTCGACTCTATAGACAGAATTTGACATGGCCAATTATTATATTTCATTATATATTTTCAAAATGTCAGTTCATATTCCAATTTACTTTGTCCCATTTCATCCTGTGACTAATGAATTGTCTTCAGACTTATGAATATGAATTGGCAATTCCATATCCAGTAAAATATTTGGCAAAGATGAATAATTTATTTGTCTCCAGTATTTTCTTCGTGTCTTATTATTAACCAACTGTTATTCTCATTCCCTGGTACATCACATCATCTTACTCCTCTCTAAATACCCCCATAAAAATTCTCATGTCTGTACCTTCACTGTGCCATTCATGGCAACTGACTTGCCTCTTTCTTTTTCAGCATTTGAAATTCTCATTATGATGCAAAATTCAGATTAAGTCATTCCTTCAATTATTTATTCCTTTAAACTTTACAAACAAGGAGTGACAAGATTTTGTCAAGTATTTTGGTTGCATATCTTATTCTTACTCTGATTTCCCCACTCCACAGATTCCTTAACCATGAAAACTTTATCTTTCATTGGTATTTTAGGAAATAAGTAAGACTTCTGTGTATATTAGAAAAGACTTTCAATAGGCATTTTAAAAAAAAATGTCTTAAACATTGTGTAGTCAAAATTTTTATTTCACTGATGAGCAAACGAAAGTTTAAGAACTGAAGTAACTTACTCAGTGTTATTTAAGCAGATATGAAAGCCAAGAGTCAACTCTGAGTTTTTGACTTCAAGTCTAAAATTATTTGTTATACCAGGTTGCCTCATAACTCCTGCTTAAGAGATAAACAAAAGTATTTTGACTGAGAGACATGATAATCTAGCTGTTGTGAAAAACACAATGGAACAGCATTGTTCTTTCAAATACCTTTATATGTGTTATCTATTGCTATGTAGCAAATCACCCTGAAACACAGTGGCTTTAAATTACAGTTACCGCGAGTCAGATATCTGGGCACAGCGTAACTGGTTATCTCAAAATCTCTCAGGAGGTCTCATCTGCAGGTTGGACTGGCAAAACAATCCACTTACAAGCTCACTGTGTGGTTGTCAGAAGGCCTTGGTTCCTCACCTTATGGGTCTCTCCACAGAGCTGCTTCACAAGGTAGTGGGGCTTTTCCCAAAGTGAAGAATCCAGGAGAGTAGAGAGAGAGTGAGCATCCAACGTGACGCCATTGCTGTTATAAGCTGATTTTAGAAGTGATTGCTTATCAGTTCTGCTATTATTTTCTTTGTTCAAGCTGTATGAATAAATCCCGTCTACACCTAAGTAAAGGGAGAAAATTATACAAGGGCATATATACCAAGTGATAGGGAACACTGGGGGTCACCTTAATGGCTGCTTACCACACGCTATTCACAAAGAGTGGGATATTTAAAGCACAGTTATTGTTAAACAGCTGTCATTGTATTCTCTAATTTTTAGTTTCTTAGATTACTGTAGAATTGGGCAAGGCATAATTTCCTAATCAACTCAATGATACATTACTGACAATACAAGTGTATCCTCGTGGGACCAGGTTAAACATATGACAGAGTCTTTGATTAAAGACTGAGGTTGAACAATTTGCAATTAAAACAGTAATAAAATTAACTTTTCATATTAAAGAAATAAAAAACAAAAGTGAAAATTGTTACTCTGGAGCTTGTGTCTACAAGAGAGAAAAACATCTAAATGAAGTTGAAAAAAGTCTAGTTTATTAAATATTGGATTTAAATTATCAGAAGAAAGCACTAGTTTATTATCCTAGTAAAGTAGTTTTGAGCAAGTTCAGCTAGTATGATTAAATTAATAGCAGGTCTGAATACAGAAAGGGTTCAATTATTGCTGAAGGTCCCTTGAATTATCCATGGGAACTTGGGATGGTGAGCACAAATGAGGTAGAGGGCATTATAGACTCTTGGCATCTTTTAGTCAGATGAATAAAAACATTCTGAAAGGTCTTTCTAGCTTGTGAAAGAAGTTATGTGCACTTAAATATTATTTTTAAAATTATTCATGTTCCTATTGTAAAGAGTATGTACTTTAAACCAGTAGGCCATTATTCAAATAGGAGTTCTGTTTCAAACTAGTTCTGTCACTTTGGTCTAGTTATTTTATTGATTTGCAATTCAATTTTCTAAGGTATAAAGGTGGTATAATAATAGTGCCTGCCTCACATCTTATTATGCAAATTAAATGTAATAATAATATATGTGAAATATTTAGCATATAAGTGCTTAGAAGTGTAACATATTATGGTCTATAGATACAACTTTACTTGTATCAAGAGGTCACCATTTCAATGAAATTATCTTACTGTGTGTGGTTGATACATTGTTACTGTTCAGCATATTATTCCTGTTGTTCCCAATCTATAGAAGATATATAATAAACATTAAGATGTAAACTAATAATAAAGTTCTATAGACTTTAGGTGTTCTATAGACTTTGTTGCCAATATATAGGACAACAATAATAGTTAACATTCATTTTTCATTTTGTATGGGTTTTGATACTCATATTCTTCATGCTAATATTATCTGCATAGCAACAAGAAAGATAAATAAAATTATTGTCCCACTCTAAAGATCTGGCAACTGAAACTTCCAGAGAGCACACACTTTTTATGCAGGGACATAGACAGAGGGAGAACACACAATATGGGAGAATTGTCTTGTGATACCTGTATGATGAACAGTCTGCATATTGGATAGAGCAGATTAGTTCCTTACGAATATGGGCACACATGTGCTATGACAGAGATGCCTGGAGTTATGAAAACATGGCTAAGGAAACTGTGCATTGTTAAAAATTACTCAAAACATTAAATTTCATAGGTTTCAGAAAGGCTGAGAATCCTCTGTAATTGGTATAAGAACCTTCATAAAAGTAGTCACCTTACAGAAGCAATTTACATCGGTCACAATGTAAGGGACAGAAAGGGATGCTGGAAGGAAGATGAGGATGTGAATACTATCAGGACAGAGACATTTCTTTCAGCCACATGGACTCAAAAGCATTTGATAAAGAGGGATTCAGTTCACAGTGTGTTATTTACAATTCGTTAGTGAGTGTAATTTGTCTCTTAATTTGAGTAAATCTGCTTAATGTTTGGAAAAGTAGTTCATATTCTGTACATTGCATGATTTATTTCAGAGTAGTCTTTTTACCTAATTCCTTTTATATGTCCTTAAAAATAGATATTTATTCTGGAAGTAATTTTTAGTCATTTTACTTTGCCCAGAATGAGAAGACCAAATTGTAGGGTCAAAATACCTACACAAGAAATAAGCAGTACTTCTTGGGAAGGAAATTCTTTGTCACCATCATAGATCTACTCATTGGACATGTTTGTTAATCTCCCATCCCTTCTGAAGGGCTCTAAATCACTGCCTTACAGATTAGTATGCAAATAAAACTTACTACCTTCCAGGTGTACCAAAGATTAGAAAAAAGCATTTCCATCAGAGATTATGTATACTCCTCTGCAAATACATGAGTTTATCTCTTTACCAGTGGTGTTTTCTGCCCTGTACCATGTCCCTTCCTTGGGAACTTGGGATTGTTTCTTTTCCTGGACCCAATACAACAGAAGCAAAGGGTATTTTTATAGAACTCTCTTGTAATCTTTGCCTTATTTTCCAGCCATATAGGTCTTGCCTCTAATACACCCAGACACTGGTTTTCCATCCCATCCTTTGCTGACAGCCAAAACCAAGCTCCAGTTGCTCTGGTCTTTGTCCTGGAAGACAGGCTGATCTTTTACATTGAATCAATGTTTGCCCCTTCTTATCTTAATTTTCCTTATCTCAATATTAAACCATCCGTGCCCTGGAGTTTACTGCCTTCATTTCTTGAACCTGTATAGTTTTTTTGTCTACTACTTAGTCGAGAATCCACACCACCTCCTCCCACTTTCCCTCACACAGCCCTCAACAAGGACTCATGTCTTATTCTGCATTCCAGTCTGTTCACCAGCTTACTTACCTCCTAAGAAAATAATTCTCTCCCTTGGATTGGACCCAGCCCTCATGACCTCAACCAATATTTTGCCATCTGTCTTATTCTCTAATATTAACTGATTCCAAATGTGCCCTCTGTGGCTGTATATGTCAATTAAGACCACTTCTAGAATTAGCATTGACATATTTTCACTCTATCACACACTGGGCCTGAATTAATGCCCTTCTGGAGCTGACTGTGGTAGCCAATTCTCTGAACCCCTGTCCAGCCTTAGCCTCTATCAGATGGTGCTGCCACAATAATCACCTTCTAATTTATCTCTTATGTTAATCCATACTCACAAATACCTACAACACAGCTTGCTCTGTAGTCTTTCTTTTTAAGATTTCTTTCCAGAATTTCAAAACATAATAAGATATATTGTAAATGATCATTGTAAGTCATGTTAGTCATGAAAAGTCATGAAAGTGATAACAAGAGTCTCTTTCATGGAGAAGTAGAGGAAAACTTAAAAGTTGGCAAATTGGGTTTTGGTTTTTTTTTTTTTTTTTTTTGGTCTAATTAATATTCTTGGCAAACATTTGAACCAAGATGGTAAAGAAAATGGCATTTCAACATGGCATTTGGGTACAATTATCAAATTCTCATCTTGGCATTGATTTTATTTTGGCAAAGCAGTTGGAAGATGATGGTCAAGAATATCTATAATGAAGTCTTGCAGATTTATGGAACATTTGGTTCTTATGATAGAGGAAGTACAGGTCATTTTATTTCAAAGGCACTGTTCGTAATTGGCAAAAAACTATCCACCACCCTTAATTTTTACCAATTAACTCTCTTCCAACAAGCTACACAGTTTGATTTGTTTTGGGCTTGTGCAAAACTAGGCTACTCTCAAGTTTCAGGATTCTTTCTTTCATAGACTCAGGAGGGGTTTTAGAAGTCTCTGACTCCCCAGAAAGTGCTAGGTCCTCACTCATTTATGTGCCTCATTTATTTGCCCATGTCACTTTGTACATGCTTATGTTATTAGGGTCACAGCAGGAAACTAATAGGATACTGGCTCAGTAATTGAAGACAATTTAATAAAGCACCTATTTTTAATGATGTGTATACAATTTAGGGAAACTAAAGTGATACAGTACAATGCCCTAGCACTAGCATTACTAAACCACTCTCACCATCCTAAGGTTTAAAGAGGTTATGGGTCATTGCTAAATCTTTAAGAGAGTAGCAATATGGAGTTGGCCATAGCATAACCACTCTGAAGCAAGTCAGCCAAAGGAGACTGGGAGAATAAATATTTCAGTTGCCTTCTGCCCTCCTGTTTTTTGCTAGTGACTTCCATTGGTTCAATCCCTAAAGTTCAGCCTCCCAGGAAAAGAGCAGGATGAAGAGGGTTAAGGTGTGGATCTTTAAGAAAAAAAGAGACTCTATCAACCTTGGTATGTTTGAACATACTGTGTTCCTGATAATGTGTTCTTTTAAAAGCTATTTCTTTAGAGAAGTTTTAGGTTCACAGTAAAATTGAGAGGAAGGTACAGCAGTTTCCCATATGCCCCTCCCCCCCCACTTGCATAGGCTTCCTTATTATCAACATCCCCACCAGAGCAGTAATGTTACAACTGATGAACTTACATTGACATATCATAATCCCCCAAAGTCCATAGCTTATCTTAGGGTTCACTCTTGGTGTTGTACATTCTATGAGTTTGGACAAATGTATAATGACATGATTATAGTATCATGCAGAATATGTCTAAATATATTTTATCTCATTTCCCTTATGATTTGTCTGTTGCCTCTCTGAACATATTATGAGACCTAAAAAACAAGAACTGAGACCTATGTTACTTAAGTATCCCCAGGGCTTTGCATTATGTCCATCACATAGTAGGCAATAAATAGATGTTTTCTGCTGAATAAAGACATATTTGTTTTTATTTTTAAAATAAGATGAGAGTTTTGATTCAAAATCAGTACAAGGTCATTTTCAAGATATTGCTATCCTCTCTCCATTTTAGGGTGTTTAGGTAAATATTATCTTCCAGGTGATAAAAATCAATTACATTTCCTAAATTTATGGGAGGGGCTTTTTGAATAAAATTGCATTATTTCATACAGTGCTTTAATGAAACAAATGACTGATTGAACGTGCAAGATTACTTGGTTGTTAAATTATATTCATATAATGTTGAAAATAAGATTTTTTTTAGGCTTATTGACGCAAAGCTATTATCTTTGATGATGATCTTTTCACTCCCATTGCCTGAATACCAAAAAACCCTTTGTATATATTACTTTTGAGAAAATTACTAACACAATTCCTGGTTTATAATGTAAAATACTATAATTACAATTTAATGCTTCTCATTGATTGTGACTTTTTGTCTGCAATTATGTATTCAGTACACTTATATTTTCTATGAATTCTAATAGGCTGAGACTATTATTTAAAGTATATGTGATTCAGTTGTCCTATGAAGATTCTTCATTTTTTTTCATAAAAATATGTAAAATTTCAGCTGAAATTTGACATTAAAATTTAAAACAAGAAGAAAAGAAGGAAAAAAGCTATTGCCCATCAACAGTTTGACTTTCTCACATAGAAAAAAAAAATAACAACAGCAAAAATATGTGGTTCCTGCCACTAGACACTGGACTTAGGAACCCTTAGTTAAAAACCCATTGTTGAAAATTTTCTAATTGTATGATCTTGGCAAACTGCTCATCCTCTCTGAGGCTCAGATTTTTCATTTGTAAATGAAATATAAATTTCATTTGGGACATTACTAGCTACAAGGACTACAAGAACTAAAAGAGATAGTGAAGTGCTTTTTTGCTTAGTAGACCTACAAAGGAGTTTGATTATTTCTAATATGCTTTAATAGGAGTTTCTTGGACTGGGAGTTTTTACTTTGAGACTTGTGGGAAAACAAACAATTATTATGTATGAGCTCTGAGAATTATTCCCTCTGTTTGTTTCAGGTGATTCTTTCTCCAGTCTTGATTATTTTCCTTGTATTCATGTACTGATTGGTACTCAGTTAAAGATTTGAAAAGGCAGATATCCAAAGATCTTCTGTGTTGCTTTCTCTGTTCTTTCCTAAAAACTCTGTCTTAGCTTCCCTACATTCCAACCTCCTTTTTCTCACCTGAGTGGAATTACTAAACTCCTCTTGGATTTCCCTTTCTAAACTGCAGCTTGTAAACTCTCTGTAGGCAGTAATTTGAGGCAATAAATGGTCTTGCTTTGTTTTCCCTATCTCAGAAATCACTGTCCTGTGCTGCCTGATGGCCAATCTCTAAAAAACCATTGCTTCGTGTATTTTGTCCAGTTATTTTAGTTGTTTCAGTCAATTGTATAAATTTGGTTCCTTTTACTTCATCTTGGCTTAAAGAAAAAGTCTTCAGATACAAGATAGAGGACTCTATACAAGATAATGTGCTCAGATACAAGATAGATGGATTTCTAAGTGATTTTGTGGAGCATGGTCCTCCTTAGCTATATCCCACTCACTTGTTCTGGGTACGTTTTGTGAGCAAGAAATAAAACTGCTTTGTTTTGCCAATGAAACAATGAAATGATTTAATTTGTTAGGCAACATAAATTACTCTGTCCTGCTTAATTTACATACTCTGGGGAAATGGTATTAGTTGCAGGTGCATTGCTTGTCATACACCTTTCAGACTCTGGGAAAGTAATGGGGCGGAACATGATTAGTCTCTTCATTCCCTAAATCCAAACGCTCTTTAAATGTTGTCAATGAATCAGGTATTTTATTTAATTTTTTTAAAGATTTTATTTATTTTATTTTACTTATTTATTTTTTATTATGTTCAGTTAGCCACCATATAGTACATCATTAATTTTTGATGTAGTGTTCAATGATTCAGTAGTTGTGCATAACACCCAGTGCTCATCACAACCCATGCTCTCCTTGATACTCATCACCCGGCAACCCCATCCTCCCACCCCCTCCCCTCTAAAACCTTCAGTTTTTTTTCTGGAGTCCATAGTCTCCCATGGTTTGTCTCCCTCTCTGATTCCCCTCCCCCCTTCAGTTTTCCCTCCTTTCCCCTGTGGTCCTCCACTCTATTCCTTATGTCCCACATATGAGTGAAACCGTATGATAATTGTCTTTCTCTGATTCACTTATCTCACTTAGGATAATCCCCTCCAGTTCCATCCGTATCTATGCAAATGGTGGGTGTTCATCCTTTCTGATGGCTGAGTAATATTCCATTGTATATATGTACCACAACTTCTTAAACAAAGCTGGGGGCATCACATTGCCTGACTTTATGCTATATTATAAAGCTGTGATCACCAAGACAGTATGGTATTGGCACAAAAACAGATACATAATCAATGGAATAGAATATTTTATTTTAGAGAGAGAGAGAGAGAGAGAGCATGACTGGGGGGAGGGGCAGAGGGAGAGGTAGAGAATCTAAAGCAGATTCCCTGCTGAGTGGGGAGCCCAACATGGGACTTGATCTCACAACCCTGAGATCATGACCTCAGCTGAAACCAAGAGTCAGACATTTAACTGACTAAGCCACCACGGCGCCCCTCTTCTGATATTTTAAAACATTGCATTACCTCTTCTATAATAAAACCTTCACCAGATCTGGTAAAATTATCTCCCACTGCTTTCTGTCATTTTATTCTCACTCTTACTTCCAAAAAGAAATGTATTCAGCACTCAGGAATATCTTCAGACTAAACACTACTATAAGCCAACCTTAAGAAAGATTAAAATAAAGCCTTGGGAGGATCAAGCTTATTAACAAGTAATTTAAATGCTTTTCAACACAAAGATTAATTCAGTATATTAGAAGGCAATAAAATTCAGAATCTTATTAACAGTATCCATAATGTACAGCCAAAAATACTAATTACACATGAGAATATGATGAAAATTGAACCAATATCAGGAGCAAAAAGTCAATAGAAATAGAGCTAGATATGACATGGATGATGGAATTCATGGAGAGAAAGTTAAAGTTAACTATTTTTAATATTTTCAAAGATTTAAAGGAAAAATTGACAATGAGTGAGCAGATGGAAAAACTAGTTAGGGAGAAAAACATTTATTTAAACGATATATAAAACATAACATAAATATAAATAAATATAAAGTCCTTAGAACCTTGCCTAACATTTAGTTAATACTACCTGTTTGTGAAATGAAATATCCAAATTTTTTTTTTCTGCCATTCATCAAAATGATCAGACCCAATACTTACACTCGATAAACACAAAATAGATATTCTGCCTTGGTCTATTTTCCTTTGTTAATGTGGTCTTTGTGATTTTTTTTTTTTTAATTTTCAATACCCCATTTAAGGGCATCCTGCCTCATGAAGAAACCATCTAATCTATAAACCAATATTATCAGTCAGAGCACATTGTTCAGAATTTATTCACTCACTCATTCAACAAGTATTTATTGATTACCTACTAAATACTAAGCACAATATTAGGAACTGGAAATGCTGCAGGTAACAAGGCTGGTTTCTCTTATGCAGCTTATATTTTATTGAAGGAGAGATGAGCAAATATGTACATAAAATAATATTTGGAATTCATGGGAGCAATAAGAAGCCTAAAACAAGGGAATATGATGTAGACTGGTTGGGAGTGCTGAGAGCTACTTTTTATTGGGTCATTAGAGAAGTCGTCTTTCAGGTGGTTAGATTTCAGCTGAGCCTTGAATATTATGAAGAACCAGCATATGAAGACCCAGGGATAAATATTCCCAGTGAAGGAATAAGCTTGGTTCATGCTACAAAAAAAAAAAAAAAAAGAAAAGAAAGAAAGAAAAAGGAAGAAAGAAGACCATTGGGCCTTATCTCTCTTACCAGTTAGGTTCTAGTCAGGTAAACAGAAAACATTCATTATTTTAAGAACTATAAATTAGGGGCGCCTGGGTGGCTCAGTCGTTAAGCGTCTGCCTTCTGCTCGGGTCATGATCCCAGGGTCCTGGGATCAAGCCCCACATCAGGCTCCCTGCTCCGCGGGAAGCCTGCTTCTCCCTCTCCCACTCCCCCTGCTTGTGTTCCCTCTCTCGCTGTGTCTCTCTCTGTCAAATAAATAAATAAAATCTTTAAAAAACAAAAAAGAACTATAAATTAGTTTTGAAATTGGTTAGCCATGTGGTGGAAGACAAAATAGGCAAAAAGTAATTGCTGTATTACTACAGAGTTACTTATGGTAAGAAGCCAGTTCTACTCCTAGGGCTGTGGAAGCCAGAACAGTAGGGTTCTTTCAAGTTCCAGGTTTGGAAGAGTGGTCCTGGATAGCTGGGGCTTAGATCCTGAGGACAGGTCACTGTACAGTTGATATTGGTATCTCTGAGGGGCATAATAACAATGGTTCTGGGAATATGGATGAACACTGGAAACTAAAATCAACTGCCAGTGCTATGGTGAAAAAGTGTTGCTGGGGTGACATTGATAAGAAGGGTAAGCAAATAGAAAGGATTATGTCTTTCTAATCCTTCAGTTTCCACTCTCCCTCCTTTTACCCCATATTGGCATAGTTTAACTGGGATCCAGCTTATAAAGCAGAAATGTGGTTTGAATATCCTCAGCTCAAGCTGAGAAATGACAGCTTACTAACCAGTACAAGGCAGAAGCAGAGTGAGCATAAGAGGACTTGTATGAGGCAGATGCAATTGTAGATAATTTGCAAAAAGTAGAGATTTTTTTTCCCTATACATAAAGATAGGATCAGTAGATAACCAAGAGTCTTGAGTGTATTTGATTTATATATGGAAAAATATTACTCAGGTTGCTACATGAACATCATGTTGGAAAGTGTTAAAAGGAAAAGCAAGGGAATTTAGTTTAGAGGCAATTTAAGCAATCCAGGGTGAAAATGCGGATGGCTTCAACCTCAGAGTTAGCAGTAGAGATGAAGAAGAGTGGATAGCTTCAGAATTACATCCCAGAAGTTGCTGTGAAGTTAGATTGAGAGGGTGAAGGAAGGGCATGAAGCAAGGATGGCTCCTTGATTTTTAGTCAAGCAATTAGTTGGATGGAGATGACAGATAGAATTGTGTGATTCTCCACTGCATGGAGCACTGGGTGTTGTGCACGAACAATGAATCATGGAACACTTCATCTAGAACTAATGATGTAATGTATGGGGATTAACATAAGAATAAAAAAAATAAATAAATAGAATTGTGTGATTCTCCAGTTAGATCCAGCTTCTTGAGTGCAAAATAATATTCACGATTCATTATGCAGCAATAGCTTTGTGTTCCTCAGTTCAGTAAATAACAATCATTCAAATAATTGTTCAGGTTAAAAACTTAGGAATCAGCTCTTTCCTTTCTCCCCTCCACACCTAAATGGGTCTTACCATAGTTTTATCACAGATCAGAGAGAGCTCCTTCCTGCTTCCATTGGTGTACTTCCAGAGCAGCCAGAGTAAGAGTTGAGTTTACACTGAGACGGTATTATTCTGTAAGGATCAAAACTCTATAAAAGCTTTCTATTATACTTAAAATAAAAATGGAACTCCTTGCTGCTTTTAAAGCCATATGCTATATACCTTCTGCCTATCCCTCTAAAGTCATCCTCTTCCAGCCCTCCTTGCCCATTTAATTGTAGCTTCTCTGGTTTTCAAGAAGTTTCTTTAACACTATGAGATCAGTCCAGCCTCGAGACCTTCACTTTTGCCATTCCATCTGCCTATAATGCATTGCCCCTGAAATCTATTGACTTGCTCACTTCATTCAAATCTCTATAGAACTGATAACTTCTCAAAGATATGCCATCTCTGATTTTTTTATATAAAATAGTCTCTTTCCACATAATGCTATCTCCTTGATCTACTTTAATACTCTCTATAGTCTTTATTATTATTTGAAATTTTCATTATTTATTTGCTTTCTTCTTAAAGATCAATGCCCCCTTGGGGCTCCTGGCTGGCTCAGTCAGTTGAGTGTCTGACTCTTGGTCTCCGCTCAGGTCTTGATCCAGGGTCATGAGTTCAAGCTCCACGCTGGGCATGGAGCCTACTAAAAAAAAAAAAAGAAAAGAAAAGAAAGAAAGAAAGAAAAAAAGATAAATGCCCCAGTGGAATGTAACACTCTAAGTCAGGAAGTCAGGGAAGGGCTCTTTCACTCCTGTAACCCCAGTGGCTACAGGTTACCAGCACATGGGACACATTCAAGAAAATTTTTTACATAGATTTATTCAAGTAGATGTTCTTTTCATTACATGATTCAGATTCTTGCTAGTGACAGAGCTGGAATAAAATATAAGTTTTTCTCATTTCTTTTAATTATATTCCATTGGCAGATTATCACAATTTGTAATCATACTTGTAATTATTCTCTGTGTGATGTTTTTGAAATCCACAAGCAAAAGGAACCTGCCTATATTGTTCACTGATGTATCCTCCTTAATTTCCACTATTCCTGAAATATAGTATATGCTTAATAAATATTTATTGAATACATGAATAAATAAATTCAAGAATATATACATGAAAAATTGATATTTCTCAATTTGTAGGGAAACAAGAAAACTGAATTAGAATGAGTTCTCTAAACCGCTGTCCACAGGTGGCCCTGCTTCTCCTCAAGCTAGCTATGAATATACTGCCCTCTCATGGTCCACTTCAGATTAGATTAGAAAAGGCACACTGTATCCATTCCATTATTATGTAAATTTGATTCTAAAAGGATCTCTACTCAAAGATACCTATGTAACCAAAATTTACCAATAGGGGCTTTTTAGACTTGTGGCTGAAATTCCCATTGTAATGTACCAGGTAATAAGGCTGTACATGACAATACAATTGTAACTAAACCTATTGTGTATATCTTTCAGCCTGCATGATTTTTAAAATGCTTTCAGGATTAAAAATAAAAGGACCTTGACTGCAGAGTTTCAATATTAAAGATGGTCCGAATAATACAATAAATCCCTAGGCACCTGGTTATCAGCACAACTCCCTGCTTGTTTGAAATATCTTTGTTTGCTTTTCACACTAACACCAATCTAACTGGGAACAATCAAATAATCAATTCTACAAAGGTGACTTTTTAAAGAACACGAATATATGTGAGCCCTGGGAGTGGAGGTAGAGATGTGGGGGGAAAGAAAAACTTGAAGCTTTTGTGCATTCTGAGTACGATGCTCTTTATCCAGGGGGAAAGGTAGTGTTTTAGTTCTACTCTTCCATTTCTCAGTTCAATAATGTGACCTGCATTAATGGTGGTCTCAGAAGGGAAAGACGAGAGAAAACAATGGTAGAAGGAGCCAATTTAGGAATAAAATATAATTTGCATTTGTATAACACTGTTTTTTCCCCCTAAGTAACCAAGCACTTGCCTAACACAAATTATTCTCTTGAAAAAGGTCATTTTGTCTTTGGCATTACTGGTGTCTTCTGAATTCTTCTGTCTCAAAAATGACTTACTCCTTCATGCATTAAGCCTCCTGCAAATTCTTCCTTTCCTCTCCCCTCACCATAAATCTAGTCTAGGATAGATAAGCTAATTATAGAAATTCTCAGTTTGAAGAGATCCTTAAGGGTCTTTTGGTCCAAAAACTTGCAGGCCGACTCCCTCTTAATTTCTAAGTAAAAATAAATGGCAGAAACTCTATAAAAGACTTAGTTGTGTAACCCATTAAATATGTTAGATTCCTAAGTTATAACCCAGACACTCTTACTATAGGGAATATGGAAATTCTGAGGCTTGGGGTCAGAAATGCATTTTCAGCAAGCATTCCAGGTGACGGATATTCCAGGTGATGGATATTCCAGGCTTTCCATTTTATTTATTAGCTGTTTTCATATTATTAAACACAGTGTTTTAAACATTCAAAAAGTCAAGAAATAATTAGAAAGAAATGTTAGCTTATGCAATATTCAGATTAAGCACAAGTAATTTTTTTTGCCATATGAGACAGATACATTTTAAAGAAAATATTACAAGTATATTTAAAACCTCATGACCAGTTTTTGATGTTTTTTTCCCCTCTCTAGAGTGAACTACTTCCCTGAAGTCCTTGTATATATTTTTGTAAAGATTTATTTATTTACTTTAGAGAGAGTGCATGCACGTGAACAGGGGGAAGGGACTGAGAGTGAGGGAGAGAGAGAATCTCAAGCGGACTCCTCACTGAGCGCACAGCCTGACACAGGGCTTGATCCCAGGACCCTGAGATCTTGACCTGAGCCAAAATCAAGAGTCAGCCACTTAACCAACTGAGCCACTCAGGCGCCCCAGTCCTTGTATATTTTATATTTGATTATTTCATTGTGAATATTTTATTCAAGTGTAACATCATAAATTTTCAGAAATCATGAGTGTAGACCTTGATGAACTTCACAAAATGATCTACTTTGTAACCAGTACCCAGGTGAGGAAATAGAACATTACCAGCATCTCCATAAGGCCCTCTCCTGGGGTACAGCTCCCCTGGTGTCCCAAGTGACACCTTGGAGTGTTTACTCCTAAGCCCTTCATGGAAGGGTTTTAAAATTTTCCCTTTTGTTTGTTTGTTTCCCCACTATAGTAAGATTCACAAAAGGTCTAGTCTGCTTTTCAGACGTGTTCTACTTGGCTTCTTATTGTTTTCACCATTGTATGTTTAATATGTGTCTAGAGATTCGGAGGAAAAACCAATGTGTGGTGATCTCATTTGTTTCTATCATTCTATTAGCCTGGGATTTGTTCCCCTCAAATCCTGCCTCAGGCCCTTTACAATGTCATTACAGATTCTTTGTGTGCATATCTAACTTTATTTTTGAGAAGCTTTAGGTTTATAGAAAAATTGAAAGGAAAGAACAAAGAGTTCCCATATAAGCTTCCCCGTCCCAGTTTCCCCTATTATTAACATCTTGCATTAGAGTGATGCATGTGCTACCATTGATGAGTCAGAAATTACAACTTATTAACTAAAGTCCATAGCTTACATTAGGGTTCACTCTTTGTGTTGAACATTCATTTTCACTGCCTTAAAAATCTTCTGTGTCCCACCTCTTCAGCCTTCCCTCACCCTAAACCCCTGGCAATCACTGATCTTTTTACCATATCTCTAGTTTTGCTTTTTCCAGAATTTCATATAGTTGGAATCATACAATATGTAGGCTTTACAGATTGACTTCAGTCACTTAGTACTATGTATTTAAATTTCCTCCATGTATTTTTAGTAGTTTAATAGCTCCTTTCTTTTTATTGCTAAATAATGTTACACTGTATGGATATACTTTATTCATTCACCTATTGAAAGCCATCTTGGTTGCTTCAAAGTTTTTACAACTATGAATAAAGCTGCCATTAACATTTATGTGCGGGTTTTTGTGTGGATATAAATTTTCAGTTCAACTGGGTAAATACCAAGGAGTGCTGTTGTTAGATCACATGGTGTAAGTATATTTCATTTTGTAAGATATTGCCAGTTTTTGAAAGTGGCTGTACATCATTTTGCATTCTCATTAGCAATGAATGAAACTTACTGTTGATCCATATTCATACCAACATTTGGTGTTGTCAGTGTTTTAAAGTTTGGCCATTCTAATAGGTGTAGTGGTGACATAATGTTTTATAATGATTTATAATTCTCTAGTATCATATATTGTGGAGCATCTTTTCATATGCTTATTTGCTGTCTGTATATCTTCTTTGGTGAGTTATCTGTCCTGATTTTGTGTCCATTTTTAAAAATTTGTTGAACTTTAAGACTTCTTTGTGTATTGTGGATAACAGTCCTTTATCAGATGTCTTTTGCAAATATTTCTCCCAGTTTGCGACTTATCATTCTCTTGACATTTTCTTTCACAGAGCAGAAGTTTTAAATTTAATGAAGCTAGAATTATGAATTTTTTCTTTCATGGATCATGAGTTTGTTGCTCTATCTAAAAATTCATTGCTGAACCCATCACCTAGATTATCTCCTATGTTACGTTCTACGAATTGGATAGTTTAGTATTTTCCATTTCTATCTATGATTCATTTTGAGTTATTTCTTGTGAAAGATGTAAGGTCTGTGTCTAGTTTTGTTTTGTTTTGTTTGTTTGTTTGTTTGTTTTGCATATGGATATTTTATTACTCCAGCATCATTTGTTGTAAGATTATCCTTTCTTAAATATATTACCTTTGCTCCTTTGTCAAAGATCAATTGACTACATTTGTGTGGGTATTTCTGGGCTCTCTGTTCTGTTCCTTTGATCTATTTGCCTGTCTTTTCACCAGTGCTATGTTGTCTTGATTACTGTAGCTTTAGGTCAGGTAGTGTCAGTCCTCCGACTTTGTTCTTCCTTTTTGATATTTGTTGGCTATTCTGGGTCTTTTGGCTTCCCACATAAATTTCAGAATCACAAAATAACTTGCTGGGATTTTGATTAGGATTGCATTGAATCTATAGGTCAAGTTGGAAAGAACTGACATCTTTACAATATTGAGTCGTCCTAGCCATGATCATGGAATATCTCTCTATTCATTTAAATCTTCTCTGATTTCTTTCATCAGATTTTCTTTAAATTTAAATAGTAACCAACTCTTTTAGATGTTCTTAGCAGGATTATTAGTGTATTGGCTTCTGTTTTAGCTGGAAGTGGGTTATTGTCCCAGACTATACTTAAGGTCTCTAAAGCTTGAGATCCATTGTAATGCAGAAATAAATTAGAATTTAATATAAAGAACCACATTTCAGGGGTGACGAGTTTAAGTCAAGTGTGGAACATAAAATCAAATGCTCTGGAGTTTCACGACATGGGCTCAAATCCTTGATCTAATATTTGCTGTAAATCTCAGACCAGTTATTTGATGTCTGTGAGCATCAGTTCCCTAATGTATGCCCAAGGATATAAACATTATCAATTCAATATTGTTTGCTAGGATTAAATGGCGGAGTACATTTAAATTGCTTAATGAATGATAGGTGGTACTCAAAATATTGTTTTTACATGTATTTCATCATTGATTATGGATTTAAGTAAATCAAGCATTTGGATAACTCAAGCATTTTGTCATCGATTGTGGATTTTGATAAAGCAAGCATAAATAAGCAAATAAGTATTTTTTCAGCAGCACATCTTTGCCAAGGAGATCTGATACTATGCCAGGGATGCAGAAATTTTTCTGCTTAGTCACTAAAATGAGCCCTGAAGAGATGTCATGGATACTTTACAAATACCACAATCAAACATTTACTCATTTCAGGATATCCACTACTCCCAAACTATTTATTTTCTGGTCTTCAAGAATTTAGGTAATATGTCTACTTTTAACCAAGTTATATAATAATCTGTGACTTTGCACATGTACTGTTTCCAGTGCTAATAAATATATTTTGTATTAGAAATATCTCTGGATACCAGCCCACTTTGGCATTTCTACTCTCTCATCACTCTACCATCATGTTTTACCTTTTAGTTTTCTAACAGTCTGACTCTTACGTCTTCTCCCATTACAGGGTATTCTTTTCACAGTTGCTAAACATTTACATTTATATAAAACATAAAAATAAACATTTTACTCATCACCTACAACTATTTAATTGTCTCCTAAAATGTCTGTCAATCTTAGTTCTCACATATCCTGCATCAAAATTATCTAGAGTCAATCTCAGAGTAATACCTTTTAGTTCCAGCCCCGTCCAGTGACCAATTCATCCTAATTTTATTTATTTATTTTTTAAAGATTTTATTTATTTATTTGAGAGAGAGAGAATGAGAGAGAACACATGAGAGGGGGGAGGGTCAGAGGGAGAAGCAGACTCCCCGCCGAGCAGGGAGCCCGATGCGGGACTCGATCCAGGGACTCCAGGATCATGACCTGAGCCGAAGGCAGTTGCTTAACCAACTGAGCTACCCAGGCGCCCAATTCATCCTAATTTTAACACTTACTCTCACATCCCAGGAAATCCGTTATTGCATAATTTGTCACCCTAGATATACTGAATCAGACTCTCTGGTGGTAAATCCAGAAAGCTTTGTTTTTGAACATGCTCCTCTAGTGATTGCTACTCACAAAAAAATGTTGGTGAGCCACTGGCCTAAAAAAAAATATAACTCAATTTTTTTTTGCATCATATAATGTAATTTTGGGCATAAGTTTATTATAATTTCTTTGTTAGTATTTCCCCACACACACAAAAAATGTGACCTCCTTGACATTAAAGACATGTTATTTATTTTTTAATCCACAATGACTAAAAGATAGTTGAATCTCATTTTCAAAAATAAATATATGAATACAGTATGTACTTTGATTCTTCTATAAGGGTAATTTTCTATGTTTCCTTTCAAGCTTTGTAAAATGAATGGATTGTGAGGATGACTGAAATTCAATATTAAATAATTTAAAATTTATTTTATTGATTCCACATTTCCACTAGATATGTTGTTAATCTGTTAATCTGTTATTTATAATGAGTGTCCATGTAACAAAATGTCTTTACCCATTTTCCGGTCTGAGACCTATTTGAGTCTCTGTTGAATGAATCAACACACAAAAATTGTGACTACCATGCTAGTAATATGTGCATACACTACTTGAAAAGCAGAATAGTCTTCAAAGACATTTAGAAGAGAATGTATTTTCATTTAAGTGAAACAGGATATTCTTTTTTGAAATATTAAGACATTGTTCTTCTTTAGAAGATCATAATGGTTTAACAGTTGAACATGATTTCTGAGTTATTTTGGTAGCAAATGTGAATTTGTAATATCACAAGTGATCAAAGTCATTTTTTTTTTTTTTACATATGAGCATGGAAATACTAAATAAATTCAAAAGAGTTTCCTTCTTTTGGTTAAATACTATGAAAAATGTGTGTGTGTGTGTGTGTGTATATATACATATATATATGTATATATATAATACATCTCAAACCCAGTGCTTCTTTTCAAGCATTATTTTGGCTTAAAATCCCAGAAATTTTGATTTGGATGGGTCATATGTTTAGGAAATGGCTAAAAATATCTTAACCCCCCTGGCAAGTCCTTAATGGATATTTACTTTAAGATTTTTCTTTTACGATGGAAAAACGTTCCATGCTCATGAGTTGGAAGAACAAATATTGTGAAGATGTCAATGCTACCTAGAGCAATCTACACATTCAATGCAATCCCCATCAAAATACCATCCACTTTTTTCAAAGAAATGGAACAAATCATCCTAAAATTTGTATGGAACCAGAAAAGACCCCGCATAGCCAGAGGAATGTTGAAAAAGAAAAGCAAAGCCGGCGGCATCACAATTCC
>NC_138383.1:24674789-24690608 GCF_054177405.1 Leptonychotes weddellii
GGAACTGGAGGGTATTATGTTGAGTGAAATAAGTCAAACAGAGAAAGACATGTATCATATGATCTCACTGATATGAGGAATTCTTAATCGCAGGAAACAAACTGAGTGTTCTTGGAGTGGGGGGTGGGGTGGGAGGGATGGGATGACTGGGTGATAGACACTGGGGAGTGTACGTGCTCTGGTAAGTGCTGTGAATTGTGCAAGACTGTTGAATATCAGATCTGTACCTCTGAAACAAATAATGCAATATTTGTTAAGAAAAAAAAAGAAGAAGAAGAAGGTAGCGGGAGGGGAAGAATGAAGCAGGGAAATCGGAGGGGTAGATGAACCATGAGAGATGATGGACTCTGAAAAACAAACAGGGTTCTAGAGGGGAGGGGGGTGGGAGGATGGGTTAGCCTGGTGGTGGGTATTGAGGAGGGCACATTCTGCATGGAGCACTGGGTGTTGTGCACAAACAATGAATCATGGAACACTACATCTAAAACTAACAATGTAATGTATGGGGATTAACATAAGAATAAAAAAAAAAAGTTCTTTACAGAAAAAAAAAAAACAAAAGAGAAAGAATTCTAGACATAAGAATTGAGTTCAGTATTACACAAAAATTTTTTTTAAAGGTACATGGAATAGGGGCGCCTGGGTGGCTCAGTCGTTAAGCGTCTGCCTTCGGCTCAGGTCATGATCCCGGGGTCCTGGGATCGAGCCCCGCATCGGGCTCCCTGCTCCGCGGGAAGCCTGCTTTTCCCTCTCCCATTCCCCCTGCTTGTATTCTCTCTCTCGCTGTGTCTCTCTCTGTCAAATAAATAAATAAAATCTTTAAAAAATAAATAAATAAATAAATAAAGGTACATGGAATAAATGGCAAACATTTAACTTCCAGACTTAATTGGGAATAATCTTTGAAGAAGTTTTGAGGAAAAAGTTGCTATGCTTATGACTCTTAGATGGTGTTTTTGTGGCATAAAATACTCAATTCTCCATTTTTACCTTCCCTGATTATACCAACAATACCTGTAAAATTTCAAGCTACTTGACTTCAAGGAAAAGTGCTCTGCAACATCAGGATTAGATTCAAGGTGAAAGCAATACTTGTAAGTGACATAAATGCTAAAATGATCCATGTCTAATATTTAGTCACAAGACAAAAGGTGTTGATAAAAGAGAGTTTACTATATTCTTTAAAAGATGGTTTGTGTTTTTAGAATGAGAAGTACCTAACATGTTCCACGTAATAACTGTTTTAATGTGGTAGCTGAGCTCCAAATAGTTTGAGATCTTTTTTCTCCTTCCTAAACAGTGGTTGTGGTGGTGGGGGGTGGGGTGATATTGAAAATTGTCAATCAGTTACCAGCTAAACAGTAAGAAAGAGACCTTCACATATCCTGCTGATGGACTGCAAAATTGATCATTTATCATTGCACTCAGGAGTAATGCAAAATTCCCCATAATGGGCTATCTGTAACTAGAATGACCTCGCCAGGGTACTGCAAGAAATTCTTTTATCACACTTCAAAGGATACCAGAGTGCCATGTATTCTGAACTTGGACATTAAAAAGAGGTAAATACACTTGCATTACCCCTTTGATCTGACAGTACTTTAAAAACTAGGATATAACTTTACTACTTTTCTACAGAGATCCAACCAGACACTCACAAAGCATTGGTTTTTACCCAATGCCACTGTCAGCCTTCAATGAATTAAGTATTGAGCCTGAATCTTTGGTTTTTAGTTCCTAGTTGTAACTAAAAGATGTGCAATCACTCTCCCCCTGGCATTGCCATCTCCCTCTTGTTGCATTGCCTTGTTTTCCTTGTAACAAATTCTGTGTGATTGGAAATGAAAAGCAAAAAGCAAAGTGAAATGGAAGAAAACAGGGCAGCATAAACTTTATTTATCTTGTTGCCTTTTTAGAAAAATCACAGATCAATCCACTGGGACACCCAAGAGTTAGAAATTTCACTTCAAAGTACTGAATAAAGGTTATCTCATTATTTTGTCCCTCACATTTGAAGGTATTTGGTATAAAAGAGGACATATGAAAATAAATTGAATTCAATTTATCATTCTCGCTATGTTGCTGATTGTCCTGGTAAGAAAACTGATGTTTTACACATGATTAAAATGTTTTCCATCTTGGCCTATGATCATGGCATTTCCCTTTGGGAAATGGAAGAGTCCTTGTATATACTGGGAAATCCTTTAAATTTTCGAAGCTGTTTTTTGAAGCATTTTAAGTTCATTACATTAGATTAACTAGAGGACATGGTGTGGTAAGATCTAGTTCTACAGCTTCAACTTTATGTGGTCTGGTCTATTTAACTTTTACTTCACACTTCACGCAATACGATTTCACTTCCTCCTTTGGATAGTCCTATGAATCTCCTGGCTCTGGTTTCAAGACATGCAAGAATTTTTACCTCAGGGGAAGGAGTATAAAATAGAACCTAAAGTGGGGGCTGAAAAATGGAGTGGTAAAAATGAATATAGAGTTAAGGTACTAATCACACTTCAGAACTGATTACCATTAGAAGAAGGGAAACTTCCCAAGATTCTAAATTCAACCAGAAATCTGTGTTTTAACTTCCTGGTGAGAAAACTGTGGGTAATAATTATAAATGACAAAGAGGCAGGGCACTTATCAAGAAAAGTCACTTACTTTTTTCAACTGAATGCTGTGCTTTGTTTTACATGACACAATTTAATAGGCCCTATGCATAGAAAGTATACATCTCAGCAAATAGCTCAAGACTAACAATGTACATTAAAAACAAAAACATGTGATAGTAATAAGCAAAATGTATTAAGTATATCCTAAATGTGTCAGGCCGAGTCAGTTTGCTACTGTCAGCATTGAGATAAGGAACCAGGTATTTGGATTGAACTGTAGGAAGCCTCTAGGCAGGATCAATGTCAGTGAGGTGCAAGATAATGCAATTTTCTTTTCCCCAGGGATATCTGTTTAGGATGGGGTAGGATGTGAAAAAACAACTAGAGACAGTAGACAAAAGACTGGGCAAGGATTAACATTTTTATCAGAATTGCAACTAAATAGAAAGATGTTATTGCAACATTCCAGCCCAAGTAAATCAAGAAACTAAAACAAAATAGAGTACCAAAGATTTGTGGAAATATTTTTTGGGGTGAGATGGAGCAAAGTGTAAGTGAATGCCCAGGACCCTACTTCGGAATATCATGTGTGGACTTGAAAAAAACAAGACTACGTGAGCGTTCATAGACCCATGCAACCATAGCTCCTTTCCCATTTCGGGGCTTCACAGTGATGTATTCACTACCTGAGTGAGGCTGAGCCTCCAAATGGAATTTTTCAGTAAGTGCAGCTCCTCACATATGAGGAACTTATTAATGGGCAGATGCTGTTCAAAAGTATTCAGCTCTTTAGGAATATAACTGTTTATGAGAAATTTATCACTCACGAGTCTGTGATTTCACAGTCTGTTTTATGGAGATTGCACACCGGTGGCCCATTGGCCAAATTCAATCTGTGGAACTGCTTTATTTAGACTTCACAGTGCTTTAAACCATTTTGAAATAATTCCCATTTTTAAAATCAGAGTGTTTTCACATAAATATATGGATGCCAGGCCCTTTGTGAGAAATTGGTGATGGTGTACTCACATTTCTACATGATAAGAATCAATATCATTAAAGCCCGTGCTCTCTAGTTATTCATAAGCCCCATCATTTTTTTTTTTTAAAGATTTTATTTATTTATTTGAGAGAGAGAATGAGAGAGAGCGAGTACATGAGAGGGGGGAGGGTCAGAGGGAGAAGCAGACTCCCTGCTGACAGCAGGGAGCCCGATGCAGGACACGATCCCGGGACTCCAGGATCATGACCTGAGCCGAAGGCAGTCGCCCAACCAACTGAGCCACCCAGGCGCCCCAAGCCCCATCGTTTTTATGCCTGTTCTGTTTCACATGTTTGTGTTAATTTACCTACCAGCCACTTGGGCCTTTGGATTAACTCTACACTTAACCAATTTTGGCTTCCCACTTCTTTTAAAAATATTATTTGGCTTTATTAAACTAGAAATATCGTCTGTTCATTTACTTGGGTCTTTGAATTATGTTTGTCTATTAGAGAAAGAATCCACCTCATGGACTACATGTGCACAAAGTGGTAGAGCATCATGCTAGCTAATTGCTTGGGTTTGAGTTCCACATCCCTTGCTACACTGGCAAGTTTCTTAACTACATTAAATCTCAACTGCTTCTCCTATGAAATGGGGAAATTAGTATCATAGTATAGTATTGTATAATACATATACTTGTGTATATATACATCCATATATGCATATAGATATTTAAAGAGTATTTTATAATATGTCATATGATGGGATATTACGGATTATTATAATCCGGTACAGCATAATAGTAATAACATTAATAACTGATGTGTACTGTGATACTTTTCTAAATGCCGAGCTCTACTCTAAGTGCTTTGTATTTGCATCTTATCTATTCATGATAGCAACCTTGTGAGTTTGGTAGCATTATTGTTGTTGCCTGCATTTACAGATGAGGATTTAAAGTCACCACTCTGACTCTGGAGACTGTATTAATGCTTTCAAGGAATTTAACAAGGTTCCTGACACATGGTAAGCACTGATACTCTGATGGATACAGCCTAAGTTATTTGATTTCTTTTACATTCAGTTAATTACACTAAACATGGGTATAATGCCAAAATTCCTGGACAAGTCACTAACAGAAGAAATTGCCTACTTTCACATTACTAGAAGGGAAGCACATCATATTAGACCTATATCTGTGTCAAGATTAGGGAAGCCAGTTAACTGAGAGAGGTATTAAATTGCTTATTCAACTAATAGTATTGTTAGCCACTGTGATATTTATTTCCATAGTAGTCTGAGATTTAAGCTATGTCTACATGACAAATCTAAACCAATTTTTTTTTAAACAGAAGTAATAGGGATAAACCTGGGATCAGTAAAGCAGTGATCTGAAAATTGTTCACTTTTAGAACTGACAAAATCCAGGGACTCAAGCCTTCATTGCCCCAAAGGGCAAACAGTCAGCCCAGCTTCACAGGTTGCTGCCCTCTCTTTGATAGACGCAATTGGCGTCTGGCTCAAGTAGAATAGGAAGTGCTCTAAAAAACCCAGAAGAGATGATTTCTTGGAAAGGGAATCACACATGAATGCTCGTTACTCAGATGGAGGTAGAATTGCCACTAATTAATTGATTTTCTATATATCAAAACATCCACTCCAAGAGCCCTTCATCTCCTGAAAATGCTAGTTTGAACACTGGTTAAATGGAGGTCCTGGAAAACCCTTAACAAAAACATTTGGTTGAGTATCTCCATATGAATGCCATGTGAAAAGCCTATATTGTAACTTCTTATTAAGCTATTTATGGTAATAATGATGATGCTAGAGGCAGAGCACTTATCTAGGAAAAGAAGAGTCAGAGGACACTATCCTTTTCCCCCAGCTAAGTCCTGCATTCTCCTCATTACCTTACACTGTTTGCCACTATTTTATGAACCCCTACCCATAAGAAGTAAACAAGCAAGCCCAGGAGGCAAGATCATACACAACCCCCCCACACACAAAAAGAATCATAAGAATAATCATAAAATTTTGAGGACATATTAAGTGCTAGGTATCATGATTAAGTGTGCTTCACACACTTTAAATGTGGTAGTCATTTAAACCATCCTATAAACTATATGTTATTTTCATCTTCATTTTATGGATGCAGAAACTCAGATCTAAAAAGGTAAATAACCCCCCTTAGATGGGGCAGCTGTTACATGGCAATATCCAAATGCTTGCAGTCTGACTCCAGACCACAACCTCTCCATCACTTCTCACACTGGTGTAAATGGTTTTGTTATATGATTTCATTTAAGCATCACAAAAATCATATTTAGAAGGTTGTTAAGAAGTCCAGAGTGGTTAAGTAGCTTGCTTGTCCATTAGAAGTGGACCATCCAAAGCCCTGATTGTCTACATAAACCCCAATCCTCATTTCTTGACACCACATTTCATAGTAACTATAGAAAACTTCTAAATCGATCCATGGCGCCATTCAAATTCTACCATAGGCAATAACGTTCATTTCCTCACAAATGGATACACTGTTGAGAGCAGGAAGCATGCATTCTGTATGAAAAAGCTCAAGGCCAAGGCTGATGTCAAATGGGCCTTCAAGACATCAGAAGGGCTTCTGGGGCACCTGGGTGGCTCAGTTGGTTAAGCGTCTGCCTTTGGCTCAGGTCATGATCCCAGAGGCCCAGGGATGGAACCCTGCATTGGGCTCCCTGCTCAGCGGGGAGTTTGCTTCTCCCTCTCCCTCTCCCTCTGCTACCCGCCCTGCTGGTGCTCTCTCTCTCTCTCTCAAATAAATAAACTCTTTTTAAATTAAATTAAATTAAATTAATTTATTTATTTGACAGAGAGAGACACAGCAAGAGAGGGAACACAAGCAGCAGGAGTGGGAAGGGAGAAGCAGGCTTCCCGCCGAGCAGGGAGCCCGATGCGGGGCTCGATCCCAGGACCCTGGGATCATGACCTGAGCCGAAGGCAGACGCTTAACGAGTCAGCTACCCAGGCGCCCCTCAAATAAATAAACTCTTTAAAAAAAAAAAAAGACATTGGAAGGGCTTGTGTGTTCTGAAAGGAGGGTGCTTGGTATGCCCTGTGGTAAGCCCAGAATGCGTAAAACCTGTGCCTCAGGAAAGAACATAACACGTTCTGGAGCCAGTGATAATTGAAGGCTGCACCTTTATACTTTTCCCTGAGAGATGTTTTGCACAATTTGGCAAGGTATCCTGTTCTTAGATTTTTAACATCTAAGTGTGCTTTAAAACTGTCCCTTGTGTTCTGAGGCAGAGTTCTGTAATCGAGTCCGAGTAGAAACAAAGTCCAGGTTAGAACTGCCACTAAATGTGGTACTCATAGCCCAGAGTGTTGAGAATTTTCCAATAAGGTGGTTGTTTTTTGAGCATCGAACCTTATTCCTAACATGCTTAATTTGTGAAGAGCCACATGCCTCAGAATACTTTTATTCAAAGGGGATGCTTAGGCAGTTCTCCTCCATGATGTAGTTAGGGACTGTATTAGTAGTCCTTCTAAAATACAGTTTTCTACATCTGTCTTGATTGAACTCCATCACCATTAAATAAGACTATTCTTTTAAAATGCCAAGAGCCAGTTTAAAATGCAATTTTCCTATAGCCTTTCTATTACAATCCAAAACAGTTTGCTGTGACTGCAAAATCATAGATGAAATAATGGATCAATTCACCCTCCCTTTTGTTTTTTTTCTTTTTGTCTTGTTTGTTGTCAAAATTTAAATCATGGTTTGTAATTTAATTCTGTGATTCTAGAAAGCATGATTATCTGATGCTATTCATTTGCTTTTAAATAAAATCATACTGATGAATATGTACTGGGAATTAGTTATTTTCCAACTTTATGCAGCTCTTGTAGAACTCCATTGCTAACAATTAAGCAAGAAATACTAACAAGAAGAGTTTAAAGAGATATAGCAAATTCTAGAGAAAATGGCAAGGAGGGCCATCGAGCTCAACTAAGAAGTAGGTCATCTGATACGATGATTTGTATATGGAGGTAAAAGAAATAAAATATCCTAATGAGGCACATACCATCTGAGTTGAACAACACACCCTAACTGTATGCCTCCTTTAATCCCGGCACCGGGCTGGGGACTGGAATTACAAAAGTGAGTGCTATGCCTACTGCCTGGGAGACGCTTTTGGTTTGGGTCTTTTGAATCGCATTTGTTCCTACTAGTAAAGATCTGCAAAACTCACTTTCATTTACCAGCTTTATTGTTTGATGGAAAAAGAAAACTTGGCACCTGATTCTGCTCTGCCTGAGTTCCAACTGGAGTTCCTCCTAGCTTTCTAAATTACTTGGCACTGAGCAAGGCTCTTCTGCCAAAAAGTGAATGACTCAATATTTGAAACCAGCACATCAGCAAAATCCAGACTGAACCTTGAAATCACTTTGATTCAGATAAAATGAGTCACCTGTACCTGGAAGGAAATTACTTATTACAAAAAATAATAGACTGGAAAATGGGAAAAAAATAGAGAAGGGGCTCTAAGTTGCTTTAATAGCAGAATTTTCATTGATGTGATGTTGATGTGTTCTAGAAGATGACTTATATAGGCTCAGTATATTTTAGAATAAATGATAGCAGTTGAAGCTTTGGGAAAAATATGAATATATAGTCACATTTATATAAGTATATATATTAATATATACGGATATGAAATATATACACATGTATATGTATACATTTATATATATGTGTGTGTATATACACACACACACACACAGAGATACATTCATATTTTCCCCAAGGCTCCTACTAATATTTATTCTTAAAGAATTAAATTCTTAAATTCTTATAGGACATACATAGTGGGATCTATTTATCAATCTATCTACCTACCTACTTATTTCCTAATATGTATGTCCCATACTATACCTAGATTAATTTAAGCCTACTAACTTTCTGTGTTTTTTTGAGCTTACTGGCATTTTATTTTTTTAAAAGATTTTATTTATTTATTTGACAGAGACAGAGACAGCGAGAGCAGGAACACAGCAGGGGGAGTGGGAGAGGGAGAAGCAGGCTTCCCGCTGAGCAGGGAGCCTGATGTGGGGCTCGATCCCAAGACTCTGGGATCATGACCTGAGCCGAAGGCAGCCACTTAACGACTGAGCCATCCAGGCGCCCGAGCTTACTGGCATTTTAAACAAGAAGTGAGAATGGGAAAAACTACTACTCTTTTAACTAATTAGTTACTTAATCAATTCATCTATTCATCTGTTCACCATTCATTCATCCATTCAGTTCAATATACTTTTATTGAAAGCGTACAATACATCAATAATCTGGGAGTGTTGAGGATAAGTAAACATATAAAAACCGTACTCTTTTCATGGAAGACACAAACTAGTAGCTGGGAATGATTTGTAAATAATAATTTGCAATACAGATATGTCTATAGATCTGTATTTTTATGTTTATGGCATGCCAAGCAGGAAAATAAAATTGTCTGTTGTCTTGTGGCATGGGGCCTGAGACCCTTGCTATATCAGCACTCAGTGTCTGCACACAAAACCCACACATATACACTCCCAGACACACCAGATTCAGAACCATCTTTAAATTACCAACCAGCCCGGATGCCTGGCTGGCTCAGTCTGCTCAGCAGGGAGTCTGCTTCTCCCTCTCCCTCTACCTGCAGCTCCCCCTGCTTGTGCTCTCTCTCTCTCTCTATGTCAAATAAATAAAGAAAACCTTTAAAAAAATAATAAATTACCAACCAGTTACAGCAAGACAATAAAGAATTGTTACTTCTCATTCTCATGGATTGAGGTATGTAGCATGATATATATGATATATAAGATATAAATGTAATATGATATATAATACAATCTCAAAAAAAGTAATACATATCTGAGGAACACATAGGCTTGCTTGAGGCTGTAAATTACTTCCCATGAAACTATTAAGAAACTTTTCAGTATAGTTACTAAATAGTATGAATTTGTTTATATACCATATACTGAAGCTAGCTTCCTAAATTATTTCCTCTATTCCTTTTTAAAAATTGTATATATACAATTAATAAAATGTGATTCCAAAGGTATTAAATTCAATATTGTGTAGAATTTTACTATAAAATAAACAAGGGCATAGAGGGCAGTCTATGACTGTTGAGTAATTTATTAATGAGAATTGTACAAACGAATTGGATCTTGTGGACCACATTTCATGGCTTAAAGACAATAGTTCTGAGGTCTCGGGTTTTTAAAGCACGTTTTTCATCGTTATGTTTACATTTACATACAGTAAAATAGACTTTTTTTTTGTACAGTTCAATTTTTTTATGTCAAGTTTTAGCACATGTATAAATTCATGTAGTTACCATCACAATCAGGATACAGGCAGTTTGCTCATTTCCTGAAAATTTCTTCACGCTATCTTTTGCAGTCAAACTTTCCTCCACTTATAACTCCTGGTAACCACTGACCTATTCTCAATCACTATAATTTTGTCTTTTCCAGAATGCCGGGCCAGTCTGGAACATCATCATTTCTTGCTGGGAACATTCTTCCAACCTTTAGCCATACTTTTATTTCCACCCCCATCTCCTTCTGTCCATTTTCCATAGTTCAGTCAGACTGCTGTTAAGTCATAATTATGATCATATCATGTCATTACTTGAAGGATCCAAAGCTTTTCCCTGTACTTAGAATAAAATCATTATTTTCCCCATAAGTATTAGGTAGAGTGTTGCAAATGGTTCTAACAAATGAACTTTAAGGTACACAATAGCCCAAAGATAGGACCATTTTATTTCCTGCCCAGGTAATGTCTAAAACATTTGTTTTCTGGGGCGCCTGGGTGGCTCAGTCATTAAGCATCTGCCTTCGGCTCAGGTCATGATCCCAGAGTCCTGGGATCGAGCCCCGCATTGGGCTCCCTGCTCAGCGGGAAGCCTGCTTCTCCCTCTCCCACTCCCCCTGCTTGTGTTCCCTCTCTCGCTGTCTCTCTCTCTCTGTCAAATAAATAAAATCTTAAAAAAAAAAAAAAATAATAAAACATTTGTTTTCTAATGGAAAGGGAACTGTCCTGCAAGTGTTTGTTCAGGAATCCAGGCTCCTCAGTGTTGAATTCTGCCATTGTCTCTGTGCAACACCCAAGTTTGACATGATTATCTTCATCAATCATGTAGATTGGGAAACAAGCAATAGCTCCTCTCTTCCTTCAAATGAACCACACTTTGCCTATCTGGTTAGTTAGCTTTTTGTTTCATCCTCGAGATAAGGGGATTAGTATTCTATAGACGGAGATGCTTTCCGTGATGACCCTAACATTGCCTCAGCCACATTGCCCATACTTCTGGTCCCTACTGCATCTCTTTACTTGTTTCTTTGAATAAGCAAATGAAACATAATACCTGAACTAGACTGTATGTGCCTCTCCTTGATTTCTATCTCTTTGCTTGTTAGAATGGAATATACAAAGCAGGGAATGTGTCTTTCTTGCTCCTTATTGAATCTTGAAAGTCCAGTACGGTATCTGACACAGAAGAAGCCCCAAATAAGTACACTTTAACAACTGGCTGTTGGAAAACTAACAGTGTCCTTCTTCTTACTATCAGGTCCTTTGCTTTGTGTCTGTAAGTACTTTGTTCTAGGGGCATAATCCTTCACTCTACTGTGTCGTATGTATAACAAGCAGAATTAGTAAGTGTGGACTGAAAAAAAAATCAACACATAACCATTATTTTGAATACAAATTGCTTTGAGCTGAATCTTGCTCTCAAGCTTATATTGATTTAATAAACAGTAATCACGCAAATGGTGGGGGAGAGGAAAATAATATAATGCAAATGCTCAAAGCCCTGAGGCAAGAATGTGTTTTGTAATCTTTTTGTAATCTTTAGGGTCTATGGTAAAATTATGTATAATGAACAAGCCAATATCAGAGAGGAAGAAAATATTCTAAAACACTAAACTAAAGCAAAAGGAGAGAAACAGAAACAAAGAACACATGTTGAAAACTAACAGTAAGATGGTAAATTGAATCACAAAAGAAATCACAATAGTATGACAGGCAATCTGACTAAATACTCCAGTTCAAAGAGACAGCTAGCTATAACCACAACAATATGCTGTATATCTGAAGAATATCTTAAATAAATAGATACAAAAAATAATGGAGAAAAGTTAGATCACATAAACAATAGCCAAAAAAGAAAGCCTATGTATCTAAGTACTAAAGTAGGTATCGGTACAAAAAAAAAAAAAAAAGTAAGAAAAAAAATGTTTCCTAATGTTAAATGTTTGAATTCATGAAGAATATAAATAACATAAACTGAACATGTAACACATAACAGAACTGAAAGGAAAACCATACAAATACAAGATAATCTGGGAAATTTTTCATATACCTTTCTCAGCACTTGATAAAACAAACAAACTAAAATCTTACAGAGATTTGATCAAAACAAGCTTGATCTAAAGGACATATACACACAATTGGCAACAGCAATTGAAACGGTTGCTTCAAGTACACAAACAACACTCCTAAAATTGTCCATATGTTAGGTCATAAACCAAGGTACAACAAATTCTAAAGGCCTGACACCATTTAATGTAGTTACTCAATCAGAGCAGAATTAAGCTATAAACAAGCAGCAGAAAGGCTCTAGAGAAGCCCCCATATGTTTGGGAATTAAATACACATTTAAACATTGCTTTGATTTTCCCTGGAGAGTTTATAGTCTCAACTGGCCTAATCATTACTTTAACATATTTGACTAGGTTTGAAGATCATCAGCATAGAAAAAACAGACTATAGGATCATGGCTAATAGTATGCTAAATACTTAGATTTAGTCAATTAAAAAAAATCAGCTAACCAAAAACTTGGTTAATGTAGGCAATCTGTTTTAGCATCTACCTATCTATCTATCTACCTATCTATCTTTCATCTATCTATTATGTATGTATGTATTTATCTATCACAAAAATTGAATTGGATAATGCTTATCAAACACTTAGATCAGTTTCTGGCACATATTAACTACTGTATATACTTATGGTCTTACTATCATTCTTTTTTTAAAGATTCTATTTATTTATTTGTCAGAGAGAGAGAGCACAAGCAGGGGGAGTGACAGGCAGAGGGAGAAGCAGGCTCCCCACTGAGCAAGGAGCCCAATGTGGGGCTAGACCCCAGGACCCTGGGATCATGACCTGAGCTGAAGGTAGATGCTTAACCAACTGAGCCACCCTGGTGTCCCTCTTACTATCATTCTTGTTGTATTATCATCATTATCATTAGTTTGTCTCTGGGGAAAAAATAAGGTCACAATTCTGTTAAGCCTGTAATCAACTGACTCAAGCCCACGTATTATCTGTCACCAGAAGAATCTCTTCTCCATGGATGTCACTTTCCTTATAATAATCCAAGCATTTCTCAGGGTGCTTTCTTTTTTCCAAAGGGTTAGTTTATTTGTTCCTGTCTTGACCTTGGACCCTTTTCTCTTCCACTTAACTCTTAATGATGCAAGAGAGGATAAGCTCCCTGTATTCCTTTGCTATTATATTAATGGGTATTTCAGATAAAAAAAAAATATTACATCTATTTGTTTACAGCCCTAGTGCTTTCACAGGAGGGCTGTCACTGCAAATTCTGTCATTTGCTGCATAGAACTGGGACCACTTGATTACCTGATTTGTTGTAGGAGTTGACCTAGTAGTCTTATTTCTTTTTACCCAAAAGCTATCTTGCCGCCCTTCCCTAACACTATATCCTGACTCAATTTACTGTCTTTCAAACCAACAACGAAGAGATTAATATCTTGGTCTTCTTAGCCTGAATACTGAAAGGATGCTTATGTAGTTTTCCTGACCTACTGACCATTCTTTT
Organism: Leptonychotes weddellii; assembly: GCF_054177405.1. Classification (NCBI taxonomy): domain Eukaryota; kingdom Metazoa; phylum Chordata; class Mammalia; order Carnivora; family Phocidae; genus Leptonychotes; species Leptonychotes weddellii. The sequence continues at coordinate 24,688,266 of NC_138383.1, forward strand.
AAAAAAAACATGTGGTCAGGCCCCTTAATCAGAATTTTCAGACACGTGGAATCCATAATAATAAGACTATCTTTTAGAATAATTGTTTCCTAGTAAGAATACCTGCTTTCTACTGTAAGAGTTATTACTGTTTAGATCTAAGTATATATTCTACTCTCCTTTTTAACAAACCTGGGTCTGCCTGCTACTTCAACCAAATAAAGTCCAGATTTCTTTTTTTTAAAGATTTTATTTATTTATTTGACAGAGAGATAGAGAGCACAAGTAGGCAGAGTGGCAGGCAGAGGGAGAAGCAGCTCTCCGCTGAGCAGGGAGCTGGACGTGGGGTTCAATCCCAGGACCCCAGGATCATGACCTGAGCCTAAGGCAGCCGCTTAACCAACTGAGTCACCCAGGCACCCCAAGTCCAGATTTCTTAAGTGGCAAAGTCTTTGACAGTATTTTAACTCCTATTACCACCTGCTAAAAAGTCTTCATTCTATCTGCCAGAAACATCTATTAATTTTTAAATAAATAACAAAATGTCAATTTTATATTAAATAAGTAAAACATGTCAATTCATTGAAACGTGGTTTCTCCCTACTTAAAGTATCCTTCCTTCTTCTATTTGCTTAAGGAACTGTGATAATCTATCTCAAATGTAATCTTTCTTATATAACTTTCGTTGACTCAATCTTTATATTCTCATTGAAACAGAAACATAAATTACAACAATTTTATGTTGAACTGCCATTATTTATGTGTACGTGATTCCAGGTCAACAATTTAAGCCAGGTAACCTGTGTAAACTCAATCTTGTTTAAGTATGTTTGTCTGCCTCCCAAAACTTGATTTGCATAAGTCATCATTTGCTTTTATTGGAGGATCTAGGATGAGATGCACTGGGTGATGGCTGTTCTCCAGGATTATGAATTAAGAAGTCAGAAAACATGGCTAACTCTTAATCTCCAGGCAGAGCTCATGTAAAAGAAGGTATCCATCCCAGAGCAAGTACATGGACATTTAGGTTACAAATAAGAAAGTGGAATCATTCAAATGATCTCTTGATTTATGTCTCCAGGGAATCTGTGTCAAATTATTAAAGATAGGAGCAATATAATGAACTGAATAAATGGGCAAAATATAAAGCACTGTAAGAAACTTACAGTGTGAGTCTGCCCGCTTGCCAGTCTAATAATAAAGTTTAACATAATTGGGAGGAAGGTATGTATTTCTCACTAAAACTTGGCAATGAGAGGAGATTGCTTACAGCAATGTCAACACGGGTACTACTGAGAGGGAATGACAGCAGCAGAAATTGCTGCAAGAGAACGGATGCTAGTACAAAAAGGAGATAACACGTGGCCAGGAAGCACTAGCACTAAAACTGGAGAATCATCACATAAAGTCAGAGGAAACACATTTACGATTCACAGGGACTTATGTGAGCTACTTCTTAAATGAGAATAAATGATACGGTGGTGGATCAAAGAATGAGAACTCTATGTCCCAGGTTCCACTGTTGTTCCATATGACATCAAGTGTTTAGCAAGTGCTCTGGATTTTTCATTTTTTTAAATTGAGCACTATTGTTATTAATTGCATTAAAATAAACTGAGATGTAATTGGTGAAAGTCCACTTTGAACTTTCAGTTTCTGCTATGGTCTTATATATTACCATATGAAATGCATGTGAAATGAAAATAGTTTTTAATTTCACATGTAGTGAAATCTGAAAGAGAACAAATGATAATTTTAACCATATACAAGGTACTTCACACCTTTCTTTTAAAGATAGTATGCAAGACACCCTCTGATACAGCAAAATGTGCTCAGAAACACCTGGCTAGGAAAAGCTAACTCATTTCCATATTGAATGCTGGTAAAGAAGTATTTAATGCTGCTTTTACCACCTGTTTACTGACAGTTGTTCCAAGGCACATGCCATGGTGGCCTGAAATGCATGGAGCCACTAGGCCATTAGTTAAGAGTTAGTGGGAAACATGAGCAAATATATGCTAGGAAAGAGAGACTGAGCAGACCATATGGAAGACACATTAGTTAATGAACATTTTTGCTGTGTGGTTTTGGCATGTCTAATGTATATAACACTACAATGTAAATTTACAATGATGCAAATCTATAACACTACAATGTAAATTTATAAAGTAAACTTCATACTCATATTTTAGTTTTAAATTATTTTTGATTTTGTAAGAAATTCAGTTGAGGGTGGGAGGGATGGGGTGACTGGGTGATAGACACTGGGGAGGGTATGTGCTCTGGTAAGCGCTGTGAATTGTGCAAGACTGTTGAATCTCAGATCTGTACCTCTGAAACAAATAATGCAATATATGTTAAGAA
>NC_138383.1:24691108-24712739 GCF_054177405.1 Leptonychotes weddellii
GAATGGTTTGATCCCTATCCAGCTGAATTCCTGAGAGGAGACGAAATCCAGGTCTCCTACTCCTCTGCCATCTTGCTCCGCCCCCTCCTACGTGTTTTCTCTGGGCCAGCAACATCAGCATCACTTAGGAACTTGTTATAAATACAGATTCTCAATTCCTAACCCATACTTACTATTGTGGGGTTAGGGCCCAGGATTCTGAATTAACAGGCACCCCAGGTGATTCTCATGCACAATAACATTTGAGAGTAACTGTAAAGAATCCAACAGAAATTCTCTCACCTCCTTTCCTGCCCTTTACATCATCCTCAGTGCCTCCTTTATTCACTATCTGTCATGATTGTTCATTAGACTGACACCTTAGTTCATTATCTTTATCATTATGCCTCATTAACATCTTATTATAGGAAGAGTAGTCCCTCATCCACCGTTTTGCCTTCCATGGTTTCAATTATCTGTGGTCAGCCATGGTCCAGAAGCATATGATCCTCCTTCTGACTTATGGCCACAAGATCCATAGTAGCCTAACACTACATCACATGCTTATGTCATTCACCTCACTTCATCTCATGATAGAGGCAATTGGTAATCTCACACTATCACAAGAAGAAAGGCAAATACACTTCAGAAAGATATTTTGACAGAGACCACATTCACATATTTTTTATTAAACTATGTTGTTATAACTGTTCTATTTTATTATTAGTTATTGTTTTAATCTTTTACTATGCCTAATTTATAAATTAAACTTTATCATAAGTACGTATGTATAGGAAAAAACAGTATATATGTAGGGTTCAGTACTATCCATAGTTCTGGACATCCACTGGGGGGTCTTGGAATGTATTCTCTGGGGATAAAGGAGGGGCTACTGCAGTTTTATTTCTTCAGATATAGGGGATTAATCTATGCAGTCAGATCTCCTCTTGATACCTTTCATTCAGTCATCTGATAGATTCTATGGGGTCCTGTTTCTATCTACTTATTGGTGTGTGACAACCCTCCACCCTGATCATTTCTTCCTGTGCTTGGAATAGTTTTTATATAAAAATAATATCTATATGGCTTTTTTGAAGCTCTCTGCTTCTACCTTATACTATTTATGTAATGATGCAGAAATATATATCTACCTTTATAGGCAGATATATAATTAACAAGAGAAACACAACACCATACTCCCCAAGATTTTAATTTTATGTGTATATGTATGCATGTATTTATTTATTTATTTTTAAGTAGGCTCCATGCCCAGTGTGGGTCTTGAACTCATGACCCTGAGATCAAGAGTTGCATGCTCTACTGACAGAGCCAGTCAGGTACCTCCATATTCCCCAAATTTAAAAAAAATTGGTAAACAGAATTTATTATAAGTTTTTTTTACCAAGTTGTTTATTACCATTTTGGTATCTGATTTTCTTTTTATAGATTATTATACTTGTTCATTCCCATCATTACTTCTACTATAACTATCTCAAACTTTGACACATATTTTAACTTATACTAACATTTTCCCTCAATATTGATGATTCTTTTCTAAAAGACTGACAACACGGCTGTCAATCCATCTACTATAAATGAGACAGTATCTTTTGACCATTTTAATACATTATTCATGTCACTGAGCTATTTATGAATTAAAGGGCATAATTTAACATCATATCATTATTCATGGTTTTAATGTAATGTCTGTGCACTAGTACATGTTCTTGATTTTGTGCCACCTTTCTTTCTCTGATTCACTATAAAATCACTAAAGAGCACAAGATAAAAAATCATAATAGTAACACCTTGTCAAATTGCCTATTTTATTGGAAGTCTGGTTTCCCTTTCAGCTGCATCCCTCATGAAAAGCTCTTCCCTTTGTGAATATTTCTCTGATACGTCAGCCATCAGGAATATATTCCTAGGGAGCAACCCCTCATTTGCTATTGTGTCACCTCTTCTGCCTCCCCAGTTGGTGTGAATGATGCCTTATTTTCCGCCACAGATGGAGAGCAACTACAGTGTGGTAGTTATGAGGTGGGTTCTAGAGTAGGTACTGTGTGAATAAAAAGTGCAATGCCTGCAACATGGCATTTGTGTGTCCTTAGGCAAGTTCCTTAACCTCGTAATACCACAGCACCCTTGTCTGCAGAATGAGCATCATCACAGCAACTACCTTACACAGCTGTAATGAGCATTAACTAAGTGAATGTATACAACTCGTCTGGTGCTTGGTAAGCATTCCATAACTGCTAGACGTGATTAACTTTCATATGGTAAATAAGTGTATTGTTACACTGGAATCATTTATGCTTATTTTGGTGCCCTAGACTAAACAGAGAAGTTGTGGTAGTCATTTTCTAACATCTAATTTTATGTTTAGTAATTGGGCACCATAAATAGTGATTATCTGACACCGCATGACTCATTTACTATTCCAGAAAATCCCTGGGCTCATTTGAACTGGATACCTTCTGCTCTGGGGAGGCATCCCATCTTGTAGTGTGGTACTTTGAAAAAGCCTATATTTCTTTATCCCATACTAGATATGTTCTACTGGGCACATTTGGCTTGGGTCAAGGCTCATAATCCTACCATTAAAGCTCTTCAAATATCTGTCTTTTTCCTAGTTTAGGATACAGTTCAGTGGACGAGAAATGAGCAAGTGCCATCTTGGGGAAGCAAAACTGAGAAAAAGGCAATGAACCTTTCAAGTCCAGGTTTATCAGAAAATTGCCCACGCCCACCAAATAATCATGTATTGTTTGAGGCTTCCATGATTTATCAGGGATTGTGTAATTTGAGTAATTATTTATAGAATATTACCATTTTATATTACCATATTTTGCAAGTGATATTTAACAGTGACCAACAGGGTCTGAACTCTATGACTTCAAATACCACAACAGCCTATATTCCATTAGCTTGAGTCTAAATGTAATAGACATCACAAAAATCATGTTAGCATTAACTCCTTCATGTTTTACATTGGCTGAATCCATTTTATTACAGCCTGTCAAATTACACTTACTATTTCTTTCTGGATCACAATCAATGAAGGAAAAGTTTAATGAGACATATTAAATAAATGAATCTTGCCTTCTAAGAGATTTACTTCATTATAAATGATATATCACATAGAGGTGAAGGAAGGAAGTGAATCAGTAGCCCAGGGAAGAGAACAAGTGTGTTTTTATCCTAGACACTATTGAAAGCATTTATTTATAGCTTCTTTGATAATAAACTGTAATGAAATAAGTAAACTTTTAATTGCTGTTAAATTTAATAAATGAATTTTTAGCATAAGAACATTAATTTGCAGTTAAATGCATGCAAATAACAGCCAACCAGAAAAATCTGAGGTTGGCTTTCATTAATTCCTCTTGTACTGAAATCAAACAATTAGTTATCACCTCAAATTCTGATTGGTGCTTCATTGCTTAAAGACACAGATCTTGTTTCAAACTTATGCCAGAACAAAATGATAATTAACGGGGAAAATGAACTAGTTCTATATGTATTATTTGATTTTATGAATTCATCCATTCCACAAATATACCAGGAGGACTACTAGATACCAGTTACTAGAATAGACCTATAGAATTTACAGAGTGCTAACCCACCTAATTTCATTTAAATCTCACAAAAACTGAGTGGTAAGGGCGGGTTAGAAAAAATCAACCTGAAAAAAATATCAACCTGTTAGAACACAATGTTATGCCCATTTTAAGTATACAGTTCAGTGCGTTTTGACAAATTTATAGACTTATGTAACCACCACTAAAATTAAGATATATAAATTTCTAACCCCTCACAATTCCCTTGCATCCCTTTCCAGACAACATTTCCTCATCCCTCACCCAAGAAACTACTGATTTGCTTTCTGGAACTGTATATTACTTTTGCCTTTTCTAGAATTCATGTAAGTTGAATAATATAATAATAAGTTTTTATGTCTGGCTTCTTTGGTTCAGCATATTTCTTAATTTCTTTATGTTGTTGCATGTATTAAAAACTGCTATCACACCTGAACTACCAGTGGTTGGTTCATTTTATTCCTAAATAGTATTTCACTGTATGGATATATCACAAATTATTTATCCGTTCACCAATTAATTGACGTTAAGATTGTTCTCGTTTTGAGCTATTAGGAATAAAATTGCTGTAAACATTCACGTACAAGTCTTTTTGTGGATATATTCCTGTGGTTTTTGTTTTGTTTTATAAATGCCTAGGAATGGGATTCCTGTGTTGCATAGTAAGTATGTGTGGAACCGATTTATAAAGAACTGACAGAGTTTTACAAAGTGGCTGAACCATTGTACAGTCCCATAATTACAAATGAATGAAATGTATGAAATTTCAAGTTGCTCTCTACCCCTTCCAACACTTGGTATTGTTATTCTTTTTTATTTTAAGTGAGGATCAGTTTTTTATTGCAATAAATATGTGAAGTAAATAATTTAAACTAACAACAGCTAAGCAAGTCAAAGAATACTTAATTCTATGTTTTCTGATTCAATATCCATTTTACCTTCCCACTACATTATGCTGCTTCTTATTTAATCCCTTTGCTGCTTGACTACATTTGGAAGAATGTACATATATTCAAATGTATACCATGATAGATTTTTTTCCACTTCAAAGTAAATTTAATAGCATTTAACATTATTTCAGCTACTTTCAAACCCATGCTGAGATGTTTGTGCAAATGAGCCTATAATATTAAGCCTGAAAAAGCACTACAATTTTCTAGGTAGGTTATTATGATCTGATGTACTTCCAAAAGTCTGTCGCTGTCATTGTTATTGTTGTTGAGCACTGTAAGACCCTGGTAATAAAGAGTATTGACTATATCTTCTACAAATTAATTATGCATGCCACATTTTAAAGAGAAACTTTAGTATCCTTCTTGTATGAAACTTATAGGCATTTTTAAGCACAAAGGGATGAAACTGCATCTCTGCCCCAACCCCTTATCTTCAGAAGCAGGTTCTGATTCAAGAGCTCTGTGATATCTACTACAAGTGAAATGGCATGAAGTCAGGAAACAAGGCTTGGCTTAGCTTGGCTTCCTGACCCAATTCTGCTTGTGGCCATGTTATTTAACCTCATCTTCTCTTTTTTGGCAAGTGTTCGCCAGGCACTTTACACGTTGTCCTAGGTTGAGTTCCCTAGCAGTGTTCCAGTTGGGAATTCCTTTGCATGATTCTTGAAGGGGATGCTCTCAGAGGAACTGATAAACAAGTAAAGGACTCGGGATAGGGAAAATGGAAGGAACCACACAAATCTGGAATGCAAATTGAACCTCAGAGTCCAGCTTACTTTGAGTCAAGAGAGTAGCGTTATTCTTTCTTTTTCCCTGCCAAAGCAGCCACTCCCCACAGACATCTTGGGGTAGGATCCATGGCCTAATCCCAGGCACTTTCCACAGAGATGGCTTCAACTGTCCAAGGGCAATTCTTAAGTGAAGACATTTTCCTTTTTTTTTTTTTTTTTAAAGATTTTATTTATTTATTTGACAGAGAGAGACAGAGTGAGAGCAGGAACACAAGCAGGGGGAGTGGGAGAGGGAGAAGCAGGCTTCCTGCCTAGCAGGGAGCCCGATGTGGGACTCGATCCCAGGACCCTGGGATCATGACCTGAGCCGAAGGCAGACGCTTAATGACTGAGCCACCCAGGCGCCCAGGTGAAGACATTTTTCAAAGCACTGGTAGCAGCTGAGTTGAACACACCAAGAGAACTAATAAGAGGGATCCTAGGAATTCCAATGGGTCATCAAAAGCTGCTATCACATCTGTACAACCTTATTCCATTGCCAACACATTTTCAATATCTCACCCACTTTGCAGTTGAGAAGCTAAAGCCTTGAAAGGTTAAACAAGTTGCCTGGAGACCACATGGTCAGTCAATAGCAGTGATAGAATAACCATGACTGTTGTACCTTTAACTCCAAGTGATAAACCAAGAAAAGAGAGATGAACCTTCTTCTAAGATCTAAAACAGATGACAGACTATACTGATGACAGATATAATTAGTGATCTATAATTAGTGATGTAATACTGGTGTTATTATTTGAAAAAAATTGTTTCTCTGACCCAACTCGACTTATTATTGCAAGGACCCCATTTCCACCCCCTGAAGTTCTCTTGACTGTTTTCTGTAAGCCCCACTTTGGCATTTAAGAAAACTCTTTGTCAAATACTTCTGCTTGCTGAACTTACCTTCTTTCTACCATGCCCCTTTCTGTAACACCCTCCGGAGAGGTTGCTTTTTCCTCTGGGTTTAACTTTTCCTATTGTTAGGATTCACAAACCTCCCCCACCGCCCCACACACTTTTTTTTTTAATATAACAGTCTTCCGAAATCAGGACTGAGGGTTGGAGAATTCCTCTGCTGTTCTGTCTGCCCTGCTCTTCTGTCCCACAGACAGCACTTTTGCAGTTAGAAATATATAGAAACAGATGTATGCCTTGGTATGATTCATGTCATAGGAGCACTGATTTGCAATTACAGGAATTTGTTTTATAGAAGGATCTTGAGTCTCATTTGCAGTTATTCTTTGTTGAAGTTTAAATGAGATGCCTTCAAAAGTGGACAGAGAAAAATTAACCAAGGCAGGCATTAAGAATCACCTAAACCAGTGATTCTAATATATGGTTACTCTTTGGAATCCTGGACTTACTTTGACTTATTAAATAATGACCACCAAAGAAAGTGTTCATGAATTTGCTTTTTCCAAGGTTAGCACTTCCAAGTAGGGTGAGAAAATCCATCTACCAAAAATCCCTCTTCTTATAGCCTTCTCCCTGTGCCTCTTTGTTCCTTAATTCCACAATCAACCCACCTAACACTAGATTTATGTTTCAATTTGAAATATACACTTTCAGCTGCCCAGCATGCTACAAAGTAACATAGGACTGAGTCACAGCAGAACACAACAGTTAACTCTGGAGTGATACCAAATGCGTTCATATACTTGCCCTATCATATACTGATGGTGTGTATTGGGCAAACTACTTAACCTCTGAGAGTCCCATTTCCTCATCCTTAATATGGGATAAATCATAGCACCTACCTTGTGGGATGGCTGTGAAAAAAATAGTGAAATAATTGATGGAAAGTATAAAAAATATTTCCTGGCCCTTGGAAAGTACTCTATAAATATTAGCCATTATTATTTCTATTAAAAATAGAAAGTTTTTCTAAATAATGAAGAAGGAAGGGAGAGTTTATGCAGAATTAATGGATATTGGCTGCCAGATCATGCATAAGTGCACGATCCTCAAACATCGGAGCTTGATGTCTTATTTGCATGTTTGAAAGCCACCAGGAGCAGAAGAGTGATTGCCAAGAATTAGAATAGTCAATAACTTATATTCCATATCTAAAAAAGAAAGAACCTGGTGAGAAAACTCTTAAATAGGAAGGAAAGCTTGTAGAACTACAATAGAAGGTAGAAAATAAACTCTAAAAATTAGTGTTACATAATCACTAATGTATTTATATTATAATTTTGACATTCCCAGGTGTGTACTAAACATAGGCTCAGAGGTAGAAAATAGTTAAATTAGAAAGTAATTACTCACACTGGAAGAGAATTCTTGGCTTTACAAAAAAATTCACCATAAGATTCTTTATATATCAACCTTTTCAAATTTTCAATGGATTGTAAAAGGTCCAAGAAACTACAAAGCTGAATGACCAACAGTTATTGTCAATTAAACATAATCAGAAATCAAGTTTTCAAACACTATAATAGCTTAAAATAGGACAATGGAATTGAAGAAGCATTGGGTTCAAGTTTTATTATGAAGAAGAGAAGGATGAATAAGATACATTCATGATGTATTTAGCTTGGGTTTCCCAGAAAGCAGAGTCAGAGACAAAGGACTAGATAGAATATGTTTGTTTGAGAAGTGAGTGATGGGGCAGCGAATCAGAGCAGGAGGGAAATCCAATAAAATAAGTAATATTGAGTTGCACACTATATGGGGAACCAGTATTGATCTTTCAAGACCTTCAGAGGATCCTTATGAAATTATTTTAGAACTGTCTATCTAAGGGAGAAAAAGGAAAAGGCAATTATGTCTTAGTTCCTACTCCCAATGGTCAACGGGGGTGCATGAGGTATTAATTCTCCCACACTTCTGGGTTGCATGAGCTTGTGTGCTAAGCAGGTTCCCATTGGTAGACCACTGATAGGGCAACAGAAAAATCTGGGGCAGGAAGCTAAGAAGCATACAGAGAACCATTGGCTGTATCTGTGACTAGAATAAGATATGGGGCAGAGAGGATTTGAAGAGATAAAAGACAAAGATTAAATTCACAGCTCTTAGACATCTTACAACCTGAGAAGGGAAGAAAATATACATAAATCATGTCTGAAAAAGAGATATAGTAATGGTAGCTGAAACTGAGAGGCAAATGTGCTATTATGAAAATATAGCATAGGGAGAAAGTAATTTCAATTGAGACGATTTAGGAAAAAACTGTGTTTTTGTTTTTGTTTTTAAGGTGGGGAATAAACTTCATGCTGCACACAAAAGCTTAAATAGGATTCCACAAGTTGGATGAGGAATTTTTGAGTACTGTGGGTGGGGGTGATGGGTTAAATAGGTGATGGGTATTAAGGAAGGCACTTGTGATGAGCACTGAGTGTTGTATGTAAGTGATGAATCACAAAATTCTATACCTGAAACAAATATTACACTGTATATTAACTATACTAACTAGAATTTAAATAAAAACTTGAAAAAATTAAAATAAAATTCCGTACTTCAGGGACTTGGTGTGGCGTGGAACTGCACTAGTCCTCTGGGGGCTGGGGTAGGTTTTCCGTCATGCTGGGGAAAAAAAGGAATTTATGAGTACTTACAGAAAGAAGGGAAGGAAGGAAGGAAGAAAGGGAGGGAAGGAGGGAGGGGGAGAAAGGAAGGAAGGGAGGAGGGAGGAAGGAAGGGAGAAAAAAAGAGAGAGAAAAAAGAAAAGAGAAAAAGCGAGCGAGCAGAGGGGCACATAAAACACATTTAGAAAAGATGTAGGCATATTTGACCAAGATATAAGGTGTGTTTGGAGTATAGCCACAAGAAAGCATATTCATTAAGATAAAAAAAATAGATCGGGGACAGATTGTGCAAGCCTTTGAACCATGCTGAGTTTTTGTATAATCATGAATAGTACTTTGCCTATGGAACTCTAACTTCTTTGGGATTTATCATTTTCCAATTTGATGAAAGCCTGATGGGCTTTTTCATTTGGTTCCCTACTTTCCTATTTTTTTCAGTGCAAAAGTTTTTTAATTTTAATAAAGTCAGACTTACGTATTTTTCTTTCTTTTATGGATCATGCCTTTGATGTTCTGTGTAAAACCTCATCAAAAATACTAGGGAACATAGATTTTCTTCTATGTTGTCTTCTACATGTTTTATACTTTGATATATTTATTGTAAGTTTATAATCTATTTTGGGTTAATTCTTGTGAAAAGTGTAAGTTCTGTATCTAGGTTCTTTCTTTTTTTTTTTAATTTAAAAAATTTTTAATTGTTTGCGGTTTTTTTGGCATATGAATATCTGATTATTTCAGCACCATTTCTTGAGAAGTCTATTCTTGCCTCATTGAATTGCTTTTTTTCTTTTATCAAAGATCAATTGTCTATATTTGAATAAGTCTCTCTGGTCTGTCTATTCTGTCCCAGTGATTGATCTATATGTCTTGCGAATACCACACTGTCTTGATTAATGTAGCTTTATAGAAGTACTAAAATTGATGGCTGTGAATTGTACAGATTTGTTTTTCAGTATTATGTTGGCTCCTCCAGATCTTGTTTTCCGTAGAAACTTTAGAATGAGTTTACCATATCTACCAAATAGTTTGCTGAGATTTCAATTTGGATTGTATCAAATTTATAGATCAATTTAGGAATAATTAACATCTTAATAATATTTAGTCCGCCAATGCATGGACACAGATTGTCTTTCCATCTATTTAGATCTTTGATTTCTTTGATCAAAGTTTTATAGTTTTCTGCATATAGATTCTATACATATTTTGTTAGATTTATACCTGAATATTTCATCTATTTTGATAGCTTATTTTTGTCAGTGCTGAATAATATTCCATTGTCTGCATATACCATTCACCTACTGAAGGATGTACTGGGTGTTTCCAAGTTTTGGCAATTGTGAATAAAGATGCTATAAACTTCCATGGGCAGGCTTTTGTGTGGACATGAGCTTTTAATTCATTTGGGCAAGTATCAAGAACATAATTGCTGGATCATATGATAAGAATATGTTTACTTTTGGGCGCCTGGGTGGCTCAGTTGGTTAAGCGACTGCCTTCGGCTCAGGTCACGATCCTGGAGTCCCAGGATTGAGTCCCGCATCGGGCTCCCTGCTCGGCAGGGAGTCTGCTTCTCCCTCTGACCCTCCCCCCTCTCATGTGCTCTCTCTCATTCTCTCTCTCTCAAATAAATAAATAAAAAATCTTTAAAAAAAAAAAAAGAATATGTTTACTTTTGTAAGAAACTGCCAAACTGTCTTCCACAGTGGTACCATTTTTCATTCCTACCAGCAATGAATGGGAGTTCCTTTTGGTCCACATCCTTGCCAATTTTTGGTATTATCAGTGTTTGGGATTTTGGCTGTTCTAATAGGTATGCAGTATATCTCTTTGTTGTTTTAATAATCAGTTCCCTAAAGACCTATGATGTTGCATAACTTTTCATGTATTTACTTGCCATCTGTATATCTTCTTTGGTGAGGTGTGTGTTCAGCTCTTTTGCCCATTTTTAAATCATTTTATTTGTTTTCCTATTGTTGAGTTTTAAGTGTTCTTTGTATATTTTTGATGTCTTTTTTTAAAATATTTTGTTTATTTATTTGACAGAGAGATAGAGAGCACAGGCAGGCAGAGCATCAGGCAGAGGGAGAGGGAGAAGCAGGCTCTCAGCTGAGCAGGGAGCCCAATGCGGACTCCATCCCAGGACCCTGGGATCATGACCTGAGCCGAAGGCAGCCACTTAACTGACTGAGCCACCCAGGTGCCCCTTGATAAGTGATTTTATTTGCAAATATTTTCTCCCATTCTGTGTCTTCTCATTCTTTTGAGGTTGTCTTTTACAGTACAGTTTTTAATTTTAATCAAGGTCAGCTTATCAAGTATTTCTTTTCTGGATTGCTCCTTCAGTATTATATCTAAAAAGTTATTGCCAAACACAAATCACCTAGATATTCTCCTATGTTATTTTCTACAAGTTTAATAGTTTTGTGGTTTACATTTAGGTCCATGATCCATTTTGAGTTAACCAGTTATTAATATTCCTATTATTCCATTTTTCTTTAGACTTAAGTTGTTCTTCCTTAGTTTCCTAATGTGGAAACATAGGTTACTTATTTTAGATCTTCCTTCTTTTGTGATGAATGATTTTAATATTATAAATCTCATACTATTTGATAAGTTGTCTTTTTCTTTTCATTTACCCCCCCAGATTTTTTTTTATTTCAGTTGAGAATTATTATTTGACTGTTATGCTTTTAGAGTTCAAATTCCATATATTTGGGTATTATCATACTTTGTTTCTTTTGTTAATTTCTAGTTTAATTCTAGTGTAATCTAGAACATAAGCACATGACTTCAATTCTTTTAAATTTATTAAGGTGGTTTTATTGCCAGAATGTGGTCCATCCATGTTGATAATTGTTTCATGTGAGCTTGGGAAGTATGTGTATTCTGCTGTTGTCAGATGCAGTATCCTATAAATGCCAATTAGATCAAGTTGAATGATAGTGCCATTGAAGTCAGCTATGTCCTCACTGATTCTCTGCCTGCTTGATCTATCAATTACTGAAAGAAAAGTGAAGTCTTAGAATGTAATAGTGGATTTGTGTAGTTCTCTTTGCAGTTCCATCAGTTTTTACCTCATGTATTTTGATACCCCCATTAGGCACATACATGTTTAGAACTGTCATGTCTACATGGAGAATTGACACTTCTGTCATTCTATAATTCTCTTTTCAATTCTTTTCATTAATATTAGCATGAAATATCTTTCTCTACTCCTTACTTTTAATATACTTTACTTTTAATATACTTTAATATACTTTTATATATACTTTTAATATACTTTCTCTACTCCTTTACTTTTACCTTTATATTTAAAGGTTCTTTTTTTCCACTCTAACAATCTTTGTATTTTAATTGGTGTATTTAAGCCATTCACATTTAAGATGATTATTGACATAGTTGGGTTAATATTCACTGTTTTTGTAACTATTTTCTATTAATTGCATTTGTGCTTTGTTTCCTTTTTTCTTTCTTTTCTGCCATTTTGGTTTTAATTTAGCATTTTATATGATTCTATTTTATCTCTTCTTTTACATATTATTTACATTTCTTAAATTTTTATTGTTTGCCCTAGAGTTTTCAATATAAATTTCCAGCTAATCTACATCCACCTTCAAATGACACTATACCACTCCACATGTAAGGCAGGTACTTACAACAGAGTATTCCTAATTCTTTCCCCCATCCCTATAACATTGATCTCTGCGACATTGCTTACCTTCATTTCATTTATTCATATTTTATAATCATTTAATTTATTACTATTATTACTTCATACAAATAATTATAGTTTAAATCAATAAGAAAAATAAAGTATTTATTTCATTTTATCATAATTTATTCCTTCTCCTGAACTCTTCTTTTCTTCATCTAGGTCCAAGTTTCTGACCTATATAAGTTTCCATCTGCCTAAGGAACTTTGTTTAACATTTCTTGAAAGTAAGGTATTATGGCCATGAGTTCCTTGTTTTTATTTATCTGGGAAAGTTGTTATATTTCCCTCATTTTTGAAATATAATTTTCCTAGAAAAGAAGCTGGATATTTTTTCTTCCCACACTTTGCTTTGTTTTTCTTTCAACACTTTATTCTGCTTACTGTTCTCTGAGTTTCCTGGATCTGTGGTTTTACATCTTTCATTAATTTTGGACCAGTTTTGGCTACTATTATGCCAAATATTTCTTATGTACCATTTTCTCTTTTTTTCTTCTTTTGCTATTCCAATTATGAATGTGTCACCTCTTTTTAAAATTGTCCCATAGCTCCTGAATCTGTTTTAATTTTTTTTTCCTTTTTGTGTTTTAGTTTAAGAATTTTTTTATTGGCCAATCTTCAAGCACACTGATTCTTTCCTCAGTGATGTCTAGTCTAATCATAAACCCATGAAAGTATTTTTCATTTATTTT
Organism: Leptonychotes weddellii; assembly: GCF_054177405.1. NCBI lineage: Eukaryota > Metazoa > Chordata > Mammalia > Carnivora > Phocidae > Leptonychotes > Leptonychotes weddellii. The sequence goes on from NC_138383.1 coordinate 24,704,344, forward strand.
AGGGTGTTTTATCTCTTAGTATTCCTTTTTGATTCTTTCTTAAAATTTACAGTCCTCTACCTACATTACTATTCTTTTTCTTGCATTTTGTCTACTTTTACCATAAGAGCCCTTTTATTAATCATGGCTTTTAAAAATTCCCTGCCTGACAATACCAACATTAGTGCCATATTGAGTCTGGTTTTGTTACATTTGACTAAATTAAATCCAAAACAACATGGGCAAACCTCAAAATTATTACCTAAGACAAAATAAACTAGCTACAAAAGAATACCCTAAATGATGTAAATAAGACCAACATTGACAACTCAGATTTTTAAGATTCCAAGTACATGTTGAATAAAGAAGAGATATGTAAAAAGAAGGATGCAAAAATGTTGAATTAAAATGAATAAAAATAGGAAAACCATGAAAACATTATCCAAAGGAAACCTGTGTAATTTTACTAAGTTCCAAACAATTTAGTAAACAACAATATCAGATTTTGGTGATAGAAATCAGATCTGTAGCAGATGCAGTGATGAGCAATAGAGGGGACAAGAGCAGTGATGAGCCATAGAGGGGACCATTTTGAGTGCAAAGGAGGTGGATGAACATGTGGGGATGAAACCAGTGCTTTAAATCTTGATTTAAGTAGTGGCCAACAGGTACTTACTATGTTAAAAACTCCCATACACAAAATAAATGCCTTCATATTATTTTGTTTAAATTGTTCAATAAAGTCGACTTTAAGAGAGGAGAGAGATAAAGGAGATAAAATTTCTGTAATTCTAGGGACGCCTGGGTGACTCAGTTGGTTGAGTGTCCAACTCTTGGTTTTGGCTCCAATCATGACCTAATGGGTCATGGGATTGGGCTCCATGCTCAGTGGGGAGTCTGCTTGAGGATTCTCTCCCTCTGTCCCTACCCCCACTTGCATGCTCTCTTTCTCAAATAAATAAATAAATCTTAAAAAAAAAAATTCTGTAATTCGAAGCCATCCTTTAAGAGAGTGGAAAAGAAAGCCAATGAGTGGGTAAGGAATTTTGCACCGTATATAATCAACAAAAAATATCCAGGGTATATAAGAAATTCTACCATCATACAGAAAATGAAAAACAATCAAAACAAAAATAGGGAAAAGACTTGAATAACCACCCCCCCAAAAGGAGTAACCCAAATGCCAATAAACTATAAAAAGTTGTTCAACCTTTGAGAAGACTGAATTCAAAGCACAGTGATAAACCATTCATCATTCATCCTAAAGAATGTCTAAAATTAAAACCAGAATGTGAAGGAATAGGAGTTTCACATTCTGCAGGTGGGAAAATACAAATTGATTCAAATAGTGTCTTGGTTCAGACTGCTATTACAAAGTACGACAAACTTGGTGGCTTATACACACAACAGAAATGCATTATCTCTCAGTTATGGAGCCTGGGAGTCCAAGATCAGGATACCAGCATGGTAAGGTTCTGGTGAAAGTCCCCTTCTGGCTTGCAGAGTGTCATCTTCTATATTCTCAAATGGCAGAAAGAGGTAATTAGGGTTAGGTTAGGTCATGAGAATGGGGCCCTCATGATAGTGTTAGTGACTTCATAAGAAGTTAAAGAGAAAGAGAGCTCTCTCTCTCTCTCCACATGAACACAGAGTTGAGGCCATGTGAGGACACAGCAAGAAGGTGGCAGTCTGCAACCCACAGAGAGTACCCCCACCAGGAATGGAATCAGCCGACACCTTGATCTTGGAATTCCCAACTCCAGAACTGTGAGAAATAAATGTCTGTTATTTAAGACACCCAGTATATGATATTGTATTATAGCAAGGCAGGGCTAGGGCAGGAACATTGTTACAAGTCTACTATGCAACTCTGTAAATAAAATAATATGGATACATTTCACAAACATAATGTTGAGTGAAAGAAACCAAAGAGAAAAATACATATTATGTGATTCCATTTAAGTTTGTTTTTAAAAAATAGTTGCGGCACCTGAGTGACTCAGTTGGTGAAGCGTCTGACACTTGATTTCAGCTCAGGTCATGTCAGGGTTGTGAGATCGAGTCGCATGTCAGGCTCCATGCTCAGTGCAAGTCTGCTTGAAATTCTCTTTCTCTCTCTGCTCCTCCCCCTGCTTGTGCTCTCTCTCTCTCTCTAAAAATAAATAAAATCTTTTAAAAATGGTAAAAGTAAATCATAATATTATAGATGCATATCTAGAGATTAAAGAAATAAAAAAGGAAGAATAGACATATAAAAGCTAAGATAATGGTTACCTCTTGTGGGAGGGAGGAGGTAGTGATTGAGAAAGAACAGTAGAGAGGCTTCTCGGGAATATACACTATTTTCTGACTTGGGTTATAATTGCATTGTCTTCACTTTGTGATTAGCTCCCTGAATTTTATATGTAGGGCACTTTTCTGTATATATCATAATAAAAAAGTGAAAACGTAAGAGAATGATAAACACAAAATTGAGAATAGTAGTTCCTTCAGAGGGAAAGCTGGCTATGGGGAAAGGGAAGATGCATATATGTGGATTCTTCAAAATATACAAAATATTGCATAAATTATTTTGTTTATACTAAATATTATATTAAAATGAAAATAAATTTGGGATGCCTGGATGGCTCCGTAGGTTAAGCGTCTAATTTCCACTCAGATAATGATCTCAGGGTCCTGGGATCGAGCCCCGCATCAGACTCCACACTCAGCAGGGAGTCTACTTGTCCCTCTCCCTCTGCCCCTACCCCCACTTGTGCTCTCTCTCTCTCAAATAAATAAGTGAAATCTTTTAAAAAAATGAAATGAAAATATTGAAATTTAATTTAAAAATTAAAAATATTTATGTCTAAATTTGAAAATATTTACATTTCATTTAGTTAGACTTTTGGACCAAATAATGTCTAAGTTATATAAGATCATCTGTTTTAACTCCCACACGTATTTATGTCAGATTGTTTTACATTTTCATCTTATCAATGAGACAATAACATCTCAGAGAAATGTATAACTTTTCCAACAACAAGCAAGGTACATGATGATGATGATGATGATCATGATGATGGACTGTCACTATTGGAACACTTACTTTGTTTAGTTTGAATGTGTCAATACTACCTTCCAGTAACTTGGTTAGGTATCTATGATTATTACTCCTATTTTGCAGAAGTGGACACAGAACCACAAAAATAAATAAATAAATAAATAAATAAATAAATAAATAACAGCTTCACAAGACATAGCAAAAAGTAGCAAGGCCAGTGTGTGAGGCCAACAAGTGTATCTCCACTGCCTTGCTTTTAACTACTATAAATATTGAATATTCATGCAAAAGGAGTGTGTGTGTGTGTGTGTATGTGTGTGTGTGTATCTCACATGAATATTACTTCCTTCTAAATGAGGACCTGGCTGCAGTGTAGGAGAACTGATTTGTAACTTTAGTTCCGCTCTTTGTAGCTGAGTATTCCTTTGAAAGTTGCTTACCTTTTCTGGTATTGTTTTCCAATTAAAAAAATGGGAATGATTCTATTGTATCTGACCACCTCTCAGGATTGTTTTAAGAACCAATGTTGATCACGTATGTGTTAGCATTTATAAAATGTAAAAGGCTAGAATTATAAACTAACATCATGAAAATAATTATCCCCTGATGCAAAATTATACTTGATATATGGACATACACAGCATATATACGTCTGAAAGAAATGCTCTTATAATATTAATCAATCATACCTTATAGACTTCCAGTGGCTTCAGATATAATCATTACATTAATATGACAGACAAGCAGTATACTTGTTGAGAAATAAAAATATTAATCATACTTCTTGGTTATCTTTACTATGCATTTTACCTTCCACACCTTATAAATACCATTGCAACCATTTTAACTCCAGTAGATTGTTCCTTCTGAATTAACTTCAGAATTAGAATTTTTTTCTTGAAAATATATGTGTTGAATTGCGATGGATTCTAAGACAAGCTGCATTCATCTATGGCAATTTATTCTTAGGCTATATGAAGTGTGTCATTCTTTTCCCAAGCAGAGTTGATTTTATTCAATATAGCATATCTCGGTGCTTTTAAAATCCACGGGGAAATTATACTTTAAATTACTTAAGGGAAAAAAGCAGCATTGCTTGACATCAAGGATTAACTGCTTCTACATAAGTTAATTTATTTTAAAAATGTGAAATAGTATGCTGATTTTGGCATCTGACTTTACAGCTCAAATGTTACAGGTATATTTTGTGAACATTATGCAAATGATGACCCAGAATTAATAAGCTGAGAATATTTATGAAACAAATATAAAATTATTAATTAATTTATCTGATAATCTAGAAATTTTTACATGTTAAGCACCACATCCTAGGAAATTCAAGCTGTTTTCTATAGTAATACTAAATAACAAAAGGCATACATTTAAGTATCAAGTGAAAAGGTCTATATTGAGCCCCTTCTATATATAATGAAACTGTGCTAGACACTGTGAAGAAAAATGATGTATGAGTCAGAGTTGCTCTCCTCTAGTGGTTCACAGCCAAAACTCAAACAAGGCAGGCTGTACTATGTGTCAACAGAGTTAAAATGAACTGCTCTGAGGATATGAAAGATAGCATAATTCCAGCTGAGATTGAGGAAACACCATTCATTCAAACACATGTAATCTCTGTTTATTTTGCCTAAACATGTGCATGAGTGACATGGACATATGAGCAGTATATTTGTGTTCACAAAATCCTAGTTTGTAAAATTATCTGTTTTCTTACCTTGATAAGAAAAAAAGTCACCTGTGTATTCATGCATAAAATAAGTAGTTTAGATGATTATCCTAGGTATCTTCCAGCCCTTATAGTCTTTAAAAAATTAGACACTGTTACATATTATTTGACATGAATACTTTACCATGTGGACACTTAAGAAAACAACCTTATTATTTTTTTTCTAAAATATGAAAAAAAATGCCAGCCTTCCTTTTACATTACAAAATTCTGATAATTATCTAAGGCTAATCATTAATCTTTGGGAAAATAATTAGTACATAGAGATATGATGTGATTATCATAAAAGAACTGAAATAATTAAGAGGACTAATATATGGGTAATTGACCTGATTTTTATTTTTTCATAATTATCAGTACTACAAGAATGAATACAAACATGCATATGCATGGTCTTTTATAGAGGAAACCACTAAATAAAGTTCAGTTTAATAAATGACTTGCCTAAGAACAACCAGATAATAAATGCCACAGTCACAACCAAGAATTCATTCTTTTGATTCCAACTGCCATGCTATTTCCTCTCCCTGTGCTACTGCTTCATTTGTATTCATGGAATAAGCCTGAAAATAAACTCAATCATACATTTGTTTCTAGTCAAACTGATTCAGATCCTTTACAAAAATATCAGGATCACCCTTGTCACCAAAATCACCAAGTCACAAGTATTTAACAAACATCCATTATATGTCCGTCCACTGGGAAAAATAATTAGAAAACACCCAACTAGAACACAAGCACCTATGAAATTCAGGGGAAGCAATAGTGGTGGGACGGGGAAGCTTATAAAGGTCAGGGGAGTTCCAAAAATATGTGAATTAAAATCCTGCACAAAACCTCTCACTTATATTTTAACTAGACTTCAAATGACAATGCCGACTCATTTTTGAAACCTAGAGAAGTTTAGATAAACAAATTACCAAGGGAGAGTGAGGCTGAACTAGAGGCAAGTATCTTTAAGAAAGAAAATAGAAACAAAAAAGAACACACAAGTGACAGCTTGCTGTTGTGGCTGGAATTCCATTAAACTAACTTTAACTAAATTGAGGCTGAAATGAAATCCAAAACAGGGAGTAGTTATTTTAAAAGTACAGAAACCATGGATGATTTTGATTATTACAACATAGTATGATTGCATATATTTACTTTCACAACCGTATATATTGTATGAAATAATGCAAAACTATGTAGGGATTCTGAGGAAAACATTTCTAGCATACTTGAAAATATTGCCTAGTAATTTTCAAATGTAAAATGCGTCTGGCAGAAAAATATTTTAGATAGTGTGTGCTTTGCACTTCCACTGAAACTAAGGAAAACACAGGTTCTAAAAATTAATTTTAAAATGATATGACATCCTAACAATATAATATAGAAAGGGAAAACAATAACTTTACAGCTGGAGAAAAATCTAGCAGATGCCACCCTAACCAAGTAACCACGGTTAAAAAGGTTAGCATCACCATAATCAGGCTGACGTTAAGGACTCCCTGACATGTTGTCATCAGACAGCATGGTTTTCCCCAAAATATCATAACCCCAGTCTAATTATAAGAAAGCAGACAAACCCAAATTGAGGGACATTCTATAAAATACTTAACCAAGTGCCTTAAAAAGTGCCAAGATTATGAAAAACAAGTAAAGCCTGGGAAACTCTCAAGATTGGAGCAGACTAAGAAGCCATTACAACTTAATATGAGTCTGCATTAGATCCTAGAATAGACAAAAAGAAATCAGTGGAAAAACTGGTAAATCCAAACGAAGCCCCTAGCTTGGTTAACAGTGCCAATACCAACATTAATTTCTTAGTTGAAGTACGTGTGCCACGATTATGTAAGATCTTAATATGAGGGGAGATGGATGAGAGAGGTACAGGGACTCTTTACAGTATCTATTCAACTCTTTGGTAAATCTGAAACAATTTCAAAATAATAGTTAAAAACATTTTAAAGATATGACATGGAAGAAAATATTGTGATAATGGGTCAGACAATGGAGTAGACACCGAAGTGCACAAACAGAATGGAAAACTAATTAATAAATAGACTTAATCAAGATTAAACAATTTTCTCTTTAAAAAACAGTTAAGAAAAGAAAAAGATGGTCCATAGACTTAGGAAAACTTTTTGTAAAACGTGTATCAAATGAGAGATATACTGAATCTCTTACAATTGAAAAAAATATGCAAAAACATTTGAACGCTTTCCAAAAGAAGACAAATGAATAACTAATGAGCACATGTAAAGATGCTCAACATCATTAGTCATCAAGGAAATGCAAATTAAGATCACATAAGATGCCACTAATACTAGAATGGCTAACGGCAGTAAGACTGATAATACCAACAATAAGCTAGGAATTGGGTGAAATTAGAACTCATATATTGCTGGTGGGACTGCAAAATGGTACAATCACTTTGTTAAAGGTATGGAAGTACCTTATGAAGTTTATTATGCATTTGTCATATGACCCAACAATTACCATCCGGCAGAAATGAAATTATGTATCCATACAAAGACATTTATGTGAATGTTCATCCCAACAATCGTTCATTATAGCTTTAAATTGGAAAAACACATAGACATCTTTCAACTGGTGAAAGGATAACAAATTGTGGTTTGTGTACACAGTGGAATGCTACCCAATAATACAAAATGAAATATTGGGGCACCTGGGTGGCTCAGTCGGATAAGCATCTGATTCTTGATTTTGGCTGAGATCGTAATTTTAGATTTATGAGATTGAGCCTCTCCCCTGCTTGTGGGCCCACTCTCTCTCTCTAAAGCAAATGAATGAAATCTTAAAAAAAAAGAAATATTAGTGCACAGAATAACATGGGCAACCCTCAGAAACCTTATGCTACCTAAAGGAAGTTAAATACAAAAGACTGTGTGGATCAACTTACATGAAATTCTAGGAAATACAAAACTGTAGTGACAGAAAGTAGATCTGCATTTCAAGATGCTGCAGGTAGAGAGGAGATTTTAGTGCAAGCTTTCTAGAGAAAAAGGACTATTCTAGATCTTAATTACAGTAGTGTTTACACAATTATATACAATTACCAAAATATATCTAATTATATACTTCTGACAGAATGTATATAAATAAAACCTTAATAATAAAAAAGAACAAAATAATGTACACACCTCCCAAGAAAATTGATAAAATGTAAATGTAACCTGTCAAATAGCCAACAAAAACTTAAATCATACACATATTGACTATTTCTATAGGAGAAAGACAATTGGATGTAGACAATTTCAGAATTGTCTCATCAGTTCCATGATGTTGGATCCATAGCTCTGCAATTCTTTCGACATCATGATAGCTGTGGACATCAGATATCATACTGGTTCTATAAAAACCAGGAAGAAGGGATTAGATTAGTGTCTTGTTGCTGCCATGACAAATTACCACAAATTTAGTTGTCTTTTTTTAAATTTTATTATGTTGTGTTAATCACCATACATTACATCATTAGTTTTTGATGTAGTGCTCCATGATTCATTGTTTGCGTATAACACCCAGTGCTCCAGTCAGTACATGCCCTCTTTAATACCCGTCACCAGGCTAACCCATCCCCCCACTGCCCTCCCCTCTAGAACCCTCAGTTTGTTTTTCAGAGTCCATCAT
>NC_138383.1:24712839-24721176 GCF_054177405.1 Leptonychotes weddellii
GTCGTAAACAACACAAATATATAATTTTAGAGTTCTATAGATCAGAAATCTAATACAGGTTTCACTGCATAAAATCAAGATATTGGCAAGCTGTTTTCCTTTCTGGAGGCTCCTAGAGAGAATCCTTTTCCTTACCTTTTTTAGCTTTTGTGAAGGCTCTCTGCACCTTGTGACTTTCCTCTTTAAAGCTAGCAATGGCAGATTGAGTCCTTCTAACACCCTACCTTAGGACCCTTCCTTCATCATCATATCTCTCTCTAACGATACTAGTAAAATTTCTCTGATTTTGAAGACTCTTGTGATTAGATTGATCATTATGGGTAATCTAAAATAATCTCTCCACGTTAAAGTAATACCCTTAATTACTTCTGCAAAATTCCTTTTGTCATAAAAAGTAACATATTCCCAGGTTCCAGGGATTAGTGTAAGGCCATTTGGGGAAGGGGAGATTATTATTCTGCCCAGCACAGGGGGGTTGCAATTTGATGACAGAGCTCTCTTGAATTGCCTCTCTCCTTTTATCAGAGAGGAGAAATATTTCCTAAAAGCCTTGGGCAGATTTTCTTTTATAACTCATTTACCAGAACTATGGATCTAGTACCATGCAAAGACAGTGGAGAAAGTAATGATCTGGCTTTTCCATCTTCTATGGTGGGAGGTGGGCAAGATGACTGTTCCACCACCACCAGGATCTGTCACATACTGCTTTTCCATGGTTCTTCGTCCCAGAAGAAAATGACAGAAACATGTAAAATACTTACATGGTGAAGCTCTCTTAGTTCTGTGGCATTAGAAAGATAAGATACATATGTAATATCTGACAAATGAGACATCTATAAATTTTTCTTGAATCAAATTCTTAAAGATGCATTCCATCCAACTGAAAGATAAAGAGGGATAGCTAACAAAGCTGGAGGTCAAAACCTTACTACATGCTGGCACTGTTCAAAGCAACTCATTTAGCTAATCCTTACCATATTCTTATGAGATAGATGCTATAATTAACCTCATTTATAGACTAGAAAACAAAAATGCAGAAAGATTAAATAACTCCTTCAAAGTCACTTAACTGTTAAATGGTAAAGATGGTAAAGATTCAAACCTAGCAATTCTTGCTCCAGAACTCGGACTCTTCATCACAAAATTATAATTTTACATTATTAAAGTGTGTGGTGCCTATGAGATTACCAAATGAAGATTTCTAGAAGCTGGTTGTGTATACACCTCCAAAGTGAGGTCTGGGCTGGAGATATAAAACTTAAAAACAGGGAACACTTTGCAGGTCTGTGTGTCAGGGAACCTGGTGGCAAGTTCTGGAAGGAACGTTAACAGGCCAGGAGCAGGGAGGCTGAAGCATGGTACTGGAGGTCCCAGAAAACTGAGGGAGGGTCAGAGCAAGCAGAAGGCCTGGAGTACCAAGAGTCCAGAAAATCACACCGGGTGGCTTGACAAGGCCAGAAACCACCAGGACACCCACTGTAACCTAAGAAACCAGTCTGAAAAATCAGAGGGGGGCAGGGGGAAGTACAGGAGCAAGAAACAATGTTAGTCATTGCACTAACTTACATCCATGTAGTACTTTGTGTTACATTTCTGATTCTATTCCATTTTTTCTCATCGAAAAGATGATGAAATGGGAAATGAAAGCAAGTGCCTCCTTGTTTATTCTAGGAGCTTGTTTCTGCTTCTCATAAGGCAGCAGGCTGATGTTCACAGGGAGAGTTGATTGAAAATGCCTCTCTTTGCTGCCAGAATAGTGGCTAAATAGGAACAATTCCAGAAATATGCTTTTCACCATAAGAGGAAATCGGCAACATTGAAAGACATGCCGATGTATATATAGCTTTCTGCTAAAAACAAAACAAAACAAAAAAAACAACAACAAACTCTGGAGCTTCTCTAAGTTGTTATCGCTGTTTCTGTTTTAACTGAATTCTACTTCACATAAGGCCAGAAATGTCCTTTCTGTTCATTAAACAGTAGAATATGGTCATCTCTCCGTACCATATAATGTTGTTTCTTCTTAATGGAATCAGCACATCTAACTCCTTCTAAAAATCCTGCAGGAAAGCCCCTTTCATATTCTGGCTAATGCATTAAGAACAATAAGAACCACTCCGTTCTCAGTGGGCTTGCATTTGGGACATTTCAGAAACTCTCTGGACTTCTCTGACTCCCAGCATTACATTAGAATAGATTTTATTTTCTCTTTATGTCAATTACATTGACTGACAGTCTGCAATGAGTTTCCTGGTAACACCTAAGGGATGCTTAGGTTTCCTTCTTTACTATTCTTCAAAATATTGAGAACCTGTCACTAAAAAGTCACTTTTCTTTCTTTTCTGCTGATGAAGACAATTTTACTCCTAACCTCACGTATAATTTGCCAAATACAATAAGGTTTTAGATTATACAACTGCCTGAGATCATGGGTTTTTAAAGAGCTCCCCCCGACCTTGGTGATAATCTTGAATTCTCTATGGGAGGTAGTTAAGATTTATTCATTAGTTTAATCATGGCTGTTTGCTCTGTCTACCTGAAACCAAATAACCTTCTTTTTTTAGTGTATGTATTAATCATGATTAATCATGGCATTACACTAAAAATGCTCTTTGGGCTTAGACATACATTTCCTGGACATAGAATTAAGCATAGATAATTGATCTGTACAAATCTATAAATATTTACCCTGAGGGTGAGGGGAGCAGAGCAGTACACTAAGAAATTTACTTTGAAAATGATTTGGGATATTAAACTGCAAATTTATTCCCTGGTAACCTTGAGTGTTCCAAGGAGGTATTCACTTAGCCCTTTCTCATGCTCTGTGAGTCTGATCCTGTGCAACCATCCCAATATCCCTTTGCAGAGCTTTTATGTGTTACCCCTTTTTGTTGAAATAATATGTCTCTCAGAATCTTTTCTTCTGTTCTGAACTATAGACGTTTTGTTTCACTAATATGTCCATCACTGTGGGTGAGAAACCTGAAGGCCTAGCCTCAGAAGATGAAAGGATTTTTAGGAAAGGAAAGAAAAGTTTATATGAAGAAAATGCATCAGGACATATATTTTAACTATTTTTCTGTTAAAAATATATGCAGGTTTTCCTCAACTTTCAGTGGAGTTAAGTCTCAATAAACCCATTCTAAGTTGAAAACCTGGTAAGTCAAAATAGATTTCATACAAATAACCCACCAAACATCACAGCTTAGCCTAGGCTGCCCTAAACATGCTCAGACCACTTACATTAGCCCACAGTTGGGCGAAATCATCTGACACAAAGCCTATTTTATACTAAAATGTTGAACGTCTCAGGTAAGTTATTGAACACTGTACTGAAAGTGAAAAGCAAAATAGGGTACAGAATGGTTTTAAGTCATCAGCTGTTTACTCTTGTGATTGCATGGATCACTGGGAGCTGCAGCTTGTTGCCCTGCCCAGCATCACATGAGAGTATTGTACTGCATGTCATAAGCCTGGGAAAAGATCAAAATTAAAAATTCAAATCAAGGTTTCTATAGAATGCATATTTCTTTTGCACAGTTGTAAGGTGGAAAAATCGTATGTCGAACTCTTGTAGTTGGAGACAGTCTTTACGTACCACTAAGACAAGTCCTTTCTCAATCAGTGCTATTTCCTTTCCCCATTTTAGTTTGTTTAATGATACAGAGCACAACTCTGAAGCCAGACCACTGAGTTAGACTTCACTAGCTGTGTGATTTTAGGCAAATTACTATAACTGATCTGTGACTCACTTTTCTCATCTAAAAGAATGATTAAGATAAGTGGACTAATCCCATAGTTCTTTTATGAGGAATAATCTATAACAAGATTATAATATACAAAGCATTTAAGACAGTGTCTACCATATGGTAAGTACTTACTAATCCTTATTGCATGTGGTTAACATAAAAATTTTTTTTCAGTCTAAACTATTCCAGAATAATTTCTCTTTTTAATTTCAAATCCATATTATTTCAAACTTAATTTGACACTTTTGGCAAAAGGAGATATAGTTCTCTAATAATTTGATAATTATGTAATGATGTTAATATTATCATTGTATAATTATAATTACCAAATTATAATCATTGGTTACTAAAAAAAAAACAAAATGCGTGGGGTTGCACAATGATTGTGTTGTTTTCCATTTCTCACCTCTGTCTCTCAGCAACATTCTACAGCCTTCTCTGCCTTGCTTTGTGCAAAAGGGCATTAAATACTAGAGAACATATCAGCGGGACCCCTTCACAAGTTGGCTTCCACTTGGGTTCAGCTAGTGGAAATCACCATTAACAAGTCAGAAAAACAGAGGAAAGGGAGGTTGGGGTGTTTCCTCCTCTCCTCCTTCCTTTCTCTAGTATTGTCTTTGGCAAACAATGGTCTCATCAAGACTAGGGTCCTGTGCTCTATTACTTTTGCTTCTATAATCAGCCCATCCTTGAATGCTGTGCTTCCCCAGAAAGTTTACAAAGATTAGCTCTCTGATTTGTTCTGCAAAGACAGTTCTCCCTGCCTGGAAGGTAATACATCCAGATTGGTTTCAGATATATTTGAGAAATCATCATTTCCCTCAGCAATACTAGCACTTAGTGTGACTTGTTTAAGAAATCTGACGAATATAAAAGTTTATGTTCATTCATAACATTGCCTAAAAGTAAAGGGGAAGAACAAATGTATTTAGGACCCCTAGACCAGTATGTGGCACAAAAGAGAGCTTCCCATTTCTAATTACACACCAAGCAGTTCTTATAAAATGAAGACATAGGGGAAGTATGTAATTTGTTCTTCAAAGCGGAACACCTTGAGACAGAAAGGAAATCCTGGGGCACCTGGGTGGCTCCGTCATTAAGCGTCTGCCTTTGGCTCAGGTCATGATCCGGGGGTCCTGGGATCGAGCCCCACATGGGGCTTCCTGCTCCGCGGGAAGCCTGCTTCTCCCTCTCCCACTCCCCCTGCTTGTGTTGCCTCTCTCGCTGTGTCTCTATCAAATAAATAAATAAATAATCTTTAAAAAAAAAAAAAAGAAAGGAAATCCTGTCCATAATTACAGGAGGACGGTAAGCATAAACTGGGGCTGTCTAGAAAGTTGAGGCTTGTGCCCCAACTAATGATAGAATTTTGTCTATAGATTCTTATCTGGTTTCCTGTTCTATTCAACCAATCACAGAGGTTCTTCTCATTAGATAGAAGCAAACCTAATGGATCTATTTGGCATCTTCATCTGGTCTCTAAGCATGTATTCACATATTACAGAACCTAACCACTTTGACCATAACAGGTTTACAAAGAAATACAAACCTCTTATAGGCCAGTAAGAGAACCACTGATGATTTTGAGAGACGTAAAGAGGTCTTTACCTAGAACAAAACAAAACAAGTGTTTTTAACCTCTTTATATAATTCAAGCCCAAATACTGTGCTTCAGACTTAGGTCTTGACCCATGCATGCTCTTCTCAGGATTTACGGAGATACCTGAGCTTTCACAAAGGACTTTGATACTAGCTCCATCACGAAGTTTTGATTATACTTATTTTTGTATATCATACATTTCTGTTTTTAATTTCTTCATTGTCACAAAGAGATGTAACAGAAATAATTTTTAAACAAGTTCCAGGGATATTTTTGAGTAGACCTGGAGTTCACAAAATGGAGTAAGTTTATGCTCTTCCGTTTATGGAACTCTACTATCGTTTTCTGTGTGTGTGAACACATTTACTTTTTAGATTCTTTAGGTATCTATGTATTTAAATTATGTCCTTCACATTACTGTCCCTAGTGGTGGCCATGGAAGTGCATGCCACCATCATAACCTTCATCCCTGCACACATTCCCCCAGGCTTTTTCCATCTACTGACAGAACACAGATGGCTATTAAACCTCGACCATTCCCACCTGATGTGGGATTCCTCTAAATGCGGCACCTTTGGCTTGGTGACTGCTCATCTTCCTATGGCCAGAAAAACTTCTTAAACCATTTTTTTTTTTTAATTCCCCTCACCTTTCACAGAAATAGAATTGTGTCACAGTCTGACAGCCCTCCCTGAAGACTCCTGCATACCCCTTTCGTAATTTTCATAGACATCTTACCAATAAACCCTGTATAACTTTAATTCCTTCTTGGTTTGTGCCTCTTGGACCATCAGAACTGACACTTAACAGAAAGAGGGAGGGAGGAAGGGGGAGAGAGAGAAAGAGAGAGAGATCCCTGGAAAACACTGTATTGCTTTATGAGCATGTGAGTTTTATTTATATAAATGATATATTGTTATAAATTAGTTTTAGAATACTTTAATTTTTCCCCTGAATATTATGTTTTTGGAGAAGATTAATCTCTTTTCATCTTTTTTTCTGACCAATATGAAATATTCTACCATAGGGATATATCACAGTTTGCTTTTCATGAATCCCTAAGCTGTTTCTGGTCTTTGCTAACATAAAACACGTTGCTCTAAAGATTCTAGGTAGTTTTCTTCCTGTGAACAGGTGAAAGAGCTTTTCTGGGCTATTTGGGATCCTGTTTTGTAATTAACTGTACAAATAACTGATTGTAATCCCCATAAACACTACAAACAGGTTTCCCAAATTGTTAAAACTCCCACCAACATGCCAGGGGTCCTCTTTGCCCATATCCTTATTATCATTTGGCATTATTTTTTCCCCTCAATTTTTGCTACTCTGATGAGTGATATATCAAACTGCATCTCT
The DNA here is from genome assembly GCF_054177405.1 of Leptonychotes weddellii. NCBI lineage: Eukaryota > Metazoa > Chordata > Mammalia > Carnivora > Phocidae > Leptonychotes > Leptonychotes weddellii. The sequence goes on from NC_138383.1 coordinate 24,719,545, forward strand.
CTGATTATTAGTAAAGCTGAGAATCTATTTGTAAATATATTAGTCATTTGGAATATCTTTTCTGTGAGCTACTTATTTATTCACTTTATCATTTGTTTTCAACTGGATTTCCTATCATTTTAGACTTATACTTTCACATTTAAGTGTCTCCTTTTAAGTTAGTCTTTTTGAATATGTTAGTGTGTGCCTGTCCTGGGTACCCATGTCATTTTGAGGTTGCTTGTTGTTACCAGTTTATTAAGGTGTAAGAGGCATACAATATTTTGCACATATATAAAATGTATAATTTGGCAAGACTGACATATGTATACCCCCATGAAACCACCACTATAATCAATATGATAAATACAGGCAACTCCCCTAAAAGGTTCCTTGTGACTGTCATTCTTTGCCCCCACCTATTTCTGCCAGTCTTTACTCCTTCTACAGGCAGCAAATGTCCTACTTTCTATCATGATAGGTTAGTTTGCACATTCTTGCCTTTTATGTTAATAAATCATACAACATGTACTTTATTTGGTTGGCTTGTCTCTCTCAACATAATTATTTCAAGATTCATCCATGATGTAGTATCTACCAATGAGTCATGCCTTCTTTTTTTTTTGTTAATTTTTTATTGTTCTGTTAATCACCATACATTACATCATTAGTTTTTGATGTAGTGTTCCATGATTCATTGTTTGTGCATAACACCCAGTGCAGAACGTGCCCTCTTTAATACCCATCATCAGGCTAATCCATCCTCCCACCCCCTCTCCCCTCTGGAACCCTCAGTTTGTTTTTCAGAGTCCATCGTCTCTCATGGTTCGTCTACCACTCCGATTTCCCCCCCTTCATTCTTCCCCTCCTGCTATCTTCTTCTTTTTTTTTCCTTAACACTTTGTATGATCAGCTTTTTAAATTGTAGCCTTTCTAATCAGTATGTATCTCATTTTGGTTTTAATTTATATTTCCCTAATGACTAATAATGTTGAGCATAATTCATGTGATTATTGGCCATCTGCATATCTTTTTTGATGAAATGCCTTTTCAAATTTTTTATCCATCTTTATTGGGTTATTTGTTTTCTTATTATTGAGTTTTGAGAATGCTTTATGTATTCCAGAGACAAGTTCTTAATCAGATTCGTAAATATTTTTACCATTTCTTTTTTTATCACCACTAGTTCACATTACAAGTTCATTTTATCCTCTCTCTTTTTTAATTCCTTTATATATTTCTCATAATTCTTTCCTGAGGAAATTATTATATTGCTTAATGTTGTTAATTTTGTTGACTATAGAGGAGTATGTTTATTCCATTTCTTAGAATAATATTTCATCTAGGGTACATCCTCTAGGTCTGTTTTTACTTTTTTTTATTTTGTTTTAAAGTATATCTCTATATAGGTTTAATTTATTTTATTTTCATGCATTTATTTTATGCATTTTTTAAGAAATTGGGGAATCCCTATTCAGTTTTGCCACTTGCCTAAAAATTAAGTGGGATGGACATCCATGATTGCTGACTTAACCAAGAGATTCATTTTTTTTAATGTAATGTCAGAGCATTTGATCAAAAATTATGCTTTGACATGTTATATAGACATACAGATCAATGAAAAAGAAAGTAGAGTTCAGGAGACCCAGTTAT
>NC_138383.1:24721676-24765617 GCF_054177405.1 Leptonychotes weddellii
CAGAAAGGGTTTCTCTAATAACTTCCATATTTTTTTCAAGCCCCGCTAGTATCTTTAAAATCATAATTCTGAACTCTAGTTCTGACATCGTACTAATGTCCATATTGAGTAGGTCCCTGGCAGTCGGTACTGCCTCTTGTTCTTTTGGTTGAGGTGATTTTTTCCATCTTGTCATTTTGTCCAGAGGAGAATAGATGAATGAGAGAACAAACTGCTAACAGGGTAACACCGTCCCCAGAAAGTATACACTAAGCAAATCAGAAAAGACCTGAAACCAGAGGAAAAGAAAGGGAAAGAAAGAAAACAGAAAAAGAAATAAAAAACAGAAAAAGAAAAAGATAAAAACAAACAAAGAGAAAACAAATGAAACAAAAAACAGAATATGATCAAATATGATCAGGCTGGTGCATAGATCAGTACCACACACACCAGATTTTGGGTGTATTTTGGTCTGTTAGAAGAAAGTGCCCCCCAAAATTTTAAAGAAAGAAAAACTTATATATGTACAAAAATAAGGGTTAATACAATGAAGGGATGGAATATGACTGTAAAGATGAAAATTATAAAAGATTTTATAAAAGGAATTGATAAGAAGTTGGTTGACAAAAGAAAGAAGATGATTTAAAGAAAAAAAGAAAAAAAAGGGAGAGAATGTGATCATGCAGGAGACTATAACAAAGCCATACACTAGAGATTTAGGGTATATTTTGATCTGTTAGAAGAAACTGTATCTCAAAATTTTAAAGAGAGAACAACCTTTATATATATAACAAAAATAAGGGTAACTGCTATGAAGGGATAGAATATGGCTCTAAAAATGAAAATAAAAAATATTTTTTTAAAATAGGGATTGATAAGATGTTGGTTGAAAAAGGGAAAAAGAAAAATTTGGAAAAAAAAAAAGACATTTAAAAAAAAATTAACTTTGAAAGACTAAAGAATCATGGTTAAAAAGCCATGGATTCTATGTGCAGTATTCCCCTAGCTCTGGAGTTCTGCCATTCTCATTGATCAGTAAACTTGGTCTTGGCTGGCTGTTCTCGCTGATCTTCTGGGGAGGGGCCTGTTGCCGTGGTTCCCAAATGTCTTTGTCGGAGGTGGAATTGCCCCGCCCTTGCTGGTCCGGGCTAAGTAATCTGCTCAGGTTTGCTCTCGGGAGCTTTTGTTCTCTGCAAGCTTTTGGTACAGCTTTGGAGGACAAGAGTGAAAATGGTGGCCTCCCAATCTCCACCCCAGAGGAACTGAGAACTCGGGGTCCCACTCCTCAGCATGCCCCCAGAGAAAAGCAGTCAGTCACTCCCGTCTCCCTGGTCTCCGGCCGCACTCCGTGCTCACCCGGCCTGTGACCGTGCGTTTCTATCTCTGGCACCCGACCCCGAGTGGAGTCTCCAAACCCAGCAGATCCCTGTAGTGCACTCCCGCGCGGCTCCTCCTGGAGGAGGAAGGGGAGTCTCCCTGGATCTGCCGCTTGTTGGGTCCCTGCTGGAGGAGCAGTGGCCCGACTGTGCCGCGGATCACAGTTTATGACAACCCCGAGCTGAGAGCCGGCTTTCCCGCTCCGATACCTGGGAGCTGTGCCACACTCAGGCACCCCTGCTCTTCTGTGATCCCGAGGGTCCTGAGACCACACTGTCTCAGAGAGGATTCCACCCCCGCTTAGCCACTGGAGCACGTCCCTCAGCAGAGCAGACGTCTAAAAGTTCCAATTTTGTGCTCCGTGATTCTATCACTTGCCAGAAGCAGCCGTGGGAGGCCCCCTCCCCCACTGTCTATCCTCCCAAATATCACCCCGGATTCACTTCTCCGCATGTCCTACCTTCCAGAAAGTGGTCGCTTTTCTGTTCAGAGAGATGTTGCTATTCTTTTCTTCAATCTCCTGTTGAGTTTGTAGGTGTTCAGAATGGTTTGATCCCTATCCAGCTGAATTCCTGGGATGAGACAAAATCCAGGTCTCCTACTCCTCCGCCATCTTGCTCCGCCGCCCCTATTTCTATGGATCTTGACCTTAATACTGTGCATACAGTAGGTTCTCTGTAAACATGTAGACTTGTTAACTAAGCTGTGGGGAGGAGCTCAGTTATACATTCAGAAATTGATGATCACAAGAGGATGATATTAACAAACAAACAAACAAACAAAAACACTCTCACTCCTTTCAAAGTTTACTTCAAAATTTGTCTGGATTAATTCATTTCTAAGATCACTTAGTAAGCATATCCATAAAGTTTCTTCTTTAGTCAATATAATTTGTAAGTCCCCTTGACACTGTGGACAATTATTCATGCAGTGCAGACAGGTTAGCCTGTTATTGGAAAGGGCAGCTAGCTCATTTTTCTTTCTTGCTTAGTCTAATGCTACTTTGGCTCAGAGAATGAGAAATGGTCTTTTACAAAGAATGAAGCACTGTATATCCCCCGAAGCTCTACTATTGAAAAGTCCAAAGATGGAAGGAAAAAAATGGAAATAAATTTTATCATGTTTCCTTCCTTTTCACTGTCCTCAGCTCTGTCTCTTTTGTTTTTGTTGCTTGTTTGTTTGTTTGTTTTTAAAGTTACCCTGGATCTGATTATAAAATACTAAATTTCCAGAAGGCAGAACCTGAAAATTATAGTTGAATTTTATTTTCGAAATAAAATATTTTTCAAAATTCTAGATCAACATGTATGATCAGTAATTAATTATCTTTGCATTGCTTCTAGGAGTCCTATTATGCTAGGAATAACTACTTTAGCCATTATCCTCGTCTTCAAATGTCAGGTAAGGGTTTAAAAAGATGAGCATAAAATGTATCTCAGCCAAGCACCTGGCAAGTAGCATTATTCAATAAATACCTGTGCTTACTATTCAGACCTGTTCCCCTGCTTTGTCTCCTAGATGTCCTTCCTCAAATTCATATACAATCAGTACTCAAGTCATGTAATTTTGCAGTCTACTTTTATGTCTACCATTTGAGAAGCTAAATATACAAAAATGGTAAAGACAGACCATATTTGACAACAGAACTCTGAATGACATCTTTGCATTAACCACTCCAGATAGCCAGACCACAACTTCTGTAGACACCAGCCCAAGGAGCCAAACTGAAACCTTGTAGCAATCAGCCAAGAAAGTTAAGGACTTGCCAACCTCCCTAATGTTTGCTCCAGTTTCCAACTCAGGACTAAGGAGAGAAAGCCACATATGCTCTTCAACCCAATCACATAGAATGCTCCTTCTTGCTAGCCTGCCTCCAACTTCCTATGCCAACAACTTCTAATTAGAGCATACCTGAAGCTTTCCATGTTTTTGTTTTTTTTTTTCACTATAAAGATTTCTCATTTCTTTTATATCTGTGTGTGTCTGCCAAATGTTAGTGATAATGGCTAAATCTCTGTGACAACAAACTGTGAATAGATTTTCTTTGTTTACATTTTGGTGGTCTTCATTTATTTCCACACACTTTTCATTTGAACTTTGTCGTAACTTTTTCATTTTATTTCATTTTTTAATTATTTAAATTCCGGTTATTTATCATACATGTAATATTAGTTTCTGGTGTACATAATAGTCCACATGTTTATACATTACACAACACTCACCACAAAGGTGGCTAGCTAGCACCCGCCCCAAATGTCACTATCATAATACCATTGACTATATTCCTTCTGCTGTGCCTTTTATTACCATGACTTATTCATTCCAATAATTGGAAGCCTGTACCTCCCACTCCCCTTCACCGATTTTGTCCATCCTCCCACCCCTCCCTTCTGGCAACCATCAATTTGTTCTCTGTATTTAGGAGTCTTTCTGCTTTTTGTTTGTTTATTCATTTGTATTTTAGGTTCAATATATGAGTGAAATCATATGGTATTTGTCTTTCTGAGTCTGACTTATTTCACTTAACATAATTCCCTCTAGGTCCATCCATGTTGTCAAAAATGACATGATCTTACCCTTTGTTTTGGCTGTGTAATATTCCTTTATGTGTGTGTCTGTGTACCAAATCTTTTGTATCCATTCATCTATTGATGGACACTTGAGTTGCTATTTGTAAATAATGCTACAGTAAACACAAGGGCGCATATATCTTTTTGAATTTGAACTTTGAATATTATGGTAACCTCTTATTGTTTTCATCTCCTATTTTTATTCGTTCTTCTTGATTCTTACATCATCCTGTCCTTGAAGCAAATGTCTACATTTTCACCAGTTTGATATTTCAGTACTTAATGCAATAGTGTCAGTCTCTACTTAAATGTTTCCCGATATTCCTACGTTCCTAAAAAGCAAATACAGAATGTTTCATCTGACCATAAGACTCCATGATTTAGTGTCAGCTTAGTTTCCTTTTTTACCATTTCCATTTCCAACAACACTGAACTGTTTAAAATTTCATGTTTATGCCAAAATTAGCCAGTGTCTCCACTCCTTTTCAACTGCTAAATGTTTTGCTTCAAATGATTTCTCTTGATTTTCCACTAAACATACTAACTCATTCTTTCATTCTCAGATTAATTATCACCTTTGATAATCTTAAGCATTTTCTCCAAGCAAATTTAAACCCCATATATGGTCTAGTTATAGAAAATGTCACATAATGTTGTAGTGGCTGTTTAGATAGTTGCTTTTTTTCTAGATGTCAAGATTGTTAAAAGAGATTTCCTTTTCTTTGACTTTTGTATTCCCAGGCTAGGATAATTGATAGGTGCTCTGAAAATGCTAGTCTGAAAATGTTTAGTTAATTAAGGTATTCAATCTTTAGTGTTCGATAGAAGCAACTACTCTTTCCTTTTGCTTATTTCTAAATGAGTTTAGATTTATCTTTATATGGAGAACTACATTATAAGTTGCTCCTTTTTAAGCACACAAATGGAAAGGGACAGAAACACATAATCTAAGTTTACTACACATTTTGACCACAACCAAATTTTCTAATATCCTGATACATATCATGAAAGACTAAGGAAGATGAGTCATATTTCTGTCTTTTAACATATAACTTCCTGTGGCTCCCAAAATAATAGAAGGAGTCGTGTTGGTTTGTTTTTTGTTTTTTGTTTTTGTTTTTGTTTTTGTTTTTTGCAATGAACCACAATCCTTTGGTAAGATTTTTTTATCATATTGTAGATTTATTCCAAAACTGTTTTCACAGGGGAATGCCTTGCACTTCATTATGCTGAATTTAAAAGCAGTTAGCATGTTATGACAAAGTACTCCAAAACTGTTTGAGCACAAGTGTCATTAAAATTTGCAAACGGAATGCTGAGTCTTTAGAGATATGGATGAACCATCTCTTCAGATTTCAAGAAGGTTCTGTTCCCTTAATGAAAAGGCAAAATGTGCAAATAATTTTTTTTAAAAGAGCAATGTGCATATGTTTGCTCTTTCAAAACACATACTGGCTTTTCACTCAAATAATGTAGAAAAGAACTAAAGACAGACTTGTTGATTTATAAATACCTATACAATATATAGGACAATCTATCTGGCAGGTAGAGGGATATTACAGTTTGAGGCTTGAAAGAAAGTTTTCAGTTAAAACATAAATATTGATTTGTTCAGGCAGAGAGGTATATTTGAAACTTTTGATGTGGTCACCAGAAGACAGTGTAGAGATGGTGTGGAGGGCACAAAAAGTTGGCCAATTGCTTTAGGAAGGGTGGTCAGTGAAGGCTTTTTGAGGAAATGGTGTTTGAATTGAGATCTGCATGACAAGGAGCCTCCTTTATATACATTTAAGGGAAACATATCAAGCAGAAGGAATAGTTAATGCAAAAGTCTATTAAAGGATGAACCTAGCAGTTTCAAGGACTGATATGACTGGAGGAGATGAATAGGATTTCCACCTGAGGTCAGAGAGGCAACAGACTCAGATTGCACAAGACTTCATAAGCCGTGCTACATATTTATATTTAATTTAATTTCAATAGATCACGTTGGGGGGGTTCTAGCAGAGAAGTAGAAATATTTGATTGACCTTTATTTTATTATTATTACTATTTTAATGATCAAACTGGCTGCAGCTAGGTTGCAAATGAACAGTAGGGGAAGATAAGTGCCTCCTTGAGACTCATTATTCAGAAGCTGTGTTGTCCAGAGCAGGGCTGATAGCAGTGGAAAATGTAGTAAACAGTGATATTTGCAATAAGTGTGACATACTTAACTAAATGTTGGAGAAACAAAAATGAAATAGATAGTCAATTACTTGAAACGTGTATAGGCTATTGGAAATTAATAGTGTGATGACTGCTGTAATTAAAGGAATGTAATTATATATATATTTTAAAGTTGTATTTGAGAGCTAGACTATTAAAGTTTCAAATCCATGTCCTGCCATTTATTAAAAATGATATATCATATTAAATAACTTTTGTTTCTCTGAGACATTCTTTAGTTTATAAGAAATATACAAGATTAAATATTTTAAGACATCAATTCTTTCTAACCTGATATAGAAATAAGAAAATACTAATCAAAATCACAACAAGCTATATTTTAGATACTAAAAAACTTATTCTAAAGTTTATATGAAAACACCAAAGACCTTGAATAGACAACACAGTAAGAAGAAGGAAGAGGAGGAAAGGATGAAGGAAGAGGAAGAGAAGATGAGGAAGAATAGGAGGAGGAAGGGGAGGAGGAGGATGGTGAAAGAAGGAAAAAAGGGAAGATGAGAGTGGACTCACATTACCCAATTTCAAGGCTTACTCTAGAGCTACAGTAATGAAGACACCATGGTATTGGTGGAAGAATAGACACATAGATCAATGGAATAGAATCGAGAACCCAGAAATAGACACACAAATATAATTGAGTTTGACAAAGGATCAAAGACAATTCAATGGAGTATTGAAAATCATGCTGGAATAATTGGAAGTCCATATGAAAAATATACGCATATATAGATAAATCAACATAAACATAGACCTGACACCACAAAAAGTAACTGAAAATGGTTGATAAATCTAAAAATGGAACACTAAATATAAAATATCCAGAGGATAACATGGAATGTATTATGTGACTTTGGAATTGGTGATGAACTTTTATATAGAATACCAAAATCTTGAAACATGAAAGAAAAAAATGATGAATCCAAATTTATTAAAATGTAAAACTCCTCTTCTGCAAAAGACAATGTAAAGAGAATGAAGAAACAAGCTACATACTAGGAGAAAATATGTGAAAAACACATATTTGAAAAATGACTTCTGTCCAAATTATGCACAAAGCTATTAATACTGCACAAAAGGAAAACAATTTGAAACTGACTGGGCAAAAATTATGAATCAACATCTTACGAAAGAAGATATACCAATATTAAATATGCATATAAAAGAGGATTGGCATCATCTGTTATTAAGGAATTTCAAATTAAACAACAGTGAGGTAACACTATACACTTAGAAGGCTAAGATCCAAAACATCACAAGATCCAACTGCAGATAAAAATACAGAACAACAAGGACTTTTCATTGATTGCTAGTGAGAATGCAAAATGCTACTCCTACTTTGGAAAACTGTTTATCAGTTTCTCATAAAAACTAACCATAGTCTTGCCATACACACTAACAATCACACACTCCTAAGTATTTACCCAGCTGATTTGAAACTCTGTCCACCCAAAAATCTACACATAAATGTTTATAGCAGCTTTATTCATAATTGAAAAAAAGTAACTTAAGATGAGATGTCCTTCAATAGGTGCATAGGTAAACAAACTGTGAAACATCCATACAGTAGAGTATTATTTAGCAATAAAAAGAAAGAAACTATCAAGCCATGAAAAGACATAGATGAATCTTAAATGCATAGTACTAAATGAAAGAAATCAGTCTAAAAGCTGCATGCTGAGTCCAATTATATGACATTCTGAAAAAGGCAACACTACAATGATAGCATATTAGTCTCTTGTGGCTACCATAACAAATTACCACAGATTTTGTTGCTTAAAATGACAGAAATTTGTTCTCTCAATTTTGGAGGCCAGAAGTCTGAAATCAAGGTTTTGGCAGGGCTTCACTTCTTCCAACGGCACTATGGGACAATCCATTCTTTGCCTCTTCCAACATTTGGAAGCATCTGGCTTCCAGTATCAGCTCCAGATATCCCTTGATGGGTAAACATGTCACCCCAATCTTTGCCTCAGTGATCACATTGCTTCTTCTTAGCTGTGTCTTCCTGCTGTTTGTTTTATATAAGGACACTTGTCATTGGATTTGGTGCCCACTTGTATCATTCAGGATAATCTCCTAATCTTTAAATCTTTAAATTATTTACATCTGCTAAACCCTATTTTGCAAATATGGCAGCATTCAACCCACTACAGATGGTAATGTTGCCAGTGGCTCAGGGAGGGGTGGAGAAGTGAGTGGGTGGCCAATGCATGGGTGAATTTTTAGAGCTGTAAAACTATTTTATGATACTAAATTGGTAGATACAAAACACTATGTATGTGTCAAAAATCCATAAAGCTTTATACCACAAAGAGTGAAACTTAGTTTACGCAAATTATAAAGAATCATTTTGGAGGTCAGAGAATTCCTGGATGGAATGGAAAATGTGACAAATCAATTGAGCTTTATTACAAATTCAGGAAACAATTCATTAAAGGAAGTGGGGAAAATGCTGCTGACCTAAGTAACTTTGGAAACGAGTATAGTCTGTAAAATTAAAGGCATGTGGAACTGTACATAGCAGTGCGCTCTAGTTGATAAAGTCGTTTCACATGCACATATGGGTTAACAATGCAGATACCACTATGTGTATACTGGAGTTAAACAATTATGTAAATGGATTGTGGATTGTGAGAGACAGGCTTCTCACTGTTGCTGTGGGACATTTATAGATGAGCAAGGAGAAGACATTCAACTGAACCATGTCACAATAGATTAGAGTTGGAGATATCAGTCAGGCCAGGATCACCTGAAGCTGTTTAGGGACCCAAAGACTCAAAATAAGAACTCTTTTCTAAAATGTTTAATGTTTCCTTAAACATTTTAAACTCCTTAAACACAAGGAATATATATATATATATATGTGTGTGTGTGTGTATAAGTGTGTGATATATACATATATATATTAAGAAAAGTCCTGGTATGTGGGGGCGCCTGGGTGGCTCAGTTGGTTAAGCGACTGCCTTCGGCTCAGGTCATGATCCTGGAGTCCCAGGATCGAGTCCCGCATCGGGCTCCCTGCTCAGCAGGGGGTCTGCTTCTCCCTCTGACCCTCCTCCCTCTCATGCTCTCTCTCATTCTCTCTGTCTCAAATAAATAAATAAAATCTTTAAAAAAAAAAAAAAGTCCTGGTATGTGGAATAAACAATGTTGGAACTTTCTATTATTATTATTATTATTAATCATATACTTGTTATTGTTATTTAAATCTGTGTTGCAAGGGCTTATTAAGCAGCTGATACTTTTCTACTTAAGTTTAATAAATGTGGTGGTGGACAGCAATGAATGTAGCTAATTCATTGCTCTCCATAAAGCTGTGATGGGACTTTACAAAATAAGTTTAACTAGTTGGAAACTTCAAATCTCATCTGTGGAGTAGGTTTCTTCCTACTGTGCTAAAGCTGAAAGACTCCAGTAAATAATTTCTCTCTGAGCATAGATGATGGGAGAATGATAGAGGGCATTTTATAAACTCAGAAGATTTCTATTATTTCAAGAAAAAGTATTTTTGGAAATTTGACAAAATGTCTTTTACACAAAGAAAAAGCAGTTGCCTTTGGTAAGGCAAAGTGTTAATTAGCTCAGAGATCCTATAGACTGGAAATATGAGATGCGGGTATGGTATTTTATACCTCGGATGCATGTTAAGTGACTTACATCAGAGTACCTAAAACAGTTAAATTTTTGTTCCCTGGACCAAAGAAATTCATGAATGCAAGTAGGATCTGTGAAACACCCAGAATATGAAGTATATTGGAAGGTTTGTTTTTATTTAGGTATAGCAGGCAGATGATCATAATTATCATAATCATAATAAATTATGTTTGCATTTCCTAAAAATTCTAGAAATAGTGTCTCAGATGAATCTATTTTTTCAAGCTTAAAAATCATTAACTTGCCTTCTCTTTTAATTATCCACCTTAGAAAGACCAGCAAGTATACAGCAGTTAATATAAACAAACATATTATAGAAAGGACTGGAATCCCAACAAAATAAGTGGCAGTTGTACAGCAAATCAGCTCATTGTACCAAGTATAGTTTTTATACAATATACACACATGTTTTAAATGTGTGTATACACACAGACAGGGAGGCAGAGACAGAGATGGAGACAGAGCAGTTAATTGGTAGTGGCTATGAGGGGAAAATATAACTTTTAAGATGAAGATTCAAGTGTCGTGTTTATAGTTAATATAACCTCCCCTCTCTCATAATTATCAAATCGGACTGTTCCTAATAGACACATATATACACTCACATGCACAAACACAGACATATATACCCATAAAGAAATTTTCATAACCTCTCCCCTCCCTACAGCAAAGGAATACTTTCACACACTATTACTTTGCCGTGTATTAACATGTCATTTTCAGGTGTTCCATTGCTTATCTAAATGTACATTTAAACATACAATAAGTAAATTTACAAATATGGCTACCTCTACAGGAAAGTTGTGAGAATTACCAGACCTATGTGTTGGATGTGAAAATCCTTTGAAAAGGATATGTTATTATATTCGGTTAATTTTCCTTAAACACAAGGAGCAATGGGTCATTTTAAACCTGGGTGTATTTTTTATATTTTGGTGATCATGACCACTCTGAAAATTGATGAAGCCATGAGTCCTCTCTCTGGCTATATGAGTACATTACACATAACCCCTCACACACACACTATATATATATAAACATTTAGCATGTTTATGGATCACCTGAAGCTGTTTAGGGGCCCAAAGACTCAAAATAAGAACTCTTTTCTAAAATGTTTCAACTGCCTAAAACTTCTAGGTCAGTGGAATATGGATGAGATGCAAAGAGATTCATCCTGGATTCAAATATTCCCCACCTTGACCTTAGCTTTGAACACTCCTATTCAAAGGGCAATTTCAAATGCAAAGTTTTATTGCAGGATCACAGCTTGATCAATAATTTCTCAGCCTCCAAATTCACTAACATTTTTGTGAGGAGTGTTGTGTTTCTCTTGACTGCTATCAATTCTTGGGCACTAAAAAAGTCACACAGGGCAGTTGACTTCAACATCTTCAGAAACACAAGGAGTGGGTTCCTTACAAGCTATCTGTCTTTTTGAAAATACAGTGTATTCAACTAAGAGTTATTTCTTGTGACTGACTCAACTGCTATCCTTTTGTTTCATCAGCATTTTTTTTTTTTTCCTGAAGTTACATGTGGTAGTCTGGAGACTGTCATGTTGACTCTTGTCATGTGTAACATAGAACTCAGTAGAAACCACTTAAAGATTTACAAAGCATTTTTAGAGCATTTTATCCTCTGATTAGATTTCCATGCATTCACATTTTGATTGTCCCAAATGTAATTAGTTTTTTCTGTTTACCAATTATCCGGGAAGATTTGCCAAATGTATCTTGACAGTGTTCTGACAGGAATTTACAGCAGTTACAAATTATTTGCAATAAGTTCATTTACACCATAGTGTAATTCTATGCTACATGAAGAATTAACACTATTTATTCATGAGATAGTAGAAACACTCTAAGGGATTTCTGTCAAAGAGAATTGGGTCATTATTTGTTGGAATGAACAAGCCATTAGGAAATATAACACATAAATCTCAACCAAGAAAAAAATTCTTCCTTTCTAATTTCATCTCTGTAACTTTCAACCTAAGATATTTTTTATCAATGCAAAGCCAAGAATGAGCAAATCAGTTCTTAAAAATTCACAGTAGTGGTGAAAAAATTATGCTAATGTTTCAGAAAATGTGTATACAGAATTTTAAAAGGTGGTATAAGGATATGCAACATTTAAATGAAATCATGAAACCACATGGTAAACTCATCATCATCCTCTTCACTTTCTATTTGATATAGAACATGCTGACAAACAGTTTAAAATTAAGCAAAAGCTCTTTGCTAAGTTTGATGGCTACCATTTTTCTTAGTAGAAAATATTTTTTAGTTTTAAAATATATTGTACTTATAATAATAGAATAGTAGACACTTATTTTTATGTCAACAAACTATATGATTAAACAGAATGAGTGACAGCAAAATTTGGTACTCATATAAGGAGATATGATGAAAGAGTGAAATGTGAATTGCCAGTAAACTTATTAAAATGTTCAAATGCAGGGCGCCTGGGTGGCTCAGTTGGTTAAGCGACTGCCTTCGGCTCAGGTCATGATCCCGGAGTCCTGGGATCGAGTTCCACATCGGGCTCCCGGCTCGGCGGGGAGCCTGCTTCTCCCTCTGACCCTATCCCCTCTCATGCTGTTTCTCTCTCTCTCTCTCTCAAATAAATAAATAAATAAAATCTTTAAAAAAAAATGTTCAAATGCATCAGAAACCAACAAAATGCAAATTACTTCAACAAAGAAATGCCCTTTTCACCTATGAAATTGGAAAAGGTCAAAATAATGATTAAATGATATATAATTATTACCTACCTATCTGTAGTCTAACTCTTGATCTGTCTTAACAGAGAGAGACTGGGAAATATATAAGATACCAGCCAAATAGAGAAGCTAGTTTTTAAGTAAAACTATTCTATAGTTTTCTATATAAATATACTTTGGTATTAGTGCCCCTCTCTCACTCTAAAAAGCACTTCGGTATGAGTGACTCATATGAATTATCCAAAAAAAGAGTCTTCAATGATTTTAATGTGAAAATGACTCACTGAGAGGATAAGAAGATGAGCAGAGGCATCAAGCATCTCCAGGGGTTAGGTTTGAATGTGTTGTGCCAAGGAATAGGTCATTAGGTAAAACTTCCATGTTTTATTTGGAACCCCTGAGAACAATAACCCAAGAGGATAGTCAAACTTGAAAAAAGTATAGCCCTTGGGGAGATAGTCTTTGAGACACTAGTCCGCTGTCTTCCCAGTGTTGGCCTCAATAAATTTCTTTCTTGTTTCACCACCAAAAAAAAAAAAAAAAAAGTATAATCCTCACAAGCAGTGAAGTATATATTCAACACATCCATTTGATTAAGATAATCAGTATTGCTAGTGTCTCTAGCCACCTGCAAGAAGCTAACATAAATCTTCCAAGAGAGAATCCCAAGCCTAGCATAATTTTTAATTTTTTTCACACATAATGTATGACATACTATTTAAAAGGCATATGATGAGACATTATTTGTAATGAAAATCTAAAAGTAACAACTCTCACAATGAAACCATAAAAATTATTAGAGACGTCAAAATAAATCACATTAATAACTTCAAATTTTTTTTTAAAAAAGAAAAAGTATGCCATCAAAGAATGGGAAGCTATATAGCAAATGGAAACTCCAGAATTAAAAAATATATTAATTAATATTAAGAAATTATTGGAGGGGTTGGCAGTAAATTAGATACAATTAAATAGAAAATAAGAAGAACAGGGGTGCCTGGGTTGCTCAAGTTGGTTGAGCACCCAACTCTTGGTTTTGGGTCAGGTCATGATCTCATGGGTCATGGGATTGAGCCCTACCTCGGGCTCTGTGCTCATCAGGGAGTCTGCTTGAGATTCTTTCCTTCTCCCTTCCCCTCTTCCCCTCCACCCACTCACACGTGTGCTCTCTCTCTCACTCTCTCTAAAGTAAGTAAATAAATCTTTAAAAATTAAAAAAATTAGGGGCAGCTGGGTGCTCAGTCAGAGTCTGCCTGGGGTCCCAGGATCAAGCCCTGAGGCATGCTCCCTGCTCAGCTCCTCCCTCTGCCCCTCCCCCTGCTTGTGCTCTCTCTCTGTCACTCTCTCTCTCTCAAATAAATAAATAAAATCTAAAAAAAAAAAAGAAAATTAGAAGAGCAGAAGACATATGACAGGAAAATAGGCAGAATTATGTTGGAGGTATAAAAGGATAGAAAATGAAAAAAGAGCATGGCACAGAAAGGACAGAGTAAAACATAAAACATGTTCACTGGAGTTACAGAGGGAGAGGAGAAATATAAGGAATAGTTTATATTCCTTATATAAGAGATATAAGAAATATATCTAAAAATGTTAATAATAAAGCCTTAAAACAAGCATAAAATTTATTTCAGAGGAATAACAATGAGACCAGAGGGTGTGAAGCCAGAATTAATGGAATAATATCTTCCAGCTTTTGGGGGTGAGGTCAAGCTCAAATTCTAGACAAAGTAAAAAAAAAAAAAGTTTTTTAAATAGTTGGAATAAAACATTGCAAAACCAGTAAAACGTAGGTACTTTGACATAAGAAGACATGCAATGAAAGAAATTCTAATGAGCTGGCATAAAAGAGAAAGAATTTAAATAAAAATTTTTTAAAAAGAGAGAAGGCAATTATTGCATATGGAAATTAGATAGGATTAAAAAAAAGACCTATAAACATGGATAAATATAAAAGATTATTGGCTATAAAAACCAATATATATATCCATTCCAGAGGAAATGAAAATATATGCATTGAATTAACATAACAGAAAACAATACATATGACTGATAAATGTTGCTAACATTTTCTAAAGCCATTTTATTGTCTTGGAAGCATTAGAAGTCCTAATTTGTATAGACTTTGATGGATCAATGATTAAGAATGTAATCTCCAGAGAAAACACTAAAATAAAAAGTAAAATAATGTATAACTACCAACCTAATAGAGTTATATAATCAGACAAATTCAAAAGCAGGTAGTAGGATGGAAGATTTGAATCCAACTGTGCAAATACACACATTAAATATAAATGGATAAAAATTTCTAATTAAAAGAAAAATTTTAGAATGATTTTTTAAAAATGTGTGCTGCTTAAAAGAGTCATATCTACATGAAATGAATACAAAATATTAAAGCATAAGAAAAGCAAATACATTATAGGCAAAATTAAACAAAAGAAATCTGGTGCTACTGTAATATTAGGAAAATTAAACTTTAAAGAAAGAAATATTGCAAGAGAAAAGAAATCATTTCATAATTTTTTTAAAGTTTTGCTGTATTAGGAAGATATAAAATTGTAGGGCGCCTGAGTGGCTCAGTGGTTAAGCATCTGCCTTCCCCTCAGATCATGATCCCAGAGTCTCGGGATCAAGTCCCACATCGGGTTCCCTGCTCGGTGGGAAGTCTGCTTCTCCCTCTGACTTTCACCCCACTTGTGCTCTCTCTCTCTCTCTCAAATAAATAAATAAAATCTTGAAAAAAAGATGTAAAATTGTAGTTTTAAGCACCTAAAAAGTATCTCAAAATAAATGATACAAATATTGTCAGAAATAAAGAAGAAATACATGAATCTATAATTATTCTAGGAAATGTTTATAAATATACTCAGTATTTAGCATATCAAGTAGACAATATTACATTACTAATATAAAATATAAAATCTTATCAACCCACTTAATAATAGTCATCTGATATTTATTAAAACTGCAAAATATAGTTAGGTATTAAGTTCTCATGGAACATTTCCATGTAGGTAGTGTCTGCTTTCTATATATTTGAGAGCATGGTTTTGACCGTGTGGAAGTAGGGTAGGAATAAATAACAACAGAAAACTAGAAAATCCCCATGTGTAGTTTAAGCCAAAGAAGGAAAGATATTAAAGTTATAAATTACTTAAAGTAAATAAATATTAATTAAAATATGAAGTAAAGAATGTGTGATAAAACTCACATGGGAATTTGAGAGAAATATGCTATTAAGTAAGACAATATAAAGGAAAAAAGATTCCAAATGTATGAGATAAGCAACCATTTTAGGAAAATATTAACTAAAGAAGAAAACTAAGAAAATATAAAATAGAAAGCAAAAACAGTAAACAGCATAAATTAGGCCAATTTTCTTTTCAAAATGCTAATAAAATTCATAAATTCCAAGCAAATTTGATGAACTTAAGAGAATGAGAGTGAGAGCAAAAGCAAGCAACAGGAAGGAAAGTGGAAGTGAGAGAGAGGGACAGAAACAGAAAGATACAGATGGAGTGAGACAGAACAAAAGAGAGAGGGGAACGCACACATGACCAATGTTGGGATTAAATAAAAGAGAGACCAAAAACAGATAGTGCAAAGATTTTGTGTCAATGAAGTTAAACATTAAAATGAATTATCTGGAAATATTTAGACAAATACAGTTAATCAGTTGTATGTGGAATAATGTACACTACCAAACTGGAAACATTTTCTGGAAATACAGCTAACCAAAACTGACACTAGAAGAATTTGAAAATCTTAATACTCTCATTACTAGGAAAGGAAGTGAAACTGTAATTCAATAAAACTCCAAGTCCATAGGATTTCATCATAGAATTCTAATAATTGAACAATCATTCCCTGGAAAATTACAGGAAAATTTTAATCAAGAGCATAAGGGCAAATAGAAAGATACTCTAATGAATCTAAGTAGAAAATAAATGCAAAATAAATGCAAAAGAAGTATCAGGGAACTATGTTTTCCAGGAACCAAGTAACCACTATCCACAAGAGTGGTCATCTACTGATGATATTGTCATTTGGACTTCTGCTATTGCACATTCCCTACTGTATTGTAGGACCTCATATCTCTGGATGCTTGCTACTGTGTCAAGAGGCTCCTCAATCTATAACATCTTTGTTAGATTTAAAATTCCTGAGGAGAAGCATGTAGTTGACCACACTTTTGATATTTGCAGAAGCTGTAGTTTGCAGATGTATAAAAATAAATAAACATGGGACTCTGGTCTTAACTTTTACTTATCTTGGAATGCCACATAAATAAAAAGTATATTTAGATGCTGACACAAAAAGGAACAAATATCCCTTTAGCTGTCCAACATCTATATGAATCCATGTTATACTTTGGACCTTGCTCCAAAACACACACACACACACACACACACACAAAATTTTTCCACTTTATATAATGCAACTATTCCTTTTAAAACTAAAAATGCACTCACTCTTCTCAAAGGAATAAACCAAAATTTTATAAGTTACTGCATGCAATCTAGATTCAGAATTTCTAGATCACATATAATCCTCTTTAAGTTCTATCATTCTTATATTCTGAAAATTATAGAACAATTGTGTAATCAATTATAAAATTAACCACCAAAATATATAAAATATTCAAGGAGACAGAGTGACAAGGATAATTCATTAATATATATGAATATACACATTACACACTCTATCAACTTTATTATTAAGAACATGTTTCAAATTGAGCATCTGTGAGCACAGAGACTTTGAGCATGTTGAATCATTAGGATCATAAATGCAAAGTGGAAGAGATATAGCCTGGACAAGCTGAAGAGCCCTCACTGGCATGGGGCTCTCTACAAAGCTGGCCACTTAGTTGGTGATTCAGGAAATGCATTGGGAACAATTCCTTAAAATGTGATATATATTTCCTCCAAAATCAATCAGGAGGCCTTTTAGTGATTGAGAGCACAACTTTACAGCATCTTTATTCACTCCCTTAGAAGGAAGAACCTGGCATGTTCCAGATCTTTGGCCATTTAGAAAATTCTCTCA
This sequence comes from Leptonychotes weddellii, assembly GCF_054177405.1. Taxonomy (NCBI): domain Eukaryota; kingdom Metazoa; phylum Chordata; class Mammalia; order Carnivora; family Phocidae; genus Leptonychotes; species Leptonychotes weddellii. The sequence continues at coordinate 24,739,260 of NC_138383.1, forward strand.
CTATTTCCTATAATCCCATTCTTAAAATATAGTATCATTATGGGGTACCTGGGTGGCTCAGTCAGTTAAGCATCCGACTCTTGATTTTATCTCAGATCATGATCTCAGGGTTGTGAGATGGAGTCCTATGTAGGGCTCTGAGCTCAACCAGGAGTCTGCTTGAGATTCTCTCTCCCTAATAAATAAACAAATTTTTTTAAAAAATATACAGTATCATTATGTAGTGATTTATTTTGTTGACCAGTTAAATGTTGAAACTCCTTGATATCTGAATTGTGTTAAAGAATTTGGTTTGTCACATGGCTTTGCACAGTTTGTGGACTACACAAAGGCACTGAGCTAAGGGAAAGAGGGCAAACTGAAATCCAGTCTGCTCTCACCTCACTCAGCACTGTGACCTGGAATTGGGCTGCATCTGCCCATAGGAAGGCTCACAAAAATATGTCTTTTATCAAATTTGTGCATCTCTCCTCAGAGAGCAGATTTTTCTAACTGTACTTCCCAATGTGCAATTTTTCCTAATTTGTCCACACAAAGATGCTTTTTTTCCCCTCTAATTGAGAGAAAAAATAGTGCTTTAAAGAGTGGTGGTAACCCTGGATAGAGGGTGAGTAATCCTGAAGCAAGTGATACAGTTTTACTGCTGGGCTTGCTGGGTGAAAGCAATCTTGTGCTTTTTTATCTTATTGCAATAGAGAAAAAGTAGTTGTCAGGTCAATAGCTGCTTGCCAGCTAAATTGATTTGTTCCTATAATAAGACCATATCTGGAAGAACAGCTGCATTGGAATGATGATTAAACTTAAGATATTCCACTGTGTTTCTCCAAGAGACATTTATCTTTTGCATCAGCCAAGTTGAAACTTAAATGGGAATGTGATAAGCACCACCATTCCTGATTCTTTAAAGTTTTGACATTGACTCTATATCTGAAGTTACCCCAGGATTTGCTTTTGCTTTTGATTTTAATTGTATTTTTCACCCATAATAGTCCTTACTTGGTGTGTCAGTGAGCTGTTGTGGTAATTCTGCCAGGTCCTAAGGATACAAGTTCAGATTACACATTCTGTTTTACCAATCCTATCATGAGGAAGATTAGGTCAGATCTCCTTTCATCATCTTGAACTTGGTTTCCCAATAATTGGTATTAGCCGAAGGATGATGAACACAGGAAATGTTACACAAATGGGTAAATATAAACACTCATTATTTTTTCTTTACAATATATATATATTTTTTAAACAAAAAAGAGGGCATTTTCTTCTATAATTTATAAGGTACATGCATGTAATATCTATAATGACAGGATAAAGCAAACCTATGGCTATGGGCCAAATCCAGCCTACAGTTTCTAAATGTATAGCCCTCAAGCTCTAAATTGCGCCCCCCTTTTTTTTTACATTTTAAAAGTTTATAAAAACAAAACAAAAGCAGAATATGCAATGGAAACCATTTATAGCCTGCAGTCCAGAAAATTTGCAATCTGAGCAATTACATTAAAAGATTTGACTTTTTTATGACTGAGTGATATTCCATTGTATATATATATACACACACACGCACACACACAGTATCTTCTTCATCCATTCATCAGTTGATAGACACACTTGGGCTGGTTCCATAATTTAGCTGTTATAGATAATGCTTCTGTAAACATTGGTGTGCATGTATCCCTTTGAATTAGTATTTTTGTATTCGTGGGTAAATACCTAGTAGTGTAATAGCTGGATCATACAGTAGTTCTATTTTTAACTTTTTGAGGAACCTCCATATTGTTTTCTAGAGTGGCTGCCTCAGTCTGCCTTCCCACCAACAGTGCAAGAGGGTTCCCTTTCTCCACATCCTTACCAACACCTTTGTTTCTTGTTTTGTTGATTTTAGCCATTCTGACATGTATGAGATGATATCTCATTTGCAATGACAGGGATGGATCTAGAGAATATTATGTGAAGCGAAATATCAGTCAGGGAAAGACAAATACCAAATGATTTCATTCATATGTGGAATTTAAGAAACAAAATAAACGAGCAAAGGTGGAGGGGGAGAGAGAGAGAGGTAAACCAAGAAACAGACTCTTAAATATAGAGAACAAACTGATGGTTACCAGAGGGGAAGTGGGTGGGGGAATGGGTTAAATAGGTGATGGGGATTAGGAGTGCACCTGTCAGGAGCACTGGATGTTGGTATGGGAGTGTTGAATCACTATATTGTACACCTGAAACTAATATTATACTGTATTTTAAGTAACTGGAATTTAAATAAAAACCTAAATGGGTACCTGGGTGGCTCAGTCAGTTAAGTGTCAGACTCTTGATTTTGGCTCAGGTCATGATCTCAGGGTTGTGGGATCCAGCCGTGTTGGGCTCCATGCTGGGTGTGGAATCTGCTTAAGATTCATCAAAAACTAATGATGTATTGTATGGTGACTAACATAACATAATAAAATAAAATTTTAAAAAATAGAATTAAAAAATTAATCATAAAAAAAGATTCTCTCTCTCTGCCCTTCCCCACTCTCTCTCTCTCTAAAATACATACATACATACATACATACATACATACATACATACATACATAAATACTTTAAAAAATGAAATGGGAGTGGGAGACATAGGTTTCCAATTATAGAATAAATAAGTCACAGAAATAAAAGGTGCAGCATAGGAAATATAGTTAATGGTATTGTAATAGCATTGTATGGTGATGGATGTTAGCTACACTTGTGGTGAGCATAGCATAACATATAAAGACGTTGAATCACTATGCTGTACCCCTGAAACTAATATAACATTGTGTGTCTACTCAAATAAAAAATAAAGTTAATAAAATAAAAATCCATTTGAAAAATGCAAAAAAAAAAATCTGACTTTGGCATACAGCTAATATGTGGCAGTGGTAATTTATTAGACTTAAATTGTGAAGATTTCAACATTTTAAATCAAGTGTTACATTAACCCTAGACTTAGACTGCAAAGTGAAGCATGCTTATTTCAACCTCTGGAGCAGTTACTTAAAATACATGAGATTAAAAAATATGTGAGCTAAAGTATCAATAGGTAATTTAATACAGGTGATGTACATAATTTAAAATATAATTCCAAATAAAATATTTAAATAATCTACAGGAAAGCAGAAAAGGAGAAATTAAAGAGACTGACAGAGACAAAATGGTAAAATTATAGACCTAAATCTAACTATGCAAATAATTACATTAAATATTAATGTACTATCTTCCTGATCTTGGGTTAGGCAGTAGTTGTTAGATATAACACTAATACCACAAGCCACATTTGGAAAATACATAAATAGGACTTCAATATTAAAAATTGTTGCACTGCAAATTACACCATCAAGAAAGTGAAATATAATCCAAAGAATGGGAGAAAATATTTATAAATCATGAATCTCTCTTTTTTTTTTTAAGATTTTATTTATTTATTTGAGAGAGAGAGAACGAGAGACAGAGAGCAGGAGAGGGAGGAGGGTCAGAGGGAGGAGAAGCAGACTCCCCGCCGAGCAGGGAGCCCGATGCGGGACTTGATCCCGGGACTCCAGGATCATGACCTGAGCCGAAGGCAGACGCTTAACCATCTGAGCCACCCAGGCACCCTAAATCATGAATCTCTTAAGTAGCTTCTGTTCAGAATATAAGGAACTCTTATTACTCAATAATAAAAAGACAAGTTATTCAATTTTTAAAAAAATAGACAAATTATTTGAGTAGATATTTCTCCAGAGAAGATAAATAAGTGGCCATAAGCTTATAAAATGATGCTCAATATCATTAATTATCATGGAAATGCAAATCAAAACTACAATGAGATGCCAGTTTACATTCACTAGGTTGGATATAAGAAAAGACAGAAAATAACAAGTATTGTTAATGATACAGAGAAATCGAAACCCTCACATATTGCTCATAAGGATGTAAAACAAAAATCAATTGCATTTAAAAAAATCAATTGCATTTTATATACTGGTAGCAAGTAGTTAAAATAAAATTTAGGGGTGTCTGGGTAACTCGGTTGGGCATCCAACTCTTGATCTCAGCTAAGGTCTTGATCTCAGGGTTGTGAGTTCAAGCACCATGTTGGGCGCCACATTGGGCATGGAGCCTACTTAAAAAAACAAAAAAAAAATTAAAAATTAAAATAAATAAAATTTAAATCAGTTTTATTTATAATAACATCAAAAGGCTTAAAATATTTAGGAACAAATTTAAGAAAAGATGAGGAAAAACTAAAATAAAACATAGCTGAGATAAATTTAACAAGATATAAGTAGAAACATATACCATTTTCATTAACTAGAAAATTCGATATTAAGACATCATTTTATCTATTATGCTTTATAGATTCAGTGTCATCCTAAAGAACCCAAAATTTTTCTTTAAGCTTGATGGGATGATTAAAATAAATATTGAACTGCAAAGGAATTAGAATATACAAAGCAATTTTGAAAGAAGTAAAACAGTTTGAGGCCTTACATCCCTTAATTTCAGAATTAATGATAAAGCTACATAATCAAGACTGTAAGATTAAACCATAAATATTAGGGAAAGGAGGGGAGGGAAAAGGAGAGGGATCAATGTAACACAATGAAAAATCAAGTAATAGACACAAAATTATATAGTCATTTCATTTTCAACAAAGACACCAAGGTAACCCAATGGATTAAATTTTTTTTCAAGAAATAATGCAAAAATAGTTGAATATCCATCACAGACAAAATGGAAAAATTAAAACTATGGAGAAATGCAGAAGAATATAGTAACTTGCAGTGAGCCAGGTGTTTCTTATATAAGTCCCAGAAATCAGTAACTATGAAAGCAAAAGTATATGCATTAGAATGTATATATATGTAACTATATGTGAGTATATATTATACAGTCACAGAAGACTGATACACAGAATAATATACTCCTACAAATAAATAGTTAAAAGAAAAATGACTTATTAAAAAGGGACAAAGTATTTAATAGATACTTTGCAAAAGAAGATATTCTGTAAGTCATTAAGGAAATGAAAATTAAATTTACAACCCAACAAATAGATTGAAATAATGAAAAAGATTGACAATAAAATGTATTTGAAGATGTGGAACAACTGTAATACCATTTATTGTGTGTGGAAATGTAAAATAATACAATTACTTTATAAACATTATGACAGTGTCTTAGTTTCTTCTAAAACTGAACATACACTTAGCATATGTCACAGAAATTTCACTTCTAGGTATCCACTCATAAGAAATGAAACAAATATTAACGCAAAAGCTTGTGTATACTAATATTCATGAAAATTTCATTCAGAAGTGTCACAAAAAGAAAACAGTTTCCATCAATAACATAATGAATAAACAAACTGGGGTATGTTCATGTAATGCAGGGCTATTCAGCAGCAAAAGGAAACAAACTACCGTTTCACACAAAAACAAGACTCAATATCAAAAACATCTGTTGTGAAAAAAAATGCAAGAGAACATACTACATTTTACTTATATGGAGTTCTTCACCAGGCACAACTGATTAATGGTTGGGAAGGATTAAAAGAGAGGTTGTAGGATGAGGTTTAACTGGGAAAATGCATGGAGTCAATGTAATATCCTTTATGTTGATGTGCATCTGGGTTTCACAGATGTTAGCATTTGTCAAAACTCATCAAATGTACACTTAATATCTATGTATCTCATTGTATGCAAAATTTGTATCAAAAGAAAATCTGTAAAGAAATATTGGAATTTACCTAATGGATTACATATTATAATTTTTAGGTGGAAGTATACTGATGCCAGCAAATTACTTTGAAACACATCAAAAGCTACAATGTAATTTTGGATAAAGTGTTGGATGGATGGATGTATACATATATGACAAAGGAAGTGAAGTAATGTTAATGGTAGTTACAAGTGGTAAATATGTTGGCATTTACTATAAAATACTTTCAGTTTTGCTGTATGTTTGAAAATCTCATAATAAGATTTTGGGGAAATTGTTTTATAAGATTATTAGGTATTATGTAGATGAGCATGGTCAGATGAATTCTAGATAAAGAACCTAGCAGATGGAAAAGATAAAAGATTAGTCAATGAACTATGAATCTTATGATTAAATATTCTAGAACTTGGGTCATAAGCATGGAAATTGTTTAACTTTCGGTCCTCAGTGTGTGTATGTGTGTGTGTATACATATGTGTATATATATACATATACATACATGGAGATATTATTATTAATGTATCTAAGTTATTGTAAGCACTAAAAAACATAATGAACACGAAAGTATTTCGCACATATCAATAATTGTTAGTTTAACAACAGGAGGAAAGGTCAAGAATAAACTGTAAGAAATCCAGGTACTTTCTTTTAGCTGGATACACGGAACCAAGGGGAAAATGTGGAAGTAATACTAGGGGAATAGGCTAGGGAATGCAGTAGGCAGAATTCTAACATAGACTCCAAAATTCCCCTCTCCTGGTGTATATGCCCTATATAGTCCACTTCCTCTTGGTATGGGCAGACAGTGAATATGATAGGATATCTCACCCTGATTAGGCTACTTTATATGGCAAAGGTGAAAGGATTTCACAGATAACAATAAGGTCTCAGGAGATTGTATTGGGTGGGCCTGACTTAACTAGGTGAAATCCCTTGAAAGAGGAAATGGGCTTTCACTGAAGAGAGAGAATCTCTTGCTGGTGTTGAAGAAGTAAGTTGGCAAGTTGTAAAAGGTTCACATGCCTAGGATGTAAAGATGGACCTTAGGAGCTGAGAATGAGAGAATGACCTCCACCTGAGAGCCAGCAGGAAAACAAGGACTTGTCTCATAGTCACAAGGAAATGAATTCTGCCAATGATCTAGATTGGAAGATATTATTTCCCAAGTCAAGCCTCTTGTGGGACCCCAGACCCATTCAACAACTTGATTACAGCCTTGTGGGACCTTGAGCAGAAGATCCAGTTAAACTGTGCCTGGGCTTTGGACTCATGAAACTGACGTGATAAACTATGCTGCTTTTGCAGTAGCTAAGTTAGTAATCCTTTGTTATGCAGCAATAGAAAACAAATACAAGTCATGCTTTTGAATGCCAAGCTAAATTATCTGAATGTTTAATGTTCAATAAGAAAAAGGAAGATCCTGACACCTTATATCAGAGGAGTAACATGATCTGAGGCTTTCATTAGTAGGAAAATTAAGAAGACTGAATAAAAATCTGAATAGAAACCCTAATATCTCAGTTTCTTAACACAACAAAGGTTTATTTTTCATTGATGTAATAGTCTGGTGTAAGCAGTTTTTTTAGCTACTCATGTCCAGTGTTACCTAAGAATCCTGGATAATCCTCCAATTCTGTCATCTTGGTGTTCTTTGTCTCCCTCAAGGAAAAGAAGAGAGATCATGGAAAATCCATACCCTAGTTTTTTACTATGTCAGGCAATAAAGAATATGCATCACCTCTGCTCAAACCCATTGGCCATAATGAGTCCTGTGTTCTCAGTTTATCTGCAAGGGTGACTGGGAAATGTACAGCCCATGGAATATGGGGTGAGCCCAAACTGTTTCTACCCAGAGAGGAGAAATTCAAAAAGGCGGAAGACAGTGTCAACTCCTTCAGAAAAAGAAAGATGAAAGATAACTAAAAATTAGCTATTGGGTTGCATTAGGAGCCTACAAATCATAACCCGCAGGGGAAATCCACCCTGCTACCTGTATTTATGAATAAAGTTTTACTGGAATACAGCATGCTCTTTTTTTTCTTTAATGTGTTGTCTATGGTTGTGTTGTGTTTCAGCCACAGAGTTTACTTGTTGTCAAGACTATTTGTCTGGTAAAGACTAACATCTTTACTGCATGACTCTTTTCAGAAATAGTTTGACAACCCCAGGATTACATGATTAGAAAGTTAGTCATGATTTTTGAGTTGTGAGACTCAATAGGGAAAGAATGTTAGGTAGATAAGGAAGCAGGTTACTGAAGTAGATATAGCTCCTTCTAGAAGTTTGCTGATGAAGAAAATAGAAAAACATGTTCTTGAGCTTCGCTACTCATTTACCTATTTATTTGTTGTTTCTTTTATTTTACCAAATATTTATTTTGTAAAACCTAAGGATGTTGTGATCCATGGTAAAATTCTGAAGATGCAGGTACATGGCAAGATAATTGAGGAAGTGAGTCTCTGGAGAAGTCAGGATAGGATGAGATTATAAATGTTAATGGAAGAACCAGCCCTGATTATGTATGACAGCATTAAAATCCCCTTGAGACAAATTTAAAAAGAGAAGAAAGAGATAACTATATGGCATTTTTACAGATACTCTTTTTTTCTGACTTCAGATTTAATTTTGTATATATTAAGTTGAACATTATAGTAATTAGAAAAAGCAAAAATGAATTTATCCCATAACTGTATCATATCTCCATGAACAACTGTTGACAAACAGCATCAGTGTCGTATTTTTCTGGGCATGCATTAACATGCATAATTTGTTTATTTTTAATACACATGGGATCATAAATATATATTTTGTTCTTTATTTGCTTTCTTTACTATGATTTGTCAATTATGTATAGAGCTCTCTTTTTTAATAGTTTAACACAGAAGACCTCTTCTATAGATACTCCAGGTTCTAAGTTACCAAATTATATGATGTGCTTTTATTTCTAATTTTAGTTATTTGGATACTGCAATTAGTATGCCCATCTATAAGCACTTCTTATTAATAGTTCTATAGAAAAAAATACCAGAAGTGGAATCCATACTAATTTTATTCTGAAAAGGAAATGTTGAAGGAATGTACATCAAATAGTGCTAGTATTATCCAGTAAGAAGCAAGCAAATTCATGAGCTGCCTGTAAGAGAAAATGGCTCTGTTCAGGACTTGAAGAGAATGGAGAAGCGCTGGAACAGCTAATACTACAGGAACTAATCTTGCAGTATTTTTTTTTTTAATATTATAATACGATTTTATCCTTTTATCTCTAAGGCCTTATACAACTTCTGGATGTTCCACAACTAACCATAAAGTGCACTTTTCATTGCCATGAAATGCAATGGCTGACAGTAGAGCCAATCTTGCCATAGTCCTACCAGCTTTTTCTTGGTTCCTCTACCTGGATGCCATGTTAAGTTACTTTTAGAAAGCTCTTTGAAAAGAGGGATAGCACACCACAAATCTGAAAGTGTCTGATTTCTTCACATTGACCTGAATGGGAGAAGTATGAACTATTCAAAAGTCTATAGTTGAGATATTGGTAAAATGGATTCACGTTGCAAATGAAAATCTAGATACTTTTTGCAGTGTTTTCCTAGCCTGAATTACTGATTCATCTAAACATCAGAGCCAAATGTATTGATTGGACTTGCCAGTCTTTATAAAATAGACTGCCAACACTGAAATTGTTCTCACAGTAAAAAAAAATATATACGTATATATATACATATATATATGTTAAATGTTAAATTGAGCCTAATGCTAGATATTTTTAATAGCCTTTGCTTTGTACGTTTGTTCAGTGGATGTGCTTTGAGTCTATGGTGTGCCAGGACTAAGCTACTGTGCTTGGAATATAAGAAAGGGCAAGACAGGGGCCCCTGGGTGGCTCAGTCATTAAGTGTCCGCCTTCGGCTCAGGTCAGGATCCCAGGGTCCTGGGATCAAGCCCCGCATCGGGCTCTCTGCTCAGTGGGAAGCCTGCTTCTCCCTCTGCCACTCCCCCTCCTTGTGTTCCATCTCTCACTGTGCCTCTCTCTGTCCAATAAATAAATAAATAAAATCTTTAAGGAAAGGGCAAGACAGAGCCTCTGTTTTCATGAAATGTTCAACCTAGTGAGGGGAAAGACAGGAGGTTAAAACATGTTATCATAGAGGAAGTCAGGGTGCCACAGGGTTCACAGAAAGTTAAAAAAGTCATTTGAAAGGATAAGTTGGAACAAAGTGAAAGAAAGCACAGGTCGCTGGTAGAGCTGGGATATATTTCAGGAGAACTGGATACTAGGATTTGGAGGGGATCCTGTAAAGGGGAGATGAGCTATGTGGAACAAAAATATCATGACAAAAATATGACAGAATATGACTTACTTTCACTTTATTTCTTCATGCAGATAAGGTACATATGTCTAATTCTGTATTTGGAGAAATTAGCAGATTTAATTTAAATTTTAAACAATATATCTTGAATTTGAAATTAGCAAAGAATTTATCCAAATTCTCCAGGGATGATAAAAATCAGTATGAGCATTTTTACTTATATTTGGCACTCACAGGCAAATACATCAATATAATTCAGTTTTTATTCAGAGATCCAAGGTGTCAAGAGAGAAAATTACAAAATGAATTACAAATCAACTGGTTTTCTTTTCTAATGTCTTTGTTTAGAGAAAAACCTCCTTGTTATTTTCAAAGAACACACAACACAAAATCCAAAACCAATTAGGTGCAGTTCATTGCCATTTCCAAACCAATAGTAAAATTACCAATAACATTAATTAGCATAAAGAATTTGTTTGATTCCTATTGTTAGCTCCAAGTACTAAATCGGTTCCTATTTATAACTTCGGATTTGTTAGGGGATGGGTTGAGTGAAATCTTATGAAACAAAAGACTTACCAGCTGCATATTTTAAACATGCAGAGGCTTGACTAAGGCTTGACTATTGTGTATACAGGGACAACGTATAGAAAGATTGCTAACCTATTATGTAGTCATGATGTTCTGCTTTACTACCACATTTTCCACCACAATGCAATTACATTTAGACCACTATTTAATCACATTTATCTATCTACTGTTAAACTGGGCATGACACCGTCAGTGCTGCAGAATCTTATAGCTGGATCTCAGCTTGCTCGTGGAGTTTGGGAATTGCAGAAAAGGTTGAAAGCAATCATTTCTGTGAATTAATGAGGTACTCAGATCATTGGCACTCTCATCTCCACTGAACAGGTGCAAAAATGGCAAAGGGATAATTGTTTTAAATTTTGTTGTGCATTGTGTTAAAATCATAGTCTACAAGCACCAACCTAAAAGGCTAAAGAAATATGTTAAGAAGTCTAATACATGGCAGAATTAAAAATTTAACTCTTTGATGTGCACACATAAACCATTGAGATTGTTTCCACTAGGTTTTAATGCAAAATAAAATGGATTTGATTATTATGAAAATAAACATATGTATTCAACATTTATTTATAGTTGACCAAAAATGTATTGAGTGGCCACTCAATGGAAAACACTGTCCTAGGCCCTGGGAATGCAAAAATAAATAACTTTTGAGGCAATTAAAATTTGGTCTGTACAGACTATACCCTACTTATTTTCCTCATAATTTTTTATAAGCTTTATGTGTATGTATTTGTTTAGTATTTCATAGTCTTCTCCCTTGCAGGCTCTATTTGTTTTTGTTTTGTTTTGTTTTTTGTTTTGGTTTTGGTTTTGGTAGGGTGGGGGAGGCAGTGCTTAAAACAACAGAAATGTATTGTTTCACAGTTCTAGAGACTTGAAGTCCAAAATTAAGGTGTTGACTGTGCTAAACTCCTTCTGAAGTTTCTAGAGGAGGATCCTTCATTGTCTCTTCCCACCTCTGGTGGTTGAATCATTCCAGTCTCTTCCTCCATCTTTTTCTCTTATATCTGTGGCTCTATGTACAAATGTCTCTCTTCTTATGGGAACACCAGTCATACTAAATTTGGGAACACTGTAATCTAGTATGACCTCATCTTTATGCCTTCAGAGACCCTATCTCCAAATAAGCTCACATTCTGAGGTTCTGGTTGGGCCTGAATTTTTGGAGGACACTATTTTACCTAGTATACTTGCCATAGAAGAAATGACAACAGCATGTATTAGAAGTCATCCTATTGCAATAAACTTTGGGGACTCAGAGAGGTGACTCTTTTTTTTTTTTTAATATTTTATTTATTTGACAGAGAGAGACACAGCGAGAGAGGGAACACAAGCAGGGGGAGTGGGAGAGGGAGAAGCAGGCTTCCCATGGTGCAGGGAGCCTGATGTGGGGCTCGATCCCAGGACCCTGGGATCATGACCTGAGCCGAAGGCAGACGCTTAACAACTGAGCCACCCAGCCACCCCGGGAGGTGACTCTTAAACAATGGGCAATTCTCTTTCAGCATGAACTGAAAGAGAGGGTCAGGTACTGTTCTTTATGGGAAGGGTAACCAGATCCTCACTACAAATCCAGTTTGAAGAAGGGCTCTATATTAATGCGTGCTCTATTTTGTTCACCAAGCATACTTAACAGTGAGTAGATTCTCAAATATATTTGATAAAGAAGGAAGGGAGGGAGGGAGGGAAGGAAGGAAAGAAGGATGGACCTGTTCAGTGGGACTTTAAACTTTATTTATTTATTTTTTTAAGATTTTATTTATTTATTTGACAGAGGGAGAGAGAGAGAGTGAGAGCAGGAACACAAGCAGGGCGAGTGGGAAAGGGAGAAGTAGGCATCCTGCTGAGCAGGAAGCCCAATTCGGGGCTTGATCCCAGGACCCTGGGATCATGACCTGAGCCAAAGGCAGATGCTTAAGGACTGAGCCACCCAGGCGCCCTGTTCAGTGAGATTTTGTTAGAATTTTCAAAGAGATATTTCCTGAAATCCAAGAGAATATATAGAAACAACATCTAGCCTACTCTGGCAAAGGTTGAGAATGTTTTCCCGGGGAAATAAAGGGTTGAGATTTTACATGTATGAAAATATATTTAACCATTACACTGCACAATTTTGCTAAGGATAAAATTCCAGGTTGGGGATAAATTTTCCTTATACTTAAAAAGATTTTGTTCCAGGGCGCCTGGGTGGCTCAGTTGGTTAAGCGACTGCCTTCGGCTCAGGTCATGATCCTGGAGTCCCGGGATCGAGTCCCGCATCGGGCTCCCTGCTCGGCAGGGAGCCTGCTTCTCCCTCTGACCCTCCTCCCTCTCATGTGCTCTCTCTCTCTCTCATTCTCTCTCTCAAATAAATAAATAAATAAATCTTAAAAAAAAAAAATTAAAAAAAAAAAAAAAAAAGATTTTGTTCCAGGGGTGCCTGGGTGGCTCAGTCGGTTAAGCATCTGCCTTCGGCTCAGGTCATGACCCCAGGGTCCTGGGATCAAGTCCCACATCGGGCTCCCTGCTCAGCAGGGAATCTGCTTCTCCCTCTCCCCCTGCTGCTGCTCTCTCTGTGTCAAATAAATATTTTGTTCCATTTTTTTTCTACCTTCCCATCTTGTTGTTAATAAGTACAAGATCATTCTGAAATTTAATTACTGGGTATGTATCAATTTTTTTTTTCTGAAAATATTTAGATCTTTGCTGCCAGGAACTTCCTAGATAAAAAGTGTTAGGATAAAGGATTCCAAGATGGTGGACAAGTAGGACACCTTTGTTTCATCTGGTCTCAGGATTCAGCTAGATAGCTATCAAATCATTCTGAATACCTGTGAACTCAACCAGAGATCTAAGAAAAGAAGAGCAGCAACTCTACAAATAGAAAAGCAACCACTGTCTGCAAGGTAGGAGGTGCAGAGAAGTGAACCCAAGGCAATATATGGGAAGATAAACTGTGAGGGGAGGGAACTTCCATAAGCCAACTATGGAAAGTGATATAGCCCAGGAGCACAAAATCAGAACTTTTAGAAGTCTGTTCCAATGAGGGACGTCCCTGCCTGAAAGGTGCTCAGGTGGCAAAGCAGGGCAGAATCCTAGGTGGGACAGTGTGGTCTCAGGATCCTCCGGGTCATGGGATGATGAGGGATACCTGAGTACAGCAGAGTTCGCAGGCATCGGAACAGGAAAGACAACTGCAATCAGTCAGCCCAGGAGTGGACTCTCAGCTGGTGCTGCCATAAACTGTGAACTGTGGCACAGTCAGGCAACTGCTCTCTGTCTGAACATGGGCCCAGTAAGCAGCAGAACTGGTGAGACCCAGGAGGAGTGGCTTGGGTGTGAGCCACAGGAGTCTGCAGGATTTGGAGACTCAAAATGGGGTCGCATGCCTGGGATAGAAATGCCCAGTCACAGGCTGGGTGAGCACAGAGTATGGACAGAGACAAGGGAGATAGGAGTGCTTTTCCCTGAGGGCACACTGAGGAATGGGCCCTGAGCTTTTGGCTCCAGGGCTGGAGATTGGGAGGCCTCCATTTTCATTCTCATCCTCTAAAGTGGCATGGAAAGCCTTCAGGGAACAAAAGCCACATAGAGCAATCCAGAGCCACTTACTTGGCCTGGCACCCTGGCATGAGTGGTGCAAAGATCCCTGAGAATCATCACAACAGGCCCTTCCCCCAGAAGATCAGCAAGAACATCTGGCCAAGACCAAGTTTACCAATCACACAGAACTGCAAGACTCCAGCACTAGGGGAAAATAGTATATAGAATTCATGGGTTTTTTTCCCCATGATTCTCTAGTCTTTCAATTTTAATTTTTTTCTCTTTTCTTTTTCAACCAATTTCTTATTTTATCTACTCTTTTTTTTTTTTAAGATTTTATTTATTTGACAGAGAGAGAGAGAGAGCAAGAGAGGGAATACAAGCAGGGGAAGTGGGAGAGGGAGAAGCAGGCTTCCTGCTGAGCAGGACCCCAGGATCATGACCTGAACTGAAGGCAGACACTTAATGACTGAGCCACCTAAGCACTGCTTATCTACTCTTTTTTTTAAGAATTTTTTTAATCTTTATTTTTCCATTTACTTTTTATCCTTTCATTGTATTATGTTTTATTTTTGTATATGTGTCTTTCTTTCTTTACAATTTTGAGATGTAGTTTCTTCTAACAAACCAACCAAAATATACTCAGGAAATAGTGTATTGCTCTGTTCTGTTCACCTGTTTATATTCCTTTTTTTTTTGTCTTTTAATTTTCATTTTTACAGTTATATTCTATCCTTTCATTGTATTTAATTTTATTTTTGTACATATATAAGTTTTTCTTTCTTTACAATTTTGGGATCTAGTTTTCTAACAAACAGACCAAAATACACACAGGATCCAGTGTATTGTTCTGTTCTGTCCACCTGTATATTCTCTTTTTTTAGTAAATTTTTATTTATTTATTTTTTGGGGGGGGTTTGGGTCTCTTCTGATTTGTTTATTGTATATTACTCTGGGGAGGTTGTTGCCATTTTAGTATTTTGTTTTCTCATTCATCTCTGGACATAATGACAAGACAAAAAAACTCAACTCAAAAAAGAGAACAAGAAGCAGTACTGACTGCCAGGGACCTAATCAGTATGGACATAAGTAAGGTGTCAGAACTAGAGTTCTGAATAATGATTAAAAAGATACTAGCTGGGCTTGAAAAAAGCATAGACGACACTAGAGAATCCCTTTCTGGAGAAATAATAGAACTAAAATTGAATCAAGTCAAAACCAAATAGGCTATTAATAAGATGCAGTCAAAAATGGAGGCTCTAACTGCTAGGATAAATGAGGCAGAGGAAAGAATTAGTGACATAGAAGACAAAATTATGGAGAATAAAGAAGCTGAGAAAAAGAGAGATAACTACTGGATCACGAGGGGAAAATCCGGGAGATAAGTGATACCTTAAAATGAAACAATATTAGAATAATTGGGATCTCAGAAGAAGAGGAAAGGGGTGGGGGCAGAAGGTATACTGGAGGAAATTATACCAGAAAACTTCCCCAATCTGGGGAAGGAACAGGCATGCAAGTCCAGGAGGCACAGAGAACACCCCTCAAAATCAATAAAAATAGGTCAACACCCTGCCATATAATAGTGAAACTTGCAAATCTCAGAGATAAAGAGAAAATCCTGAAGGCAGCTTGGGACAAGGGTAGAAACATTAGACTGGCAGTGGACCTATCCACAGAGACCTGGCAGGACAGAAAGGACTGGCATCATATATTCAGGCTGCTAAATGAGAAAAATATGCAGCCAAGAATACTTTATCCAGGTAGGAGGTCATTCAAAATAGGAGAGATAAAAAGCTTCCAGGACAAAGAGAAACTAAAAGAATTTGTGGTCACTAAACCAGCCCTGCAAGAAATATTAAAAGGAATCCTTTAAGTGAAGACAGAGCCCAAAAGTAACATGGAACAGAATAGAGAACCCAGAAATGGACCCTCAGCTCTATGGTCAACTAGTCTTCGACAAAGCAGGAAAGAATATCCAACGGAAAAAAGACAGTCTCTTCAACAAATGGTGTTGGGAAAATTGGACAGCCACATGCAGAAGAATGAAACTGGACCCTTTCCTTACACCATACACAAAAATAGACTCAAAATAGATGAAAAACCTCAATGTGAGACAGGATTCCAACAAAATCCTAGAGGAGAACACAACCTCTATGACCTTGGCCATAGCAACTTCTTGCTAGACACATCTCCAAAGGCAAAGAAACAAAGGTGAAAAAGAACTATTGGGACTTCATCAAGATAAAAAGCTTTTGCACAGCAAAAGAAACAGTCAACAAAACCAAAAGACAACCAACAGAATGGGAGAAGATATTTGCAAATGACATATCAGATAAAGGGCTAGTATCCAAAATCTATAAAGAACTTATCAAACTCAACACCCAAAGAATGAATGATCCAATCAAGAAATGGACAGAAGACATGAACATACATATCTCCAAAGAAGACATCCAAATGGCCAACAGACACATGAAAAAATGCTCCACATCACTCAGCATCAGGAAAATACAACTAAAATCACAATGAGATACCGCCTCACACCAGTCAGAATGGCTAAAATTAACAAGTCAGGATACAAGCTGGTGCAGCCACTCTGAAAAACGGTATGGGGGTTCTTCAAAAAGTTGAAAATAGAGCTACCCTATGACCCAGCAATTGTACTACTAGGGACTTACTCCAAAGATACACATGTAGTGATCCGAAGGGGCACGTGCACCCTAATGTTTATAGCAGCAATGTCCACAATAGCCAAACTATGGAAAGAGCCCAGATGTCCATTGACAGATGAATGGATAAAAAAGATGTAGTATATGTATATATATGTACATGTATATAATGGAATATTGCACACCATCAAAAAAATGAAATCTTGCCATTTGCAATGACGTGGATGGAACTAGAGGGTATTATGCTAAGCAGAATAAGCCAGTCAGAGAAAGACAATTATCATACAATCTCATTCATAGGTGGAATTTAAGAAACAAAACAGGATCATAGGGAATGGGAGGGGAAAAATAAACTAAGACAAAATCGAGAGGGAGACAAACCATAAGAGACTCTTAATCATAGGAAACAAACTGAGGGTTGCTGGAGGGAGGATGTGGGGGGATGGGATAACTGGTGATGGGAATTTAGGACAGCACGTGATGTAATGAGCACTGGGTATTTTATAAGATTGATGAATCACAGACCTCTACCTCTGAAACTAATAATTCATTATATGTTAAGTAATTGAACTTAAGTTTTAAAAAAAGGTTTAGGATGGTCTGTTTTCTTATATTGTTTCAGGTACTTGCTGTACATTTTCAATCTGTAAATACATACTTTTCAATTGTAGAAAATATTCTTAGTAACACTCAGTCCCCCCACACTGGAAAAAACAAAGGAAACAAAAACGTGTATGGTTTTCCAATTATTATTATACTAAAATCCTGGCATATTTTATAAAACATTTTTACTGATTATTTTTCATATTAAAAAATTGGGGCTTTATTTGCTTGTGTGGAGCCCGATGAGGGGCTCGATCTCACAACCCTGAGATCATGACCTGAGCTGAAATCAAGAGTCAGACACTCAACCAACTGAGCCACCCAGGCACCCCAAGAATGGATCCAGTTTTTAATGAGGCTTTAAGCTTACAATATTTGAGAGCCTCTCTTTAAGAAAAAGAAATTAGAACTATGGATTTAAAAATAGGTACAAAAGGGAATATTTACTTAGAATAAAAAAAAAGAAGAGTCCTTGCAAGGAGCTCATCCAAGTGAGAGGAATTGAAGCTTCATTATCATTAAAATAAATCAGCATTTGATGAACATGCTATCTAGAGATATGGAAATAAATAGCAAAATAAGCATTTAAAAAGTCTGTGTTTTCTTCCTTTAATAGTGAATGAGAATGTTTGCTTAATATAATAAATTTTGAGTATATACCTCTTAAAATGATGTGCACATTTAGTTTTTATGAAATCCTCTGAAGAAATGATCAGAAAATACATTCACATACACAATAATAATGATATAAGGTAATTAAACAAAAGTAGTTAAGTCTAGGGAGATGCACTGAGTATGGACTAAGGAGGGCAGTCAGCCTAAATGTTTTAGAAGAGAACCCTGGTGTTACAGTCTTTTTTGTTTTGACTTTAACCTTAATCTTTATTGACTGATGATGCTTTTAAATCCTTATCCAGGAGTGGCATAGCTGAAGTTAGAGTCCTACCCACGCATGTGAAAGTACAGTGTGTCCATATAAAAATCATTATAATGCATTTCTCTTGCTCTTCTTGTAAAAGAAGCCAAGGGTTCCTTCCCCATGAAAGAGTTCAAAATGCACACACTTAAAAGTTCATTTGACAGACAGTATACTATATGTTGAAAAAAATCTCTAAATTATTCCATTAGTGAATTGATTCCATTTGTTCTGTAAGTATAAACCTCAAAACAGTTATTTATCTCTTGCCAGCCTGATTAAAAGTTAAAGAATTACTTAAATGTACCTTCACTATTATACATATGTAACCTTGAGAGGTTCAAACTTTAAAACTTGATCAATTTAAAGACATAAGTATAGTCTCTAATGCTAGTAATAACTTTTGAGAAATTTAGTAATAATTTTTATAACTTAGCAATAATTTTAGAGGCATAAATGCATGTTCAAATTTGCAACATAAAAAAACCCACAACATTTTCACTAAAGTATAAATGTTATCTATTTCTAGCTGCATTTGATAAAATCACTCAGGGGGTGCCTAGGTGGCTCAGTTGGTTAAGCATCTGACTCTTGATTTTGGCTCCGGTCATGATCTCAGGGTTGTGAGACTGAGCCCCGTGTCGGGCTCCACACTGGGTATAGGGCCTGTTTAAGATTCTCTCCTTCTGGGGCGCCTGGGTGGCTCAGTCGGTTAAGTGACTGCCTTCGGCTCAGGTCATGATCCTGGAGTCCCGGGATCGAGTCCCGCATTGGGCTCCCTGCTCGGCGGGGAGCCTGCTTCTCCCTCTGACCCTCTCCCCTTTCATGTGCTCTCTCTCTCATTCTGTCTCAAATAAATAAATAAAATCTTTAAAAAAAAAAAAAAAAGATTCTCTCTTTCCCTCTCCCTCTGCCCCTCCCCCTCCTTTCTCTCTCCCTCTTTAAAAACAAAAACAAAAGCAAAAAAACATTCAGTCCCCCCCACACTGGAAAAAACAAAGGAAACAAAAACGTGTATGGTTTTCCAATTATTATTATACTAATATCCTGGCATATTTTATAAAACATTTTTACTGATTATTTTTCATATTAAAAAATTGGGGCTTTATTTGCCCTGTGTGGAGCCCGATGAGAGGCTTGATCTCACAACCCTGAGATCATGACCTGAGCTGAAATCAAGAGTCAGACACTCAACCAACTGAGCCACCCAGGCACCCCAAGAATGGATCCAGTTTTTAATGAGGCTTTAAGCTTACAATATTGTTGAGAAGGAACACAAGCCAGGAGGGACAAGCAGATTCCACATCCATTATGGAGCCCAATGTGGGGCTGTGGGGCTCAATCTCACAACCCTGAGATCACAACCTGAGCAGAAATCAAGAGTCAGATGCTTAACTGACTGAGGCACCCCAGGCGCCCCTAAATTTAACTTCAATTCAAGCAAGAAACCATAACCAGATTCACAGTTATGGAATTTAGCTCAAAAGTCCATGCTCATAACCATGATCTTTTGTGTTATTTTCCAAATATCTTTTGTTACAATTACATTTGGAAGGCAGCTACAGGATTAATTGCTAGATGCCTACATTTCCCCCAGGTTTTCCTGAATTGTTTGACTATAAAGGACAGGGTGTGATTTTTAAAAAGTAGACACTTTTTTAGAGCATTTTTAGTTGACAGCAATATCGAGCAGAAGATACATAGATTTCCCATCTAGCTTCTTTGCCCACATACACACAGCCTTTCCCACTATCAAAATCGCACACCAGAATGGTATGTTTGCTATAATCAATGAACCTACATTGTCACATCATTATCACCCACAGTCCACAGTTTATATTAGGGTTCACCCTTGGTGTTGTAAATTTTATGGGTTTTTACAAATGTGTAATGACATGTGTCCACCATTATTCTACCAGTATTACTTTTCCTAGGGCACTTTGTGAGTGGGCTAATCTCCACTAAGATCCCCCAAATAAAGATCCCCTGCCAGCCCAGACTTCTAACTATGGCTTACCCCATTTTTCCTCGTCTGTACTCTACTCACCTGGCAAGACTCCACTACTTTCTTTGTTGCTCTTATGTTGAATTAGACTGACATGACTTATGATCTTTGAACATTGTGATTTATGTCCTTTTCTCTGCATCACATCTATACAATGCAGTTTGGTCAGCTTCTGTTTGCACCCATCTGACTCCATCAGTCCTTTGGTTTAGGGTACTAACTACCTTTTACTTTTCATGTATCAAAGTGGCTATGAGGACTACTTCTTGCCTGAATCTTGATATATTCTTGAATACGCAAGCAGTAAATTCAAGAGAACAGAAGAAGAAAATTCTCATTTATTTTGAAATTAAACTTACCTGGCATCTTTAGTATTTTATTATGATCACAGAACAAAGGAACAACATATATTATTTCAGTAATGAACTCTAATTGTATCTCAAGTACTGCTAATTTGTTTGGACCTTGTGCACTCTTGAGAGTTGTCTCATCCAACAGAGTGTAATATTATAGAATCTTAGATGTGAGGGATCTTGAAGATTATACAGTTTTCTACATACATGTTCCGTATGAGCATGTTGAACCTCATTGGTTAATTGGAGTTGTCCAGTATTACTCAGTTGATAGGACTAAATAGGAAGGCAATAGAAGGACTAAAATCTAGATCTCCTTTTTCATCATTTAGGGTCTTTGCCCTGTGTATTATTTATAAGGTAAATGGTTTGAAAAAGAATGCAGGCATGGAAGTGGAAGGTCAAAGGACTACTTTCAGAGAGCCTGACAATATTACCTGTTTTCACTAAGGCTAAAGTTTATGTGATATAATTTGAAATGTATATTTGGTCTTTGTTTCTGGTTCCACCTTTTAGATGCTTCTAAAATACTTGGAATCTCCAGAGTGATGAGTGTTTTATATACTAATGAGATGACTGGTGGCTGGGGACCACTAGTCATCTTCAGGATGGGGGTTGGTCACCGGAAAGACCAAGGCCTGATTAGGGTTTGGAACATTCAGCCCCATCCCCTGACTTCCAGGGAGGGGAGAGTGCCAGGAGTTTGAATTCAATCACCAATGACTAATGGTTTAAACAATCTTGTCTACATAATGAAACCTCTATAAAAAAATAAAAATAAAAAAAAAATTTAAAAAACCCTGAATTCTGGGGTTTGGAAAGCTTTTGGGTTGGTGGATGCATCTGCATATTGGGAGGATGGTGCACCCTGAATCCACAGGGACAGAAGTTTCTGTGCCCAGGACCATCTTGTTGTTTGCCCCATATGGCTTTTTTATCTGACTGTTTATTATGATCCTTCATAACAAACCAGTAACAGTAAATAAAGTAATTCTCAGAGTTCTGTGAGTAGTTATAGCAAATTTCAAACTCCAAAGGGAGGTCATGGGAACCCCTAATTTATGCTGGTCTTCAGAATTATGGAAGGCTGGAACTTATGATTGGTATCTGATGTGGAGGACAGTTCTGTGAAAATGAACTTAAATGTTAAGACCCCTCTTTAAACTATGGGATCTGTGCTAATTCCAAGTAGTGTCATAATTGAATTGTAAATCACTCATTTGGGGTCAGGACAGTTGGAGAATTGGCTACTGTGGGGGGAAAAAAAAGCCACACATTTGATTTCAGAACTGTTATAAATGAAAATGCAAGAGTCTGATTCTCAGAATTGCAGATTCAAAAGTATAACTTTATGAATATTCTACCATAGATAGCACTCCATGATGGCAGACACATGATAAAAATTTATATGAGACAGACAGGCATGTTGATTTCTTAATTTATAATGGAATTTTCAATGACAAGAAACAGGTGCTTTTTATCCAGGGTTTCAAAGCATTTTTAAATTGAAAATTTAGCAAGTTATTTTAAAAATAATGTATCTAGAGACTGTTGATCAAAAAGTAATTGGTGTTTGCTTCTTTTATAAAAGGTTTTATCATTAAGATGCATCTAATGTCTTCCACCTGAATAGACCCTTCATAGGTGATTTAACCCTACAAGTAGAAGGAAGAATTTCTGGATTTTTGACTTGTTCATTGATGCCTTAATATGCTATATACATATCTTCTATATATTACATATCTCTATATATAGATATGTAATGAGAACACTCTGCTCTTTATTATAAGAAAGCTCTTTGTTGGACTAAAAGTAAATAAATAAAAAAGAAGGCATCAGTGTACCAGTAGGTGTTGTTTTTGTTTTGTTTTTTTTATGTGCAAAGCCCTACTTAGAAGGATATTATGATTACTCATTATTTCAAGCAAAGGCAGTGTGTATGCACAAGGGCTAAATCTCACCATGTGTCAAGTCTACTCATGGTAAATACTATAGTCAGTGCAAGCTATTGAAAGGGGTGGTTCTATTTTGTAATGTTTTATTTAACATTAATTATAATGAAGAATGAAAACCTTAGTAGGGTGTATACAAGCAAGATTTTATTAAAACCAAATTTAGATTTATAGATAAGGGCACAATTGTGTTATGAGATTGCCTCAGTTTTTAACTGAACCACTGTGATTATAAATAAATATTAAGTAAGATTGCATTCCTTTCTTGCTAATGAAGAACTCTGCAAAGGTTAAAAAAAAAAAAGGATGATTTGTTTGGATAATTGATAATTATTTAGCTGACTCTTCCTCCTAAGGCTCTGATGGGAGATGGTACAAAATGCTAAATACTTTTTCTATCCTTGCACATTGTAGCAACAGATGTGCCCAGCCATTATTAAGAATGGAAAAATACCAATCAGTGTGGCCTGCTTCCCAGCTTGCCCCCAGAGCCAGCAAGGAGTACCAACACTGCATGAAGAACAATGCCGTCTGTCCAACAGTCAAACACCACCTAAGATTTTGGATGGAACTAAACATTGCATGTGTATAACAGACTTTAAAAAGGACAAATTCTTCTTGAATCCAAACCAAGGCACTTATTAGACAAATGCCTCAAATGTTATTGTGAAAAGTCAGTTTCTCTTACGTTAGTGTTCTCCCAACAGTGACTCTGGCTATGTCACATATCCCAGCTCATTTAGGTGTCTCTGTGTTCCCTCTTGAATGTTTTGTTTAAAATTAGAATACACTGCCAAGAAATGAACAGTAATTCCATGATGATGGCCCCTGGCTCACTCTACCCTTACTCCCTCACTCGCTACTAAATCCAGTGGGTAAGCCACACTGCTGTTAGTGTGTTTTTTTTTTAAATGCATATTTGACCAAATTAATTACCTGTTTAAATTCTCCAGTGCCTCTTCCCCTCTTCACCCTTACTATACCTATAGAAGATTTCACATACTTGAGCTTTGTATACAAATGTCATAAACTGGTCCTTATCAATCAAAAATTTTAATACTGAAGAGCAGTAATATTAATTATTTATGGTTTATCTGCAAACACTGAGCCACAAAGACTCTTTGTCTTTACAAAACCTTTCTGTCTGGCATGCTCAGACAGGGTTTCCATAGGTCTACTTAACTAAATGCCAGATGGCATGAAATTCCAATCATCTGTCCTTCATGTTTATCTATCATCTATCTATCTATCTATCTATCTATCTATCTATCTATCTATCCAACTATCATCTATCAACTATCCAGCTACCTACTTATTTTAATATCAAAATAGATAAGGATCTTAAACGTAACTATAATATAATATTGTTCTTGACTCCAAAAACAAGTGGAATAATAGAAAAAGGTTTAAGAAAAACAATTTTCTTAAATTATGTGCTTTTGAGCAAACAGGTGCACACAGTATATGTAGAAAGGAGCAGAGGTAACACCTTGTGCACAATATCTGAACACCTTTGTTAAATACAGAAATACAAAAGTCAACATTCTATCTTATTTCCATGATCAGTTTATGAAATGATCCTCTAAAGGATTTTTGAAGTTATCAAAAATAAAATATTCAAAATTTTAATACACTTTGACCCAATGACTTTATTTCCTATAATATTTAATAAAGACATAATTGCAACACCAAGGTTTTATACACAATAGTATTTAATGCACCAAAAAATAATTGTATAACCATATAATGGAATACTATTAATTCATTAAAAATTTAGGGAAAATTATAATATCCTTAGAACACTAATATAGTAGTTAGTGAAACAAAGTTTTAAAGTTATATATGAAATATAATCTCAATTTTACAAGTATATCCAGAATTGACTGAAAGAAATTACATTAAACTATTAACAATGGTTGCATTGTGTAATGAAATGTGAAATTTTTCCTCGCTTTTATCATTAACTGTTTTTCAAGGTATCTTTAAGTGTGTACAACTTTTATATTTGAAAAAAAATACCCTCATTTAAAGAGAATTTTGTAGAATTGAGGGAATGAGGTAATTCTACAACAGAACTTAGAGGGTTCAACTATATCTGTTATAGTCTTCCCAAGATTATTCTCCTCTAAATTTTATTTAAACAGTTTGGTTAACAAACATACCAAGTAAACTAATTGGTCTTGTTAGATTTTACAGTTTCATTGGCTTATAAACAAATCAGCAGTTTGGTCTGGGAGCATGTAACAGCCACCTTATTGGTAGGTAACTTATTAAAGTGCATTGGTAAATGATCTCCCAACAATTTAAAACTATACAGTCTTCTCATCTATTAGAATTCCAAACAGATTCAGAGACTCTATCTTTTCCAAATAGACAAATCAAAGGAATACTTAAATTAACTTTTATTTTTCACTTGAGGCTATGCTTTGCTTGAACTTTCCACAATTTGTGAAGTAATTGAGATTTTATTGAGCATTTTCTTGTTAAAAATTAAAGAGATCATGTAATTTTGATATTTCTCTACAGAAAATGTCTCGCCAACATTAGCAGTCAACTGTTATGAAAGCTTTCATTTGAAAACCTAAAGGAATTTTGCAAATTTGATTCATCACAACAAACTGAGTGCTCTTATTTAATCAGGTACTCCTCTCTGATTATGCAGTTCAGCTTAAAGCCCCAGTTAATACAGAAACAGACCATAAACAATTGCCCCTAAATGATCCAACAAAATGCAAATTTGCAAAAGAGAAAATTAGGTGTTGGGATCAAACACCAAAGCTCAAAACCTTTGCCTTACCAATAAAAATAAAAGAGAACGTCTCCATTCAAATCTTATGAAAATCTGCTCTTTTATCTAGAAGTGCATTCACATGTGTTTTGCTTTATATCAATTGAAAAAATACAATAGTAGTAGTAACAATGACCACTTATTGGGCATTTAGTATGTCCAATATCTATACTATTGCATTATTGATGGGTTTAAAAATATTAAATGAATTATTCCATTTAATTTTAAATAAATGTTATTGAAGCACAGCATATATACAGAAAAATACATGGCAAAAGTGAAGAGGTCATGATTTTTCAGTAACACCCTTGAAGCAACTTAATGCTCTCTTCCAATCATTAACTCCTCTGCTACAGTAACTACCCTCTGATTCCAATCACTGTAGAATTTACATATTATTGTGTGATCACCATAGAATTTATATGATATATGATTGTGTGATTGAATTTATTTTTCATTCAACATTGTGCTTAAGAAATTCATTCATGTTTTTGTGTTTAGACATAATTTTAAGTTCTTATTTCTTCTAGTACTTCACTGAATAAATACTACATAGGTGACTTATCCACTCTCCTAAGTGATGAACATTTGAGTGTTTCTACAATTTTGGCTAAAAGTAATAATGTTGTTATGAACATTCAAATATGTTCAACTTTAATAGATACCGTTAAGAGATTTCTAAATGGTTGTAGCAATTTACACTTCCACCATTGGTGGGACATCAACCTTTGGTACTATTCACCTTAATATATCAAGGGTTGAGAACTTTTATCCCTTTTTTGAAGTGTAGCCTGTTCAAGTTATTAACAGTGTTTTCATTTCCATATATATATACATACATATATATATACACTCTATGGCTTTCTATTCTTTAAATGTTATATGTTTTTATTTTTTTTATTTATTTTTTATTTATTTATTTTTTATTCTTA
>NC_138383.1:24766117-24790082 GCF_054177405.1 Leptonychotes weddellii
GATATGAGGAATTCTTAATCGCAGGAAACAAACTGAGTGTTGTTGGAGTGGGGGGTGGGGTGGGAGAGATGGGGTGACTGGGTGATAGACACTGGGGAGGGTATGTGCTCTGGTAAGCGCTGTGAATTGTGCAAGACTGTTGAATCTCAGATCTGTACCTCTGAAACAAATAATGCAATATATGTTAAGAAAAAAAAAAGAAGAAGAAGAAGGTAGCGGGAGAGGAAGAATGAAGCAGGGGAAATCGGAGGGGTGGACGAACCATGAGAGACGATGGACTCTGAAAAACAAACTGAGGGTTCTATAGGGGTGGGGGGTGGGAGGATGGGTTGGCCTGGTGGTGGGTATTGAGGAGGGCATGTTCTGCATGGAGCACTGGGTGTTATGCACAAACAATGAATCCTGAAACACTTCATCTAGAACTAATGATGTAATGTATGGGGATTAACATAAAAAAAAAAGTATATCTGCGTATGACATGTAAATAGCACCGTTATTAAATATACCAGTTTTGGAATTAGACCCAAATGTTCCAACCCAGCTTGCAACATACCAACTTTGTGACTGTTGAAAATGACTTTTCTTCTCTAATTCTTAGTGTTCTAATGTTATAAAAGTGTTAATAATGTACTACATCATAGAGTTGTCATGATGATTAAAAGAAATAATGTTCACAAAATACTTATTGTTATTCAAATTAATTAGTATCTGAAATAGAATACTCAACAAATATTTAATGTAATATAATAATAACTAAAATAAACTAATACTTTTTTCTTTTTTTCTCAGTAACTATTACTTTAATAATGATTCTAGGAATTCAAATGTACTCTCTCATCCCATTAAAAATATTTCACTATTAGCTTGCAATTCCACCCTTACATATGTATTTTTATGTTATTAAGTTTTTCATTTGTTCTTAGAAGATTCATTGAACCCCTCTACTCTTCTTTTATTGTGCTAGCACATGGGGTAGGATGGTGGTCAAAACAGACATAGTCTTTTCCTTATGGAGCTTGCAAAGTGGTAGGGAGAAAGAGATAGTAATTATGTAAAAACATGACTAGAATTATGATAATGGCCAAAAATTCAAAGTGAAGTTGCTAAGAAAGTATTTACGAGGAAGATCTGTTCTAATTTGAGATACAGTCACAAATACAAAACATCATATGCAATATTTGGGACATATTTATACTAAAATACCTAACGTATTTGTTTACCTGAAGCATTGTTTTATCTGCAATTCAAATTTAGAGAGACTTCTCCAAGAAGAATTAGTTCCTGAGTTGAGAACTGTAGAATAAGAAAGCATTGTCAAGGTAAAAGGGATGCAGAATGCTGGAGCTTTTCTGAGGTAGAAGACACAGCATTTGCCAGTATCTTGAGGTGGGGGGAGCATTAGTGCATTTTAAGAATTGATGGTGCAGTAGAGCTGGGGACTCAGAAAACACGACAGGTGGTGTTCTACAGGGCTAAAGACATAGGCAGGTCTAGATAAGCAAGAATAATTTTTTAAAATTTATTTTTATGTATTTATTTATTTGAGAGAGAGAGAGGGAGCAAGAGAGAGGAGGGGCAGGGGGAGAGGGAGTAGCAGACTCCCCGCTGAGCAGGGAGCCCCATGCGGGTCTCAATCCCCAGACTCTGGGATCATGACCTGAGCTGAAGGCAGACGCCCAACTGACTGAGCCACCCAGGTGCCCCAATAAGCAAGAATCTTGATCCATACTTGATTGGAAGTCACCAGAAATTTTTAGGCACTAGAGTAGCATCAGATTTACATGTTGGTCACAGGAACTTTTCCAATATCACCTCTATCACTTCTTCGCAGAGTTGCTGTGGGGTGCCCTTATGGATCAGGTGAAGCCCTCACAAAAAGTCAAGGAAGAGGCTACCAAATATGTGAACGCAAATAGCCACGTAGCAAAGGCAAGTATATTTAGGTGCTACGATGGAAAGTGGAAAAGTGCTGAGCTCCAGGGCTGACATGACTGCCTGAGGTATTATGAACAAACTCTGAGACTGGGAGATGAACCATGAGAGACTATGGACTCTGAGAAACAAACTGAGGGTTCTAGAGGGGAGGGCAGTGGGGGGATGGGTTAGCCTGGTGATGGGTATTAAAGAGGGCACGTACTGCATGGAGCACTGGGTGTTATATGCAAACAGTGAATCATGGAACACTACATCAAAAACTAATGATGTAATGTATGGTGATTAACATAATAATAAAAAAAATCTGAAGAAAAAAAACCTCTGAGATTGGCTGTGGATGTGTATTTATGGTTATATTCAATTAGCATTGTCACCAGGATAATTGTCAAAGACATGTATGTTTGAAAGACTTTTGATACCCATCATCAAATTCTAGGGTAGTTATTTTTTATGTTAAAATAGTGTGAGAATTATGTAGTGATGTTTTGCCCTAATTTAGTTTATGAAGGGCATTTTGTTTTACTATTTAGTGTCCAGTGACAACCAACATGAAATATTAGAGAAAGGACAGATTTTCAAATCACACTGTCCTGGGTTTGAGTTTTGGCTCTGCCGGTTCTTATCCCTCTGATCACAGGACTTAGTTAGCTAAATTATGTAGGGATCTTAGTTCATTTCTCCTGGAAGTATTTTTATGTTCTTAATATTAACTTCAGTGAAAAAAAAATTAATTGTCTTTACTTGTACATATACGACTATGTTACATAAAGACATCTATAGGGAACCAACAAAGAAATGTAAGTAAGCCATTTCTCATTAACCAACTTATGGAAACAAGGACAAATCTGTAGTTAGAAAAACATAAAGCAGAGATCATGCACTGGCTTAAATGAGACTTTAAACTTAAAGCATTATACAAACAATAGCTATTATTAAGTTGCAGGGGTTATGAAACAGTAGGCTGTTAAGTTAAAAAAATTAAAAAAAAAAAAAAAAAGAAAAAGAAAAACCCAAGTCCTGAATGTCCTATTGGTGGAGAAAAACAGTTAATATTTTGAAAGATTATTGTGTAGGCAAAACTTGGTGAGAGAGTGTTGGTTTGAATACATTTCAGTTTAATATATTGTATGTATCCTTAACATAGGGCAAAGATGAGGTAAATATTGTTTTCTTTATTTTTAAAATTAGCTATGTAGGAGAACCCACAGTAAATATGATAAGGTAAAAAGTGAACAACAGGTAAGAGAATTTTGGAAATATTCAGGAGTGAGTTTCTATGGATCCAGTATATGTTAACATGCAACAAGCCAGACAGGTCTGTATTATTATTCCCATTTTGTAGATGAGAAAATGGAGGCTCAGCCAGTTTGAATATCTTACTGACTGCAACACAACCTCATACTACTAGACTATAAACAGCCGTTCTTGAACTGATTCACTCTCTTTTCATATAAGGAAACAAGTTGGTCCTTTTTAACATGCCCTAGTGAGAGAAGAGAAGGGAGGGAAAGAAGCATTTTCCAGAAAGTCCAACCTCCTAGAAATTCAAAAGGGTTCAAGGTGTCAAAATCCAGCTACTCCTTGCAGTAGTGATAGGTAGGGTTTGCTACTGGTTAACAAGAAGGTTGAGAGCCCATCTCAATACCTTGGAGGTATGAACACTGAGGGAAATGTTTTGGCAACCTGCAGGGAATGTGTTATATTTGTCTTCTTGCCTGAGGAACTCACCAATTATGTGAAAATGCCAACTGGTTTCTTTACCTGATTTTGAGTTATACCTCTCAAGAAAATAAAAATGTCCAGAGATAGTATGCAAAAATCATACAAGATAAAAATATTGAAAAAACTATTTTTTTTTTCCTGAGGAGGCCCAGACAAGTTAAAATATTTCAAGAGTGGGCAATTAAAAAAATGATAGAGAATGAAAAGAAAAGGAGAAATATTCATATAGAAGCAATACAGAAACTTTAATATTGAGAATGTTTTCTCAGTTAATAAGGTGTTTATTTAGAAATTCAGGATTAAAGCAGCATATTGTATAAGGCTATAAGCCATAAACTTAGCCACAAATGCATACAAACTTTGTATTATGACTATAGAAGCACAGTATGTACACGGTTATACACATCCAGAACAGTCATTACTGGTATCTATGGTTGGTTGGGTGTGGCAGAATCATGTGTCATTTTTTTCCTCCTATTTGCAAAATTATGCCCTCTCTATTATCTACAATGAAAATGGAATACTGACTCATAACATAAATGGGTACCTCTTCCCATGAAGTTTCTACAACTTCCCACAACATACAGAAAATTCACAAGAATTGGGAGGTTTAAGGGAATGTGTTTTGTGTGTGAAGATGTCTCTAATGACCCGTAGAAATACCCTTTGGAGAGAGAGAGGGATATACAGCGTTGGTTATATTGATACCCAGCATAACGAGGGAGGATGCTTTTCTGGAATGTTCTGTTCCACGTTTTGTTCTAGTATTATTTGCCAAAAATTATAATCTTTTTTCTTTATCACATACTTCACTTAGTACAAGTAGGTTATCAGAGATTTTTCTTTTGCTTTCCCCACCTTGGACTATCCAGCATGTTTCATGTTTGAAAAACAACCCTTCTATTATAAGCCTTTGTGGGTGGAAGAGACTGCATTTATCTCAGCCTCCTGCTACGAAGCTATAGATAGGCACATGACCCAGGTTTGGCCAATCAGAGGGGTCCATCCTGGTAAGGGTTTTAGTAGATAGAAGCAGCAACATATTAAGCTTCCACGGGCACCAATGACAGAACAAAATCAAGTGTCCAGTGGAAGTGCTTGGTGCAAGCATTGGGATCTGTCTACTGCTCAGCAGGGGTGGTCGCCCTGTCTTGACTCTACCACTTTCGTGGCATGATTTTGGCCGTGGTTCTGGTCGATACCTGGCTTCTCCTGCTGTGTCCATTTGTAAAGCTTGGTTCTAAAGCTGTCCCCTCAGTTTGGTAATGCGTGCATGATCATTTTAATGAATTCATTTTATTCTTAAATCAGCCAAAGCTGGTTTCTGTTGTTTGTACTTAAAAGTCTTGATTGATGCAAAGTGTGAAGAAATCATTCTAGGGCAACACAAGTAAAAGAATCTTCTGGGAATGTATCCTTTATCATTTTGAAGTTTGGGATAGAAACGTGAAGATCTTGGAGCACAGGTGGTGTTTTAGGCCTTTTCCCAGTTAAAAACACTGTGCCTTTGGCAAAGAAAGGAGGAAATTGAATGTAGATACGTGGAGCACACAGTAGGTGTTAAAAACTAAATTTTGGTCTACTTGACCATAGTTGATGATATTTTAACAGCAGTTTTTGGCAAAGGGATGGTACACTCCCCACCATATGTGGTAGGAATGTTTGCTTATCATTGCTTTAAAAATGTGAGGGATTTAAAGTTGTTACTACAGAAGAAAATTCCCTAATCAAATGACATGCTGTTTAGTTAAGGACAGTAGGTGTTCATTCATAAAATGTGTGTTTGGTGCTTTCTATGTGTCAGGCACTGTGTTGCTGGAAAGAGAAAAACATGATCAATCTCTTCTCTCTAGAAATGTCTCTTTTACACTTAGTTACGCTTTATCCATATCATAATATTTAGTTCCTTTGTATCCCATTCATTTGTGAATTCCTTGGGGATATGGGACTTACGTCCTATTTATTTATGATCCTGGAACATAACACAATCTTTCATACATAACTGGCTTTCAAAAAATGTATACTGAGTGAATAAATGAATGAATGAATAAAAAATGACATAAGTAAGTAGCCTGAACAATCACCCTCAGTGAGTTCTATTTGCATCCCAGTCAACTTGCTTATCAGTGACATGAGGGACCGCAGAAGGCAAGCTTATCAAACACACAGATGCTGTCTGTGTAGTGTCAGGAATACCTGAGACATATAATGACGATCAGAGATCTCAGTATTTATTATCTGGTGTAACTGAAGAAAAGATTTGGAAGAGTGTATTATAAAATATTTTAATTTGGTCCTTTAAAAATAGTCAGCTGTCTAGGAAGAAGCTGGGATAGATCTGGGTTAAAAGCAGATGATAGGGGCGCCTGGGTGGCTCAGTCGGTTAAGCGACTGCCTTCGGCTCAGGTCATGATCCTGGAGTCCCAGGATCGAGTCCCGCATCGGGCTCCCTGCTCGGCGGGGTATCTGCTTCTCCCTCTGACCTTCCCCCCTCTCATGTGCTCTCTCTCTCTAATTCTCTCTCGAGTAAATAAATAAGATCTTTAAAAAAAAAAAGGTGATAGAGGGGTGTCAGTAGAGTATGGGAGTCTTGATCTCAGGGCTGCGAGTTGGAGCCTCATGTTCCTCACAGAGATGACTTAACAAAAAAGCAGGTAATAGAACGTGATAAATAAACAAATGAAAAGTGAAGATAACACCGAGGTACCCTCTGTGAGGCAGTCGTGTAACAGAACTCCTCCTGTGGATTCTGTCTGTAAGGAAAGGAGATAGTCATCCCACTGCACTGCACTGGTCAGACTGCATTGAAAACCGTGTTCTCGGGTGCCTGGGTGGCTCAGTCAGCTAAGCTGACTTCAGCTCAGGTCATGATTTCTCGGTCCTGGGACCGAACCCCACATCAGGCTTTCTGCTCGGCAGGGATTCTGCTTCTCTTTCTCTTACCCTCTGCCACTCGCCACCACTCGTTCTCTCTTTCTCTCTCTCAAGTAAATAAATAAAATCTTAAAAAAAAAAAAAAGAAAGGAAAGCTGTGTTCTCTGCTGCTCTGAATTTGAAGGTTACTGAAAAAGTGGACCACATTCAGAAAAGTGTGACCTTCATGGTGAAGTGTTTGAAAAATGTAAGATACACTTTGACCACCTGAGGAAATGTAGTATAGAAACACTTGATATGAGTATCATGTAATTAACTCAAGATCTACCATGTAGAATTTATTACTGGAATTCTAAAGTGTCCAATCTTTTTTTTTTTAGGCTAGGCACGGGGCTCAAAGAGCTGAGGAGAGAAGAATAAGGAGCAACGGGTAAGGTGAGCAAGTGAATGGACAACCTGAAACATGGGTTATTGCTGGCGACTTGTTTTCACCTATTTTCTGTGCTTTAAAGACTGGCATAATACCACATTTATAGGGTAGGGCAAATGCATACACAGAAGTAGGACACATAGGCTAAACTGTTCATAAACATATTTTAAGAAGCATTTGTATTTCCAATAAACTTTTGATAAAATAAAATGATTGGAATACGAAGATGACATTGAGGGGCGCCTGGGTGGCTCAGTCGGTTAAGCATCTGACTCTTGATTTCATTTCAGGTCATGATCTCAGGGTTATGAGATCAAGCCCTGCCTTGGGCTCCATGCTTAGCAGGGAGTCTGCTTGAGATTCTCTCTCCCCATCTCCCTCTGTCCCTCACAAAAATAAATAAATAAATCTTTAAAAAAAAGATGACATTGAACACCGGGTGGGGAGGGCAGGTCCAAGTGCCTTGATTGGAACTCTTTGAGTGGTGACTAATGATGTCAAAGAGGTCATAGAAGAAAATCCTAGTTTGAGGGAAAGTTTCTATAAGAGGAATTCTTAAAAACATTTTCAATTAAAAAACTCTGCCTTTATTCAACTTATAAAAGTGACAGATTTTTTCCAATTAACATAAACCTTTTGAAATGTTATATATAGAAATGTTTAAATAAGATGTTTTATAAATTAAGCTTATTATTTACACATGGAGGAAAACTAAAAAGTATTTTTTTAACCTTTAAAATCCCTTTCTCATATTTAGAAGTAACATTGCATAGACCATGAGGCTACCTGAATTAAATTCTGAGTTCTGGTATTTTCTGGCTTGATAATCTTTAACAAGTTAGTTAACCTGTCTTTGCCTAGGTTTTCTTATCTGTCAAATCAAGATAATAATAGTGCACTGATCTGAATGAGATAATGTAGAAAAATATGTCATAAGCAAAAATGTTTTGCTGAAATTATCATCTTGCATATAATGATATTAACATATCTGAGAAGTGTATTTGATATAGCCATGCATGTTATGATGTATATCCATATATTCTCCCCATATATAACTGACTATTAGGTTCAGCAGGGGTTATTTATTTTCATGGCTTTTTCTAATAGTAGGAATATATTTTTAGCTTTTAAGTCCTATTCACCAATCTGATTCTTTTTTTTTTAAGAATATTTATTTATTTTAGAGAGAAAGAAAGAGCAAGGGGGGTAGGCAGAGGGAGAGGGAGAGAGAGAATCTCAAGCAGACTCTCCGCTGAGCACGGAGCCCAAAGTGGGGCTCAGTCTCACAACCCATGAGATCATGACCTGAACCCAAATCAGGAGTTGGACGCTTAACTGACTGAGCCACCCAGGCCCTCCTCATCAATCTGACTTTTTATCTTCCAGATAGATTCCCCTGATTAGTGGTCTGATTTAAGGAGGTTGCTTGTGGATGGAATAGGGTTAATTGAACTGGTTCAGGAAATAGCAAGTCCACTGATTTATAAGTGATATGAAAGTCCTCAGGAATTTATTGTGTTCCTGCAGGGACTCTGGCATTAGGCTAGAAGCTAGGAACAAGTAAAATGTAAAACATTGGAATCCCAATTCTAGTGAAGGAAACAGACAGGTTATTATAATTCCAATAATTACATTGGTTGACCCCGCAATGCAGTGAGTGATAAGGATTAATCTATACTGATCTGAGGAAAAGAGGGAAAATACAAGGAAGGCTATCAGAAAGAGGGGACTTCTGAGCTGAAATTAAAGGCTGAAAAATATTTTAAGCTGTGTTTCAACCTCGTCTTCCCTATTACATACGTTTCCCTTTTTTTTTTGTAACGTTCTCCCTTAAAGTTGTGTTTTTTTTCTTCCAAATTGCAACCCTGGTATGAATAATGCTTGTTACACAAAGGAGATAATACGATACAAAAGTGTACGAAGGCAAAACAACAGCATTTCTTTCCCTTCATTAAATCCCATTCTACTTCATTCCCAAACTCCATTCAGTGTTAAAATCCTTGCCAGAGGGGCGCCTGGGTGGCTCAGATGGTTAAGCGTCTGCCTTTGGCTCAGGTCATGATCCCAGGGTCCTGGGATCAAGCGGGGTCCCTGCTTGCCAGGGAGCCTGCTTCTCCCTCTCCCTTCTACTGTTCCTCCTGCTTGTGCTCTCTCGCTCTACCAAATAAATAAATAAAATTAAAAAAAAAAATCCTTGCCAGATTCCTTCCACAACTTCTCCATGCTCTTGAATTGCATATTAACTAGAAGCCTGGAATACATGTAACTTCTGAAACTCTGTGTGTGCGTGTGTGTGTTTTAAGAAGTTTTAGGTTTCTGTTTGCTCATTTTTATTTTTTAAAAAATCATGCATATACATCACCTAGCTGCTTGTTTTTATATTACATGAAAAACTGCATTTTAATATTATGTTACATTTCACATAGACAAACCATTATGTTGCAGGTATACATAAGATATTAAAATTAATGTTGTTAAAAGCTTTGGAAACCATAGGTACCCTTCTTCAATTACATTTCCTACCTCTTATCCCGACTCAATGCCATGGTGCTCCCAAGAGATAACCACTGTCTTGAATTTTGAATAACTTAGTTTTACTAACTTGAGAATATAGCATATACATATCAATAGATATGGGTTAACGCCCTCTTTTTTTTCTAATTTTGGAAACATGTAAGTACTCACATATGTGTTATTGACATAGTGTCATATTACACGTTGTTTTTATCTGATTGTATTACTTTTTCTTTGTTTACTCCACACTTCCTTCTTTTCCTCTCCTCCACCCACTTCCACCTTCCCTCACCCCATCCCACAGACAACCCTCTTTTTTTAAAAAAAAAAGTATAAAGAACTTTTTTTCTTTAATTTTTTTATTAACATATAATGTATCATTTATTTCAGAGGTACAGGTCTGTGATTCATCAGTCTTACACAATTCACAGTGCTCACCATAGTACATACCCTCCCCCATGTCCATCACCCAGCCACCCCATCCCTCCCACCCCACCCCCCACTCCAGCAACCCTCAGTTTGTCTCCTGAAATTAAGAGTCTCTTATGGTTTGTCTCAGACAACCCCTTTTAAAAACATGGTGTTCAGGGGCGCCTAGGTGGTTCAGCTGTTAACCGTCTGCCTTCGGCTCAGGTCATGATCCCAGGGTCCTGGGATCGAGCCCCGCCTGCTCCGTGGGAGGCCTGCTTCTCCCTCTCCCACTCTCCCTGCTTGTGTTCCCTCTCTCAGTGTCTCGCTCTCTAATAAATAAAATATTAAAAATAAAAAAATAAGTAAAAACATGGTGTTCAGTCTTGCTTTTTTCTATACTTTGCTACCAGCTCATTCAACCATATACAAATACTACTGTTAGAAGTTGTACATTTTTTTTTTTTTTTTTTTTTAAAGATTTTATTTATTTATTTGAGAGAGAGAATGAGAGAGAGAGAGCATGAGAGGGGGGAGGGTCAGAGGGAGAAGCAGACTCCCCGCCGAGCAGGGAGCCCGATGCGGGACTCGATCCTGGGACTCCAGGATCATGACCTGAGCCGAAGGCAGTCGCTCAACCAACTGAGCCACCCAGGCGCCCAGAAGTTGTACATTTGACAAATATTCATACAAAGTGAAAATGTAATGTACATAATCATCTGTGTAAATATGCATATTTATTTTAAAATTTATTTTAAATGGAATATTATAATTGTGTTTTATGTTGCTTATTCAGTAATAACTAAAAGAAATTGATCCATATCAAATGATACAACTTTTAATGTCTATATGATATTCAATATTGTGGTTGTACATAGTTTATTCAGTCACTCTCATATTGATAGTCATTTGTTTATGGTTACTTATTTCTACTATGGACACTGCTTTAATAAACATGCATATGCATAAAGCCTTTGACTAGGGCCTTTATCACTTTAGGATAGATTTCTAGGAGTGAGATTATTGGAGTTAAAGATATTTTTAATTCTAGGGGCACCTGGGTGGCTCAGTTGGTTAAGCACCTCACTTTGGCTCAGGTCATGATCTTGGGGTCCTGGGATAGAACCCCGAGTCAGGCTGCCTGCTCAGCAGGGAGTCTGCTTCTCCCTCTCCTTCTGCCCGTCTTCCTGTTCCTCTTCTGTCTCTCTCTCTCTCTCAAATGAATAAATAAAATCTTTTCTAAAAAAATATATTTTTAATTCTATTAAGTTTTGTTTCATACTTTTGTAAAAAGTTTTCATTTCCAAAAGAAATTTATATTTCCAAAAGAAATTCATGAGAGAATACTTTTCTTCAAATTCCTTACCAGCAATAGATCTTATTTCTCTCTCTCTCTTTCTCTCTTCTCTCTTTTTTTAATTGCTGCTCTGGTGGGTAAAAGTGATATCTCATTGGTACTTTGTAAGCCCATGATCAATACTGAATGTGACTATCTTATTTGTCTGATGACTATTACATTTTCTTCTCTGTTAATTGTCTATTTTCATTCTTTGATCATTTTTCCTTTGGACATTTTAGTTATTTCTTGGCAATTTGTAGGAATCTTGTTGTAGTGTAAATATTACCTCCTTATCTGTAATTACATTTTTATTCAATAACATTATTTTTCTATTAATATTATATTGTTATAAACTGGGCAACAACACAAAATGAATACCAAGAGTATATATCAAACTGTCATAGGCATGGCTTAATCAGAAACCTCAGCTAGTTGTCTCAAACACAAGGAAATAAAATAGTTTCCAAAAACAGAATCTTTTGTGGTTTTCTAATCTCTTGACAAGGAAGATGGTCCTTTGTGACTGAGGAGGTAAAATATTTAAAGACTAAACTTTCTTGCCATGAAGGAGATTTAGCCATCTGCCACTGTTACAGTTTAAAAGAGCACCCTCTGCTCCTGTAAGCAAGGAAATGTGCCCTTGAACAATATAATACATAATCCTCAAAGCTGGAATTAGAACAAATAGAGTTTAATGTTCTGATAAAACCATGGTTATCATATTATTTTGACCACTTGGAGATTTTAGCTCTCGGTGGGTCAAATTTCAGGACTGATTACCACCTATGAATAGCATCCAAATGAAGTCCTTAAAGTAGG
The DNA here is from genome assembly GCF_054177405.1 of Leptonychotes weddellii. Classification (NCBI taxonomy): domain Eukaryota; kingdom Metazoa; phylum Chordata; class Mammalia; order Carnivora; family Phocidae; genus Leptonychotes; species Leptonychotes weddellii. The sequence continues at coordinate 24,778,159 of NC_138383.1, forward strand.
TAAATGTAGACATCTACTACTTGCAACTATTCTGTTTTTTTTTTAGCCAGACACTTTCTTGGCCATTTGGGGGAACTTAGTAGCCTCTAGCAAAAGGGAATATAATTAACATCAGAACACTAGGTGCACAATATGTAATTACACTCCATTAGAATCTATCAAAACAAGATTATAATTACACTTTGCACATGCCACATTCCTTGTAAGGTTGGCAGTTCAGACCCCTGCTAATAAATACAGAGCACTCTGCATTCTGCAGACTTCCTAGTCCAGTTAATGATGACCCATCCACAGCCAGCTTAGTTTTTAACAGAATAAAGGTGTTGAAATGGGAGTTTGAATATTAACAACAAGAAACTAACTAAAATGTGTTAGGTACAGATGGGAAAAAGTCACTAAAGCAAAAAAAAAAAAACAAAAAACCCCAAATCAAAACGACAACAACAAGGCAGGAAAGTAACCTGATGTAATGTGGCAAAACTTATTTAGCAGAATTTTTAGAAACTGAACCCCAACTTTGGACCAAGTGTTTGATTTATGCTAAATTTGTGACACTTGACTTTCCAAAAGGCTTTCAGTGTTGCCAATATCTCTTGTTCAACCAAAACTTCATAAGACAATAATCAACTAGGGGAGGGAAAGTTAGAAATAAAACTGAACACTTATTAGAACAAGGCATTTTATACGGTGAATATCTAATTTAAGCCACACAACAAGTCTGCAAAGGAATTATTTCCCTATTTTACAGAAGGAACAACGCAGGTCTGTGAGGTTGTGTAACTTGCCCAAAGTCCCTTAGTTAGTGAATGTTAGAGCTGAGATTCAAGCCCAGGGTTTCATGACTCAGGAAGCAATGATCTATTATATAACCACACCCCTACCAGGCACACACGAACCAGCATGTGGTAAGTCTCTGGTTAAGCTTTACTTTCAAAACAAGACAAAAGAAGAAGAGGAGGAAGAAAGGCAGTTAAGATTTATGTGAACATGGAGAAAAGAAAAACACAACAACAACAAAAACTAAAGAAAACTCAGGGCAACAGAAAGATTTGGACAGAGCATTGAAAACAGCAATGGAACTGGATATGCAGAGGGAAAAGAGGATACTTGTACGTGGTGACAGTATTCCATAGAAGTCAGATAGTAGGTGGTGATATTACTCGATCTCTATCATAGAGAATTCGGCTTTTATTTGTCCAAATTTTAATAGCCCACAAAAGGTTTAATTTAAAGTAAATAGAGGGGCACCAGGGTGGCTCAGTCTGTTGAGTGTCCAACTCTTGGTTTCAGCTCAGGCCATGATCTTGGGGTGGTGAGATTGAGCTCAGGCTCTGTGCTCAGCATGGAGTCTGCTTGAGATTCTCTGCTCCTACCCTGCTCTCTCGCTCTGTCTCTATCTATCTCTCAAACAAATAAATAAATAAAATCTTTAAAAAAATAAAAAAAATAATTACAAAAAATAAAGTAAGTAGAGTCTAATGAGAAATTCTTAGGTCCTAGCACAATGCCCAAGGTCTGCTTGTCCCACGCTCTCATAAAGTAATCACACAAAGACAAAATGATTGTTAAAGCTAGGGGATAGGTAGTCAATCCAGTGGAAGAGCCACAACAAATGGAGTGCATAACATGTTTTAACTGAATGCATTCAGAGAAGATGGGTAGAAGGATCACAGCCCCTTGTATTAACTGGAAGCCTGCAATGCATGTAGCTCCTCAAACTCCATAGTCAAAGGGAAAACATGAGAAAAAGATTTAGTAAAAATCCCATACGCCAACCCCTCCATTTCATAGGAAGAGTTAATCAAATATTTCTCTACAAATTTAGAAGCATAAACACATCAGTGGTGATTTCCAGCCTAGAAATGTTAAAGGAAAGGATTTTCAAAGATATCTACTTTAATGCTGTCTCCTTTAATTTGAGGAAACAAAGGCTGAGACAAGCGCTGACTCAACCTGAGTTATAATTGGTAGAACCTGGATCAGGTGCCAGTCCTGCTGTATTCAATATACTTGAAACTGGATGAGTGGGTGTTTGTAAATCCCCTTGAAAAAATTTAGGAAACTGAGCAATACATATTTTCCTTTAAAAAAAAATTGATTTGGAGTACCTGGGTGGCTCAGTCAGTTAAGTGTCAGACTCTTGGTTTCCGCTCAGGTCGTGATCTCACGGGTTGTGGGGATCGGGCCCCACGTTGGCCTCCACACAGCGGAAAGTCTGCTTGAGATTCTCTCCCTCTGCCCCTCGCCCCTCTTACATGCACGCACAGGTGAGCTCTCTCTCTCAAATAAAAAAATAAATCTTAAAAAAAGATTGATTTTATTTTTACTTCCTTGCTTCTCTTGGGCCCCTGCATTTGATAGTTCTCCAAAGTCTGTAATACTGGCTGGGCTGGAATACTTCATCTCCTACTAAGGGAATACAACTTTCTCTTTCCCCTTTTTCTTACGATTTGACTGTCTCATTCATTTTGTTCCTGATATTCTAGTTTCTTCTAGATATCATTTATTTCTCTTAAAATGAGTCAATAAACCCTCTGCAAAGGAAGTAGTTAACATATACTGGAAACCTTTTCATCTAAGTTCATATTCTTTTTGGCTTATCATGCTCACTTATTGAAATATTTGTCTAAATAAATAAATCCAATGGCAAATGAAGATTTCTACACAAAATGTTTTAATCACAGAATAACTTGTGATGATGAAAAAAATTATGAAAATCTCTATGTTTAGTGATATTGAAAGAGTTAAGTAAATTCAACTGTTCATATACTAGAATGTTATGCTCCCATTAAAGGCTCTTAGAAAACTTTTAATAATATTAAAACACATATAAGATTATAAGTGGCCAATGCCATAGAAAACACAAACATTTCTTTTGTATGAAAAGAATATTTGCAGGAAAAAAGCTGTCAAGAAATGTACTAACATTTTTTTTAAATCTTTTTGGTTCAGAATAATTTTAAATTTATAGAAAAGCATAGAGTTTCTGTGTACACTTCACCTAGCTTCCCCTAACGATATCATATAGTCCATGGTACATTTTCAAAGTGAAGAATTTAACAGTGTCACAATATATTAACTGAACCACACACTTTATTCAGCTTTCACTAGTTTTCTCACTAAGATCATTTCTCTGTTCCAGGATCTAATCTAGGATACCACATTGCCTTTGGCTACCATGCTTCCGGAGTCTTCTAGAATCTATGAGTATTTCTCTGTCTTCTGTTTTGTTTTTTCAAGTCTTTAAAAAAATCTGAAGAAACTTGTCAGGTCTTTTTAGAATGTTTCCCAATTTGGGTTTGTCTGATGTTTTCTCATAATTAGTCTCAGTTTATGGAGTTTTTTGAAAGCATACCATAGAGGGGAAGTGCCCTTCTCATTATGTCATATTGGGTGGTACATGATAACAAGTGACTTATCAACTTAACAACAGTGACTTATCACTGATGATATTAATCTTGATCACCTGGCTGAGGTAGTGTTTAGCAAGTTTCTTTGCTGTGAAGTTACCATTTTTTTATTCCATACTTTATTCATTTACTTATTATTATATTTTTTTTAAGTAGGCTCCCCACCCAATGTGGAGCCCAGTGTGGGGCTTGAACTCAAGACCCTGAGATAAAGACCTGAGCTGAAATCAAGAGTCAGATGCTTAACCAACTGAGTTACCCAGGCGCCCCGCCATACTGTATTCATTTAAAGTGAGTAAGCAGAGCTTGCATTCAGGCAAAGAGAATGAAGCCACACTGCCTAAAGAGGAGTATGTTACAAATAATGCAATATATGTTAAGAAAAAAAAAAAAAGAAGAAGAAGAAGAAGATAGCAGGAAGGGAAGAATGAAGTGGGGGAAATCGGAGGGGTAGACGAACCATGAGAGACGATGGACTCTGAAAAACAAACTGAGGGTTATAGAGGGGAGGGGGGTGGGAGGATGGGTTAGCCTGGTGGTGGGTATTGAGGAAGGCACATTCTGCATGGAGCACTGGGTGTTATGCACAAACAATGAATCATGGAACACTACATCTAAAACTAACGATGTAATGTATGGGGATTAACATAAGAATAAAAAAAAAAAGAAAAAGAGGAGTATGTTACAAATATTATCTGGAGTACTTCTGTAGGAAAGATCCCTCCTGCAGTATTAATGTATTCATTTTTATATTACTATGGGCTCATATATATATACTTATTTGGGGGGTTATAATCCAATATTATCTTTACTTAGTTTTTCAAAGCACACTAAGGACATTAATACTGAATTATGCCATTATCATTGACTTCTCTTTTGCTACATTTAAAACCTGTCCACTTTTTTAAATGAGCAGATACCAATTTTGTGACCAGAAAAGAAAACAAAAACATTAATATCTTTGCTAACAAAGGCAGACCACTAATCAGATTACTCATATTATCCAGTGTAATTTTTGTCTTCCCCAAGGTTGTGTGAAATTGGGCTACCATGTGCTGATTTGGGGTGAGTTTCACTCACATTGCCCATAGGATGAGTTAAGGGCTACCGATGGGATGATCCACAGCTGACCCTTAGGGTTTAGGCTACACGTATGTCTTATGTGTTGGTTCTCACCAGTTTGTGTTCTGACAGCAGGACACATGAGCCACAGGAGTGGGGACAGTGGGAGCGGGGACAGATATCTTCAACCCATGTACCCTCCAGTGCTGAAACCAAGGCTCTCACTCCACACCAATTGCCAGCTCCACCCCCAGTGTGTAGCAGTCGTCCAGGAGTGGCTGTTGTCTCTCTCCTCCGAGGGATTTGAAACCATTGCTGTGTAACCACAGGAGCTCTTCTGCTACCTTCTCTGATGTCTGTATTGAGGACATTATTCCCTCCTGAGTTGGTCTTAGTCCATGATGATTAGAGGGATAGACATTCCCCGTATGAACGGACCACTTTTCTCACTCTGCCCTCAGGCCTCTCAACTAGATGATAGGGGTATCATCAAAATTGAAGGAGGTCATTCTAGGAACGCAGTGATCACGGCTTGAAGAGTTTAAGGAAAGATGTGGTTTTACCTTTATGCTAGGAAGTTCCAAATGATCAATTTAACATGGCAGGAAAATAAATTATTGTTCACATGTTCCTCCATGCTCTGGATAAAACTGCCTTTGTGGGCATCATCACTAAAACAAAGTAAAAACCTTGAGAGAATCACTGGAAGTCAGTGGCCACTGGTGATAGGGTGGATGATGCAACATCATGAGTATGTAGCCAGCATTAAGTCAATGAGATTAGGAATTGCAGAGCGAGAGGATCTCTATTATTGCAACACAAACAGATTCCAACAAGCCATGTCACTGTGAGCAGTAACAGTGTTACTACCTTTCTTGTCTTAGAAGATGTGAGGTTAGCCAGAAACTGCACAGTTGACATAAAAGGGGAAAGCAGGGAGAGAGAGAAGGAGAAAGAGAGAAAGAGAGAGGGAGAGAGATGGATGGTTGGACTGTGCAGGAGAAGATGGTGCTTGAATACCACAAAGATTCTTCACATGTGCTGATGGATAGGACAGTAGAAAATTGAATGCATGCTTCTTTATCCATTTTGCTGACTTTTTATCAAAAAATCACTATACCTCACAAGGCCCATGAATTTTATATTGCACCATTTAATCCAAGTGTTATGCAGGAAGAGACCCCCCAAAATATTTACTGGGATTCAGTACACTCAAAGGATAGCCCTTTTTTTGGTCCCTGTTCCCACTGCTGTGCACAAATTCCCAAACAACATATATTGGGGGCAATCCTTCAGGATATTTAGTATATTCTGGTTTTGTCCTTAGCTCAATGGTTGCTACCAATCTCCAAAATAGTGGTCAGAAAAAGAGAACGAAAAAGTTGTCTGCTATGTTTGGGTCTCACAATTTGTTCCCCAACAGAGCTGATGGAGGAGGATCACTTCATTTTCCATTTAAAAATCCCTCAGGGTTTATGGAGGTTTGACACCTGTATTTCATTGAAGAAGAAGAGAACCACTATCTTCATTAGGGAAACCTCTACTGAGTTGTGTTGCTGGGGAATTACAAGAGTGTAATCTCATGTAGAATTTTAACCAACTCACTTAGAATGCTCCATCTCCAGGTGAAATCCCCAAACCCTAACTGTAACAGGCTCATGTTACTTAATTATAATTACATGAAGACTGTGATAAGGGAAGCAAACATATATGTAGGAATTATAAAAGGTAAAATACATATTTAAAAAGTTTAACCTCACTAGGAACCAAAATGGCATAATCTAAAATATTGCATTTTGCCTATTGCTTTGGCAGAGTTTAGTTTTTTTTAGTATTCAGCACTGGCAAGCATGTGAGCAAACGGCCTGTGATTCACTGTAGGCAGGAATGTAAATAACTAAGTTTTTGGAAGGGTAATTTGGATGCAGCTATCAAAAGTTTTAAAATGTACATATATTTTAGTCCAGCAATTCTCTTTCTAGGTAGGTACACTCAGTTTTGTTTTGTTTTTTTTTTTACAAAAAAAGCTTATTGCAAGATAACTATAATTAAGTTAAATCAAGAAGAGAACTAATCTAAATGTCAGAGCAAGAATTTATAAGTTGTATTTTCATACGATGAACTTCTCTGCAGACATTAAAAATCATATGGAAGTATCTGAAATACAGGAAATATAATACATTGTTAAGTAAAAATAGTATGTTCCACCAGCATGACACATTACAATATATATGTGTATGTGCAAAAAGATGACTTAGCAAATGTTAACACTGGTTCTCTCTAAATGATGACATTGTGAGTTATTTTCTCTGACTGATTACTTTGGTTGTGAGCTTTTAAATTTTCCTTTTCCAATTTTCTGCAGTGAAAATAGAATACTTTTATTTTTTTTTATTTTTTATTTATTTATTTATTTATTTTTTTATTTTTTTAATAGAATACTTTTATAACCTAAGCAAACTACATATTATTTTTAAACTGCTACCTTCTCACTCATACATATGGGCAAATACATTGTCTTCTAACTGCACTGGTTTCTATTTATATACTCTACTAATATATCAGTTTTATTAAGATGATCCCATTAGCGTTTAGGAAGATTCTGAAGTCAGAGCAATTAAGTGATAATAAACTGCTTTCACAAAACACATTTTTAAAATTAGTAGGACGCATAAATTTTAAGTCCACAGCTTAATGAACTTTTACATAAATAAATGACTTGGGCAGAGATGGAGAGCATTTCCATCGCCTAGATCAAGACCTAGGACATATCTATCATCTCAGAAAGTTGTTTCTTATGCCTCTCTAGTCAAAAGCCATCCTAGCACTTTAATTCACAGTAGCTGTAGAAGTAATAGTAAAACTGACTACTTGTTTAGCTCTTGCCATGGGCTTGCCTCTGTGCTAGATACTCTAAATATAATATCTCATTTAATCATACTAATTCTATTATACAATGAAGAGAAGAGGGGTTTTCAATATTAATCAACTTGCCACACAAATTGTTGTTGGTAAATAGAACCCAAACAGGTATTTGGTTTCAAACTTGAGAATTTTTTCCACATTATGCAGATTTTTATTAAGTTGAACAATGGAGTTTAGTAATAACCACTCCCAAAATGACTTGATGTAAAACAAGTTGAGACGTCAAATAAGGTGAAGCTGACAGAGATAAACACTGGAGACCTCTAAATACCTAAGGGCAGATAATCCTTAAGTGCCCAGCACACTCAGGAACTAGTTTGGAGAGCTTTAGGATTAGAGTCACTATAGTACATTATATTGCTCCAGGAGAGCCCAATCCTCAAAAAGAAGATTACATGTCCTTCAGGACTTTAGGACAACCGTCTAGGTTTTAGAAATTTTTATTTAGAAAAATAAAAAAAAACCACTGTGTCCTAAGCAATTGTAAAAGAACATAATTCACCCAGAATCTTACAGAAGAACCAAATGGCGATTAAATTAACGGAGATATTATGCATCTGAAACTAAATTAAAATTCATTTTAGTGACTGTGTACGTACAAGTTCTCAGTTCATTACTCTTCCGACAGTTTCATTCCTCTGCCGAGTTGGATGATTTCCCCAGGCTCTGCTTCTTTAAATGACTGACCAGGAGAGGAGCTGCACCAGGACTCACAACATAAATGGACCACACACCAATTAGCAGCGGAAAGAAGCAGTCTTTACAATGCATGTAAATTAAGTATACAATCAGCAGGCTTTTCTCTTTAGCTAAAGCCCTTCCATGGGAAAACACTCAGGAGACCCTCTCTTCCCTCTGCAGCAGCCGGAAAAAAAAAGGCAGTCACTCTCAATTCTGCCTCAGAGATAAATTAAAACGGCTATTTGTATCAGGTGGGAAAAGAAAGGGTGATTTCCCACATCAGGGAACCACCATTAAGGATCCAGAGCTCTACCCTCTGGCTATATTATTCATATTTATTTCCTGTGGGTTTAGAGAAGGAAGAATTAGAAATGAATGGCATTCTTGACTGCTCACAAGGGATTTGCCTCAAGCCAAACTCCTCCTTTAACTTTACACAGTTCTTCAGTCTCCAGATGCTGCATGTGCTATTCTGCCATCAGAAAACTTCAGACTTATGACAAACCCAGAAACAATGAGACAGGGAAGTCACGCAGCTTGGGATGAAGGAAAGAGCAAGATCAAACAGATACTGGAAGCCCAAGGGACAGGATAATTCCAGAGGAAGGGACATTAGCAAAGAGGATGAAAAAAAAAAAGAAAGAAAAAGAGGGTGGACCATAAAGATAATTTTGCTTTCTTTGAACCATTGACAGCTCTCAGCCCAGAATCAGACAGCCAGCTAATCAACATCTGAACAGGATATTACCACTCTGAAAAACATGCCTATTTCCAAAAATAAAAAAAACTCATCTGTATTTCAGCTTAGTCTTACTCATAGAGGAAGCATTCCAAAACTTTGACCTCTGTTAGCATCAAGGGATCAAGCATGCAAATTAGCACTGGCCCATAGACCCTCTGCTGAATCACACTCATAGCAAGTGCAATGTTAAGGGAACGTGCAAAATATCAGCAGTGACTTTAAATATACCTCATTTTTCTTAAGCCCTGTTAAGGAGAGCTTCATACAGAAATCTTGCATGCGATTTCTATACCCTGTGGAAATCTCAGATTATAAAGAACCTTCACCCAAACTCCATTCTCCATCCCATTCCCGCTCTCCTCCCAATCGTAAGCATTATTAATCCACCCCCTCTTGAAGGTACCTCCTTCTCCACTCTATATTACTGGGCATTCTTCATTTAGCAAATCTTGGAGGAATGTTTTTAAAGCATTTTGAATCAGAGAAGATGCTTTGCCTTCTTTTTCCAGAGTATTCTATAATTTCTACAACTTACTCACTTAGCCTAGTGAGATCTCAATCCTGACCACACATGAGAACCACATGGAAAACTTGGAAAAACAAACACACATACTTTGGTCATACCCAAGACCAGTTAAATATCCAAAGATAAGGCCTAGACAATTCTATTTTTAAGACTCCTGAAGTGACATTGATATTCCTGTACTAAAGGTTAGATGCTTACATCAGAGGAAAAGCAACAAAAGACAGGTGACATTTCAAAGTTCCAACAAATGGTTCTCTGCTCTCTGTGTTACCATCACAGATGGAACCCTGGACATTTTGAACAGAGTTTCATACAGCAAGGTAAGCAGGATATAAGCAAGGGACTCAGTGCTGGGGCTCTAATCTCTGAATCACTCTGTAAGATTACAAACCATACTTTTATCTCCTTGCAGATCCCTGCCCCAAAAAGCAATTTGGAGGAAGAAGCTGCAAAACAGAAATAATCAAAATGCTGCAGTAGGAAATCTGATAGGAAACATACAGCACTAGAAGAAAAATAGCAGACAGCATTCATCATTCATTAAGTTCCCCAAAGCCCTGAGAAACACTGATTTGAGGGCTAGAAAAATATCATCAATTATATACTTACTATGTCTTCTTAACTGAAAGAAACTATTATAGTCAATACAATGCTTGGATGCAGAGTCTCTGATTCTTGTAAGAATGGATTTTGTCTGCCAAGACCCCGAAGCACTTGTGAGTGGGAATGTGCCTTGTGAATCTTTTCACTTTCCGTCTCAAGCCTCATATGCAATGACTTACTAATGATGAATAACATTGTTATGTGCTGGATGGATGAACTGGGGCACGATTTAGCTTCTTCACATCACAGAGAAAGACAGGAATGTGTGTTTGATTGCATTTTTGAAACAAAGACCTAGATTGGCCAATGACTTTCCCAAGCCTTTACGTTGACAAAGTTAAGAATAGAATAAGGGCAGATTAGTGATCACCAACTTCAACTGGACTGGCAGTATTTCTGTGCCATCTCGTTTTCTATTTCTTGACATTTTGTTGGGCGCTTGTGAGTACATGATGAGTGTATCAAAACTTCTGCCCTCTCTTGAAATACAATGTTCAAAATTGCACCTCTTATCTCATAGCTTCTGTTCATTCATACTGTTTATTTCCTTATAATTTTGGCTTGGCTTGTGGATGGCCCATTGGCCACTCACCTATCTTTATATTTTCAGCATCACAAACACTGGAATATTTCTCTCTCTCTCTCTTCATATCTTTCTGCCAGTTTTTCTCTTCATATTTTTATTCAGCACTAAAGGGATCTAGTTGCTGCAGGTAATTTTTTTGATACCAGACCTCATAAAAATCTCTGAGTCAGACTTCTGTCCTTGAGTAGCTTCTCTGGAGGCAACAATTCTCCCTGAAAGAAGGAAACTGCATTGGAGACTTTTCTGCTTTTAGGGATGACCTCTGACACCTATCTTTCCGCTCTCTTTGAGCTCAGGTGATTCTGATATGTCATCAGAGATGAGGTCATTGTACTAAAAGCTGAATGCTTAGCTGGCATGGCAAAGCTCCAATTATGTGCTGGGTTCTCTTTTTCCAAAATTATTATCACAGATAACATTCTGGAAATGTTGAACCATCTCATATAACAACTTCATCAGGCTAACTTGCTGAATAATTACTGTTCCAAGGAAATGCATTCGTATCTGAGAGAAACTATAAATGCATTTGAATTAAAGTACGTTAACTTGGGGTGCCTGGGTGGCTCAATCATTAAGCGTCTGACTTTGGCTAAGGTCATGATCCTGGGGTCCTGGGATCGAGCCCCGCGTCAGGCTCCTTGCTCAGCAGGAAGCCTGCTTCTCTCTCTCCCTCTGCCCCTGCTTGTGTTCCCTCTCTCGCTGTGTCTCTATCAAAATAAAAAAAAAAAAAAGAAAGGTATGTTATCTTTAATTGTACCAAAAAGGATTTTATGTCCATTAATGACATCTTCAGCATCTGAAGGCAGGTGAAAATAGGCTTGGTGTATACGGGTATTAGGTGTGGAGAGTGGGGGTACAGGTCCTTTAATTACATTAAACTTAGCACGTACGGAAGGTAAACTTGATTTAGTTATTTAAAGAATAAAGGTGAGCAGGTCATGGGGCACCTGGGTGACTCAGCTGGTTAAGCATCTGACTCTTAGTTTCTGCTTAGGTGTTGATATCAGGATCATGAGATCGAGCCCTGCCTCGGCTCCACACTGGGTGTGGAGCCTAAAAACAAATAAAGGTGAGCAGGTCAAGACTTATGATTAAATTTTTTAAAAGATTTTGATTTATTTATTTGAGAGAGAGAGCACAAGTGGGAGGGGCAGAGGGAGAGGAAGAGAGAGAAATTCAAGCAGAGTATGGGCTGAGCATGGAGCTCTAAGAGGGGCTCAATCCCATGACCCCACGACTCTGAGATCACGACCTGAGCTGAAACCAAGAGTCCATCTGCCCAACCGACCACACCACCCAGGCACCCCAAAACCTATGATTAATTTATTCCTCTGGGCAGCCACAACTTTTGTTAATATTTTTAAATGTATTTTAAAATTTGTATTAGAA
>NC_138383.1:24790582-24828190 GCF_054177405.1 Leptonychotes weddellii
CCCCCGGTCTTTCTGTGACCCCAAGGGTCCTGAGACCACACTGTCCCGGAGGGTTCCACCCCCCGCTTAGCCACCGGAGTGATGTCCCTCAGCGGAGCAGACTTTTAAAAGTTCCGATTTTGTGCTCCGTGGTTCTCTCACTTGCCAGAAGTGGCCGACGGAGGCCCCTCCCCCGCCGTCTATCCTCCCGAATATCGCCTCGGATTCACTTCTCCGCACGTCCTACTTTCCAGAAAGTGGTCGCTTTTCTGATGAGAGAGTTGTTGCTCTTCTTTTCTTCAATCTCCTGTTGAGTTTGTAGGTGTTCAGAATGGTTTGATCCCTATCCAGCTGAATTCCTGAGAGGAGACGAAATCCAGGTCTCCTACTCCTCCGCCATCTTGCTCCGCCCCCGACACTGTCTTGTTAAAACAAAAATTGTCTTGGGGCATCTGAGTGGCTCAGTTGGTTGAGTGTCTGACTGTTGATTTCAGCTCAGGTCATAATCTCAGGGTCCTGGGATAGAGCCCGTGTCTGGCTCTGCGTTCAGTAGGGAGTCTGCTTGAAGATTCTCTCCCTCTGCCTCTGCCCCTCCCCCCACTCTCTCTCTCTCTCTTTTTCTGAAATAAATAAAAAAGTTTTAAAAAACAATAAAACAAAACAAAACAAAACCACATACACACACACACACACAAACACAAAAATTATCTTGGCTGAAGTTGAACAGGCAAGGAAGACTTTACTTAAGGCTATTGCAATAGGGAAGAGAGACCAGAACTGAACTCTACTGGACCAAAAGGAGAATTTTTAAGAGCTGGGATGGGGATGGGGAGATATTAGGCTATTTTCTCTTTGCTGATTGACTTTATCCAACAGAAAAGTAAACTTTCTTTTATCTTCATGTCTTACAACTTGGAACAAGGCTCCCACCAAAGTTAGGCTCCTACCCTACCACAGAGACTGGGAATTTCCTTGATGGTTATGTTTTAAGGAGATGTCCTGAGAAAGTTGTTTTTGTGTTGTAAAACTGGCAAGAGGATTTCAAAAAGGTTCTCAGAGGAGCAGAGAAGGAAGAGTTTATAATTACGAGTTTTCTAAAGTAAATGTCCTAAGAACAGAGAGGGGAAGGGCTTCTGTGGTTAGGCCACCAGGATTCTGGAAGGGCAGGGTGGTGAGAGGGAGGTCAGGGGTCTAGAGGCAGTAACCAGTTTCAAGTTTAGTCAAGCTAAAGGAAGCATAAAGGTTCTTTTGGTCAGTCTTTAATAGGGTGACCATACAATTTATTGTTTAAGTTATTATACTCTGAGAGTAGAATAGGACATTAATATCCATTAAACTGGATAATAAGATAGGGCAGGACTGGCCCATCAATCTTCAGTGGGTTATTATTCCACCTCAACACTCCTTATGCTGTTTTCATACAACTTAGAAGAGAGGGTATCATAAGACGTGTCTGTGAAGATTAATGAAACTTACTTTAAAAATACTATCTGACCAAATTGCCAGGAAAAAAAAAAATGTATTGACACCAAAGTTTTCTGAAAGATCAATTAAGGAGATGATTTGGTTTGGATCCTTCTTCAAGATCCAGCCCAGGTATCACTCTCTGTGTCTCCAGAGTTCTCTGGGTATTTCTCAAAAATAGGAGTCAGCATTTTTCTGTTTACTTCTCTCTCTCCACAACAAAACTTGAACATGGTTAGGACTTCCTCTTTAATCATTGTTACTTCAAAACCTAACAGTATGCCTAGTACACAGTAGATGCTCAACAAATATAGGTTGATTGGATTAGTGGAGAGGGTCAAAAAGGGAGTCAAAGTCGGTGCCAACATGCTAAGCCTCAAAGACTGCAGAAATAGTTGTAAAATGAATGGAAATGGAAATAACAGAAGGCATGGAGCCTGCTGTTTGATTCCATATGGGATTCAGATTATAGTATACAGGCTGGGAAGAAGAGAGACTAATATATTTACCTAATGGTATCCATAATGCTATTTGTTGCCTTGCGTTCTATACTTTCTTCCTGTGGAATGTGCTTGTTTCCCATTAGTGCTTCATGAATTAACCATAACTGCCACCAGTGTAATTAAAATATTGATTGCCAAGAGGAAGTGAAGATTCAGCATTAATTCATTCAGCAAAACTTATTGAGTCCTATTATATGTCATTCCTTGCAATAGGCTCCAGAAATATATATATATAATAGCAAGTAATTATCTTGGCTGCACCAACTTGGGAGTAGAATTGCATTATAAAATAGTACAAAACATCATTTTATGACTCCAAATTCACGAAATATATTGCAAATTATCTTCTCTGACTAACCCTAGTTCCCAGCAGTAGTACTCTCTGGTACGTTTCACAAGTGGCATTTGCATGGAGGTGTATAGTTGCCTTATCACTGTGCCATGGCATTCTCTCAACAAAGTCACCAGGGGCCCTGCCATACAACTCACCATGGCACCCAGTACCCATACTGTACCTACACCAAATCCAAGAGGCCCCCTTGTAGCAGAAACATTATTTATCTTTCTGTGCACCCGCTACTATCTTTCACTTGAATTCATATGTTTTTCCTACACCCGACTCTATCTGAAGAGGGTGAATTCATTCCCTGCCTGTGCAATGGTGAGCCTGGTTTATAATATTCACATAGGTATCATTTATTGAGAATATGCTATGTAACAGGCATCATCTTTGCAATAACTCAGTAAGTCCGGCATTGTTATCTCTGGTTTACATACAGGAGTTTAAATCACTTTCTCAATAGCAAACATTCTTCCTTCAGAGTCCACTTTCTTAAACATGCTCTGTATCTAGAAATTTGCTCTCAGCCACTACTACTCAGGCATTGTTCCTTTTCCATCAGACACCTTGGCATTTTTGCTGGGAGCATCCAGGTGACCTCACCACTCCTGCACTCCAGAAATAAATGGCCTATTAGGTTGAATCTGCACCATCAAGCCACCTGCAGGGAGCACCCTTATAACACAGATAAGAACAACACATGGACAAACAGTCCATTGTCTTCAAGAGTATTAAGTAATACAATAAATGACAAAATATTATTTTTTAAAAGATTTTATTGATTTATTTGACAGAGACAGAGAAAGAGAGGGAACACAAGCAGGGAGAGTGGGAGAGGGAGAAGCAGGCTTCCTACGGAGCAGGGAGCCCAATGTGGGGCTCGATCCCAGGACTCTGGGATCATGACCCGAGCCAAAAGCAGACTCTTAACGACTGAGCCACCCAGGTGCCCCAGTGACAAAATATTATTGACAGCAAAGGCATTGAGGCCTGATGCTATGGAGAAAGTGTTATCCAATTCAAATGAGGCATGGGTGGATTGTTGCAGGTATAGAAAGGGTGGGGAAGCCAACAACATCTGTAACATAACACTGGGGCAGAAGGTGGGGAAGCCTTATCTCTAGGTAAGAGATAAGGCTGAAAAATTACGTTGATAAAAGATTGTCCAGTGTTTGAATGCCATGCTTGTGTTTGGGCTTTATCATGTTGCAGTGAAAATGTGAGTAGGGTCTTTAAATGATTAGATTTGTGGTTTTGAAGAAATTGAGAAAGACTTATCTAGTGGCTGTGTGGAGGATGGAGAGAATCAGGGTGCCCAGTCTGGTGACCACTGTCATTGTACAAGCAAGAGAAGGTGAGAGCTGATCTAGAACAGTGGCCGTTGGAAGTAAGGGAAGTGAAAGAATTAGGTGGGCATTTCTGAAGTTGATCTATCCAATGTAGTTACCTATTGAACATCAGGCATGAAGGAAATTGTCAACAATGCCTGAAATTCCTTATGATTCCTTACAATAGTTCCCTCATAATGATAACAAGCCCCTGCACAATCTGTCCTCCAGTCACTTCCCTGACCTCACCTCCTATTCATCTTCTCCAGCTGCACTTACCTTCTTACTCTTAGAATATGGAAGACAAGCTCCCACATGAGATCATTTGCATTCCTCTTCCCTTTCCCTGGAGTACATTTCTCCCTCATATCTCAAATCCACAAATCCTTCATGTCTTACTTTCTGAGTAAGGATCTCGCTTAACACAGATTTAAAATTACATACACACACACACACACACACATACAGACACACACACACACTCCTTACCCAACTTGGCACTGCCTATCTGGTTGCCTATTTTATTCTTTTCTGAGCTATTAACACCACTTGACATACTGTATGTTTTACTAATTCATTTTTACCTCCCTTTTTTTTTTTCTTCTGACACTAACACAAGCTTGTTAAGACAGGATTTCTGTCTGTTTTGTTCATGGCTGTAACCCTGGTGTCTATGAGAGGGCCTTTGAATACCAATTAGCAAATAATTTAATAATTTAATTACCAAATAAACTGAATCAATGGATGGTGGCCCCATTTTTTAATGCTATTTTCTTAAAATTTAGGTGATCTCTCTCCCTTCTTTTTATTTTGTATTACATCTGTAACATAAAAGCTTATACAACCACTCACATAGACACACTCAGACTTACACATATGCACACACATGCATTCACACGTGTCCATCCACACACAAAAAGCTTCTCCTTGGTGAGATCATCTCTTGGGACTGGAAATGGATTTTGGTCTATGACACTGAAATGGCCATCAGTACCTGAATGATTTTTTGATGCTGTATTAAGCATCTGCCTTAGGGGCTCCTGAGTGGCTCAGTCAGTTAAGCCTGGGACTCTTTGATTTTGGCTCACATCATGATCTCAGGGTCCTGAGATGGAGCCCCCATCTCCCCATCAGGCTCCAAGCTTAGCAGAGAGTCTGCTTGAGGATTCTCTTCCTCTTCCTCTGCCCCTCCCACCACTAAAACAACTTTTTAAAAAAACATCTACCTTAATGCCAAACTTAGCAGATAATTTGCTAATTTTTGAAACCAGCTACAGAGACAGAACAAGACTTAAAAAGGGCATGGTTAATTGTGTGATGGCAAGCCTTCTGACAGAGTGAGTGCTAGGATCATAATGGACGTGGAGCTAAAAACTGGATTGGGTGTATGTGTATGTGTGGGGGAATATTCTAAAGGCATGATTTAAATACTTAATTTATTTTAACTCCTTTAGCAATCCCATCTGGGAGCATGATATTTTTAGCTCACTGGCACTTGAGCGGTTTTCTATCACAAAAAGAAAAGGGATATATCTGCTAAACTAGAAAGAGGGATATCTGGGGTGTTACTTGTTGATAATTACTACTGACATGATCTGGGACCCCCATGTAGAAAACAGCTATGAGAATTCAAATTGACATCCATGAAATCAAGCCAATTTTCTGAAAATAAACTCACCAAACCAGATTAGTCAGATTTATTTTGCCATGTAGTAAATCTGCCAAAAATCAGTCTTACTGATGGATACTTCGCTAAATAACTGATTTAACAAATTTATGAAATTTGGTAATTACAATTTTAACACAAGAATAGTTTAAGAGCTTTGATAGGAACATTTTAAGAGCTTCACAAAGATATACAATTCTTGTCCCTCTTACTGAAATATAAATTTATGAACAATGCAATTAATTATAATACAAAGCATTAATATTAGAATCCTAAATATATGCATATATTTCTTTCCAAATGTCAATTACAGATTCTGCAATCAAAGTTTGATTACTTTATATGAAAATTTGTTAGGTTAATATAACAAGCTTTTACTCATTTTGAATTTGCAAACTGTTAAAGTTTTAAGATTCTTTTGGCAATTTCAGGTAGCATTGTAAATTTCAATTGTTATATCTAGAAATTAGTTGCCACAATTTATTATGTGCAATTTATTATGGGATGTGCTTGCTCCTATCACTTCCTGGTTTATTTTTATCCATTGAGTCCATTATATTTGTCCCTTCAGGGCATCTGTGCCTTGCTTCCACACTTGGATACTTTGGCTTTTTGATAGTGAATCATTCTCTGACCAGGTAACAAGTTGATGTTTTCAGTTGCTTCCTATTAGAATCCAAAATTTCAGCACTTCATAAATGATGTAATTCTTTCAGCTACTTCAATTTCTTTTAGAGGCTTTTGGGTATTTTTTTTTTAACCTTCCAAATATAGAGCAAATTAGGTAAATGTGTTATTTTTAGCAGTGAATTCTCACTTTAATTAGGTTAAATTTAAATTTAAAATTGTTATTAAAAAGTATTTGCACATATATATATTTATTATATAAATCATATTATGTAACATATTTTATATTATTTATTTATAATTTATGTTTATACAAATATACACATATAATTTTTTATCAGCAGTAATCAAAAGTATACATTCTTGTTAAAGCTAACAGATTCATCAAACATGTTGGAAACCATAACTGCCAATTAACATATTTGATAAATTTAACCAATTAATCAGTTGGCAAACTGACAGCTTAGAAAATGTCCTCCAGCAATTGCTTTTGTCTGAATTAATCATTCATCACATTGGTTAATCTTCAAACTTCATTTCTGTGACCGGCTACATGATAGTATCCCATATCATAACATGACCAGTTCCCTGAATGGAGAAAATTTGTTCAGGATTAGGCATTTAATTTAAGCTGAGCAAATCAGAGTCTCCCTCACAATTTTAGTTACCAGGGCCTAAACAAGAAGACAGTCTCCTATAGAGACCCTATGATGTCTTGGCTACAGATGGAAGCCAGGGGGACTGAAGGAGATGCAGGGACTCAACTAGTAGAGAAAGCCAATTTGAGGAAAACAAAGAAGACAATCAGATAGGCATAAAAGAGCAGAAATAAGATTAGAGGGGAAAAAAAAAATGTACTGAAAGTAATTGTGTTGGTCCCAATTGTTCTTGAGCCTTATCCACATTTTCATCTCAGAATGCCTTGGGGTAGAGAGATGCCCCAGTGTGTGCTAATGATAAATTTTCCTTTTTGGTAAAATGATGAGTTTAGAGTTTCTTTCATTTTCAAATTAAAGATATGAAACAGATTGACCTTGAGGGAGTTACAAAATAAAAGTGATAGTAGCAGTGAGGATGATGATGGTGATGTTACAATAATTTTTTAAATGACTTGCAGCTGTTTTTTACATTCTCGGGTAATCGAAATGTTTAGTGGTACTTTCTCAGCAACTGCTGAATAACAAGCAATGAGCTAGGTGTTGGGAATACAAATATGAAAATAAAGTCTCTCCATGATAGACAAGTAAACAATCATACCTTAAGTGTAATGACAAAAATATGCAGAATTCCAATCCAGAGAAGATTAGAAATTGATCCCCCTTCCTCTTTTGCAGCAATATTTCTATTAACAAATGAATTTTTGATGTATTTATATCAAGTCCAATAATTAGCTTATAACAACAAATGGTTCATTTTTATTAGACACATTAACAACTGTTGGTAAATAACATTCTTGAATTTCACAGTGTGGGTATAACTCAGAAGTTTCACATATTGTGGTAATCAAGTTACATATTCTGTTTAAGATAAGAAGTGAATATCCTTCCTAATAAAACTAGACAATTATTAATAATCCATGGCATTGTAGAGCAGAATGGGTTTATAGTCACATCATTTTCTTCATGAAATTATTGATTGATGTTCAATATCAGTAAGTTCCAGTTATATGAAACATATATTAACTTATTGCTATGTGGGATAACTCAAAGGACAGCTTGAGTGTGGGTTCATAGTGGTGTACACCAAAAGACTGTTCTTTTCCAACTTCTTGGAAAAGATGAATCAGATGTGGGGCAAATATAAACCATTTCTTTCTAAAGCCACTCCTACAACCATACTTTCCACATTTCTTTCTTGTTTTAAGAAATAGGACTTACATGATCCCCACATTTGAAAGGATTTACATGATTCTGGGCTCTTAATTTAGATTTTTGATCACCTTCATCTCAATTTCATGGCCACAGGCATTATTATAATCCTTAATCAGATAATAAATACAAGTTTAATGAATGTTGAGACATTTCCTACAAACTGGCAAGGCTTTTTAAAAAGCGATAATGCCCAGTGTGGTCCAAGATATAAGGAAACAGACTGGTAAGACTCATGGAGGAATGTAAACTGCTAGAACATTTATATAGGACAAGTAAGCAATATGTAGCAAGAACCATAAAGATTCTTTACAAATTTTAACCCAGAAATTCTCCACTAGGAATTTATCCTTGGACCATAATCATTAATGTGGATGGACAGATAGTTATGCACAGACATGTTCATCATATACTTTATAATAGCTAATTGTTGGTAACAGCCTACAGAGTAAATGATAGAGAAGTAACAAGGGAAAACAAAGGTGGAACGTGCTATGATCAGTGAACAAAATGTTTTTTTTCAGATTATTTAATAACATGTGAATCTGCTTACAATAGAATATTTGGATATAAAGGCAGCATGTCTGCATACACATAGATGAAAATACGAGTCTAATTTTGTCCACTTCATCTCTGTAAATACAGCAACTATCATGGCTCTATGTGTGGCAGAGGTTGCCGGTGGGGACCGATATCTGCAGCTGCCCTTTCCTTCCAGGCACACAGCCAGACCACATGTCCTAGGCTCCTTTGCAGTTACATGTGGCTTCACAGATCTTAACCTCCCTTTTGTGCTATCTCTGAGAAGTGTTTAAAAGACAGTTTTGGGGGTGCCTGGGTGGCTCAGTCATTAAGCATCTGCTTTCGGCTCAGGTCATGATCTCAGGGTCCTGAGATCGAGCCCCACGTTGGGCTCTCTGCTCAGCGGGGAGTCTGCCTCTCCCTCTGCTCCTCCCCCTGCTCATGCTCTCTCTCTCTCTCTCTCTCAAATAAATAAATAAAACCTTAAAAAAAATAAAAGACAGTTTTGTAATTTGTGATAACCTACTGACTGTCCCACCCCCATAATATCCGGATGATTTTTCCCCTTATTGTCTCTATTTATCACTTCAGATTCTCTCTCCTGTAGCGTCTCCTCAGTATGTGGCTTCATCCCACAAAGGAACTTCAGTTGGTTAGTTCTGAGAGTTCACTGGGCCTACACCTTTGATCTCATTTTAGTCTCCTGCACTCAACTGCACATGGGAGCCTTACAAGCTCTTTCTGGTTTGGACTGCCATTCTCAGTCTGGACTACTGTAATTTCTGGGGAGCACATATTGACTATTTTAGGTTTCTCTGGATAACGGGTCATCAGAGGTCCCAAGGCTTCTCTGCAGTCCCTGATGGGATAGGGGAGTAGGTGCCAGTACAAAGCACCAACATTCCGCATTCTCCTTTACCCTGCCCATCCCTAAACCTTCTCTTCTAACTATGCTGAGGTTGAAACCCCCTAATGTAAACCAACAATTGTTCACCCCTCTGCTTTTGCTCAGATGTGGCTCTCTTATGTAGTGGAGACAGAAAATCTTTGGCTCTAGTCTGCCAGTTGAAACTTTACCTTTTCAACTCACCAGCTACTTCCCTGAGGAAGACATCATGAATTACCACAGCGAAAAAATGCTCTTGCTTCTCAGATAGAACTTTTATTGATCCCACTCTGCTTTAAATTACTGCCATCTAATATATGTTTGGTGCTTCATTACATTTCAAGCAGAGCAGAGCAGCATAAACAAGTCAACTTTAGCTTGGAGGTCAGACCAGGTGATTTTGCCAATTTACACGACCTTAACCAAGTTACTTAAGTACTCTGAATTTAACACGAGGACGAATAATATCAAATACAGTTTGTAAAGATTTAAGAAAATCTTTATTCATTTATCTCAACTCTCATACTCAATTGCAACTGTTTACTTGACACCCTCAATTAACGTGCCCAAAATACTACTTGTGAGATATGTATATATATATATATACCCAAACCATGTATCAACCTCATCTTGCCCGGTGCTAGAATTGCAGATAGTCATCCAGTTACTCAAGCCAAATGATTAGGATGATTAGATTCTTCTTGTTCTGTCTCCACACCTCCCACTTCCAAATTATCAGCAAGCACAGTTTAGCTCCTAAATAGATCTTCATCCCTACTACTGAGACACTAGCATCTTGCATTGGGCAAAGGCAGCCTCCCACATTTGGTTCCCAAAAGTCTACTTCCTACCCAGTAGAACAACCAAAGTCACCTTTAAATAAATAAATGATATCACATAACCCTCTTCCCCTAAAACAATCTAATCATGTGTCTCTACTCTTCGAGTTAGCCCCATCTCTTACCACACCCTACGATGCCCTACAGAATCTGCGCCCTGTACCCTCTGAGCCCACCTACTACAGTTTTTTCATCTGTATTCTGCTTTAGCCACCAGGGCCATATTGTCATCTCTCAAAAACTCCAGGATTGTTCTTATTTCAGAGCCTTGAAATTTCTGTCTCTTTTGCCTTGAACACTCATTTCTCAGGCTTCCTTGTTGCAGACCATGTTATTAGGCAGATCTCTGCTAATTCAGTAAACTTCGGCAAACATGTAACACACTGTGTATATACGGTACGTGTTGTATATGCTATATCACGCCAGACACATCCGTCTGAGGGGCGTCAATAATTGACAAGATTCTATTGCCGTGGAGGTTACAGTGGGAGAAATATCAATCGGATATCACAGAACAATGGCAAACTTGAAACTGTAAACTAACATAGTTTCTTTTAAGGAAAGGAGTCTCACACCAAAAATCATTATCCCTGAAGTAATATTGACAATTGGTACAGATGCAACTCCAACTTGATGTCTGTCACAGGTGAGCGAGAAGGAGATAACAAATGTTTCATTTTATGGGACATCATCATGATTTCAGCCATATCTGTCACCATCATGGGCCTGATGTCATATTACAGCATACATCATACTCATTACCAAATTTAAAGTTTTGTTTATGCTGTTTTCAACGCTTGGAATTCTATGTTTATCCTACTATATTCCAAATTCCTTGGGATACTTCTAAAATGTTTTCTAAGGTATAACTGCTCATTGTCAGACTCCTCTGTAAGCCTTTATCACTTGTTATCCAACTTCTCAGAGAACATATTTTTATTTAATGTCCCTTTTATTAGGCAACATGTTACCAGATGTAAGGAAGTTAAACTTATTTTATATGCAGTGAAGATATTTGAAGTACTTAATATCTTTCTTTTCTTTTCTTTTTTCTTTTTTTTTAGAGAGAGGGATGGTCAGAGGGAGAGGGAGAATGTTAAGCAGGCTCCACACCGAGTGTGGAGCCCAATGCTCCGCAGAAATCAAGAGGCAGATGCTTAACCACCTGAGCCAACCAGGTGTCCTTTATGTACCTTAATGATAAATAATAGAAAATAAAAGATGAGCATTAGATAGAAAATTCACCCTACAATGTCATGCAAAAATTAGAAGTAGAGGCATGAACAGGATATTTTTCTCATTTGTCTTTTAAAAAGTAGCTAATTTTTATTTTCAAATTATTTATGCTACATGTATATGAATCATTTATTTTTAAAAATCTCGTCAAACATCTTGATGTTTCCAACTACCTGGATTTTGTACATTAATTAGCTATAATCCATTCACAATAAGAAAGTTTGAGGCAGCATTTCTGCCTTATATAAGTTATCATTATGGCATATACATATATGCCATATTATATATACTGTACATATAATCAGTATATATATGTGTGTGTGTGTTTATCATTATGTACATAATATGTACCCACTGGCTTGGACAATAATTAAAGTCTCTTTGAATATTCTTTGCTTTAAACAGTAGCTATAGTTAAATGTTAAGAAAAAAGGGCCATATTATTTGTTTTTCTACTGAGCAAAATCTTCTTGCATGCATTATCCCCAAATATGTTCTCATGCTTGCCAAATGAGTTCCCAAGAGGTAGTTTTTAGTTCCTTCTAAAGAATAGAAATATATTCTAGTCAATAAACATAATATAAATGAGAATAAATGTGGGAGAGGGATGAGGAGGAGTCTAAATTTATTGAAAAGCAAACTGAGAAATCCAGAGAAGCAATATACAGAAAATGAGACCAATCTCAAAAGTTAAGGGAAGGATCAATAAATAAAAGCTTCTTTGGCCTTGCAGGAAGAGACTGCAAACACCAACAACTTTACATATTGGTAGATAGTGACCTGTAATCTTGGAAGTTATGAGAAAGAGTTTTAGCAGTAAGGGCTTTCAAAGTTGATCAGACTAGGGCAAATTTTGGCTTCAGAATCTACTATATGTGTGGACTAGGGTCGAACTAGTAAGTTAATTGAGCCACAGTTCTCTTACCTTTACAAATAAGAATGGTGAGTGGCACCTGGCTGGCTCAGTCGGTTAAGCGGCCAACTCTTGATTTCAGCTCAGGTCATGATCTCAGGGTCCTAGGACTGAGCCCTGAGTTCAGGCTTTGTGCTCAGCGCAGAGTCTACCTGGGATTCTCTCTCCCTCTCCCCCTCCCCATCTCCCCGCTCTCTCTCCTACTCTCTCTCAAATAAATAAATCTTAAAAAAAAACATAAGAACAGTGATACTACCTTGCACTGTTTGTATGAGAATTAAACAAGATAATATATATTCTTGGCACATATTCATTATAGCTATGCAAAATAGTTAACTTTTAAAAGAAGTATTTATGGGTTAATTAGGTGATGGGTATTAAGGAGGGCACTTATTGTGATGAGCACTGGTTTTGTATGTAAGTAATGAATCACTAAATTCTACACCTGAAGCTAAAATTATACTGTATGTTAACTAACTAGAATTTAAACAAAAACTTGAAAAGAAAAAAAAGGAAAAAGGTATTTATTACCCACTAGACTCTATTCTGAGTATTTCATGAATAATCTTAAAAACAGTTTTGCCAGCATTTAAGCGTAACCACTGTGGCTCTCACATCTGTGCTGTTAACCCTGGGCTATGCTGCTTCTCAAGTTACATTGGCTCCCATCTTATTTCTCCTTGAATAGTTTCACCAAAGAAGGCATACAAATGGTCAACAGACAAATGAAAAAATGCTCAACATCACTCGGTACTAGGGAAATACACATCAAAACCACGATGAGATACCACCTCACACCAGTCAGAATGGCTAAAATTAACAAGTCAGGAAACAATAGATGCTAGTGAAGATGTGGAGAAAGGGGAACCCTCCTACACTGCTGGTGGGAATGCAAACTGGTGCAGCCACCCTGGAAAACAGTATGGAGGTTCCTCAAAAAGTTAAAAATAGAGCTACCCTATGACCCAGCAATTGCACTACTAGGTATTTATCCAAAGGATGCAAACATAGTGATTTGAAGGGCATATACACCCCAATATTTATAACAGCAATTATAGCCAAACTATGGAAAGAGTCCAGATGTCCATCAATAGATGAATGGATAAAGAAGATGTGGTGTGTGTGTGTGTATATATATATATATATATATATATATATATATATATATATATATGTATAACTCAGCCATCAAAAAGAATGAAATCCTGCCATTTGCAATGATATGGACGGAACTAGAGGGTATTATGCTAAGCAAAATAAGTCAGTCAGAGAAAGACAAATAGCATATGATTTTACTCATATGTGGAATTTAAGAAAAAAGAAATGAACATAGGGGAAGGGAAGAAAAAATAAGTAAGATGAAAATAGGGAGGCAAACCATAAGAGATGCTGATCTAGGAAACAAACTGAGGGTTGCTGGAGGGGAGGTGGGCTGGGGCATGGGGTAACTGGGTGATGGGCATTAAGGAGAGCACTTGAAGTAATGAGCACTGGGTTTTATATGCAACTGATGAATCACTAAATTCTACACTTGAAACTAATAATACAGTATATGTTAACTAAATTGAATTTAAATAAAGAATTAAAAAATAGTTTATTGACAGAAACAACTGAATGGACTATGTCTTATTAATTCTATATCTTCAGTTTAAAATCTTACTATCTCTACTTTAAATTTTCTCCATAGTGCTGCTCCCTTTGGGTTATTCACAATAAATATCATTGAAATGTCCCCTAATAAAGTGTTAGTTTCAATGTCAGTATTACAATGTTCTATCAGGGCTGTGGGATGAACATGTAGTTCCCGACTGGCCCTATTTCTACCCCCACCTATTGTTCAAGAGGCACCTGTGAACTAAACTTTATAGCACTCGACTTAGAATTAGAAGTAGTAAATGAGTAAACAGTGTGGATGATTCAGCACATTTAAAAATGTTTATGACCTTATTTCACTGTTTATTCATATGTGAAGAAACAATTTACAAACCTAGAAATACTAATTTAAAAGGGACTCGTTTTGCTTTTTTTTTTTCCATTTTTCTTTCTTATATTCTTTTTTTCCATTGAGAAGATATTTCTAAGTGAACAGAGTTCTAACTTCTGGAGATACGGACAACAGAACACTAGTTTCAACTTTAGATTGTTATAAAAAAAAAAGAATAGCTCATTTATTATTTGTTTGTGTGTTTGATAAGCACAGTCAGCGGCTCTCCTTACCAATTAGCAGCTGCAGTGACTCCGTGCATACGGATTGTAGGAAAACAAATAAACACGAGGAAGGTTCTGGTGCCAAGAGACTGGAAACATGCCTATAATAGGCTATTATGCTGCTTCCATTTCCCATCATTGTAGTTCAAATCAGCAAATATATTTTGAGCATCAATATCAAGGAGTGGAAAAGCAGATCTGAAGAAAGAACATAGATAAATAGCAGCTAGAAAATGTAAGAAGACATCATGCAATGTTAGTGTTTTCAACAAATATAATTGAGCCGCTACTTGTCCCAGGCACTATTCTAGGTACCAGTAAAGTCCCTAATCCCAAAGACCTTACATTCTAGTAGGAGAGAAAAATAGCATCCTTTTAACAAATAAATAAGTGGGATAATCACAGAGAGTAATACATGCTCTATAGACAACAAAACAGGGTGAGGGAGGACATAGAAAATGATAATTATGTAGTTACAGCATTATGGATATATTTCTAACATCTTACATGATCTGTGAGTTACAGGTTAGGTTGCTCTTCTACGAACTCCCCACCCTCCCCACCTTCCCCACCCCACCACCTCTTTACTCATCTCCAACCACAGGGCTCCTTGCTATTCTTCAAACCCACCAGGCTCTCTCCCAGATTGGAGTCTTCCATTAACTGTCCTCTTGGCCTCACATTTCCTTTCTCCAGATTTGAGACTTCCTCATCTCCTCTCCATCTGTGCTCAAATGTCAGCTCCTCAGTAAGTTAATTCTGACCACCCAGTTACTCTATCCTCCCTACCCTGATCTACATTTTCTTATTTTTGTATGACTTATCACTTTCTAAAATTCCATCTAATTTACTTATTTATTGTGTTTACTGTTTATTTTTCTTATTCCCTTGTCCCCACTAGAATATAAGCTAAACAAGGGCAAGGATCTTTGTCTGTTCTATTCGCTGATGTACCCCCAATATATAGAATTATGTCTGGCCCATAGTAGGCTTTCAATGAGCTTCAGGAGGTAAAAGTAATCACTTCGTAACCATAACAAAGAAATGAGGTCCAAAAGAGAGTGAGTGGAATAGAAGACATAAGACCTAAGGAACCATGGGTACTGGCACCAAGAATGGAGATTAAATGGGACACTAGTGCAGAATGAAAGTACAAAATTAGGAGTACATGAAAACATGCTTGAAATGAAGACAAATATGATATTTATAAAATGGATATGCATGTGGAACAGCAGATGCACAGAGGACCTACTGGTATACCAACCAAAGAGAGAATACTATGTAGCTCTGCTTTTGCACAAGATTGCATGTGTCTGTTTCATATAGAATAGGCAGTGTAGATTGAAAAAGTATGTAACTGGGGCAGGCAGCAATAATATGGTCATGGCACAGCTAGAAAATTTATCAACAAGGGTATAAGAGTTTAACCTGCCATATAATGGAGTGTCTTCAGCATGGCATTAGGTAACCTGAACATTAGCCTGCAAAAAATTGAGAATTAACTGTTTTGAGGAGTGTATTCATGTGGTAGAATCATAACCACCCACTTCCTCCTCCTATCCATCCATCCACTCATTAATTCAAGTAAAATATATACTGAGGACCTGATATATTACTAATACCATGCTAGACACTGTGGATACAAAAATGACTATCATATAGATGCTACATTGAAAGGGCTCACATTCACTTGTGAAATCACAGGTGTACAGGAAAGAATTTCTATGAGTATAGTATCAAAAAATAACTTCCATGAACCTGTGGAAGAACAAGGTATATTTTTGTGTTGTTTGGGAGGGTGCTTTATAATGAGTGGTAATAACTGAGCTGGATATTAAAGGCTAAAATACCACCTTAAGTGGAAAACAGAAAACTTATGCAGAAGGAATAGCATGTGAAAATAAATTAAGATGTGAGAGTGCATGACACATTCTCAGAATAAGTAATCCATCACATTATAGGAAAAACATAGATGGTGTTATGGGCTGACTTGTATCTAAGAAAGAGGCTATTGTAATTAAATAGGTAAGAGCCAATGAGGGACTAAAATAGGGGGCAGTAGTTAGAATGAAGATGGGGAGGTTTGTAAAGAGATTAATGGGATATAATCTGTAAGATTTCAATATTGATTAGATAGGAAAGGGAGGCATCTCCTGTGGGGGACTGGGAGGATGGGGTACCACATTCATGGAAAGGGAATAGCCATGGTCTTCAGGTAGGGGAAGATTAATTTTAGTCAATGTTGAGATCAATACACAAAGTTGCTAGTTTACAAGCGGGCTTGTGGGTATTCTTTGGTGAGTTTTGAACTAGATAAAAACATGAGAAAATGAAAATGTTATGAATAATATTCTTTGTGTGATATGAAGGATCAAAAACAGGATAGAGATTAAAGTTGTATGGGGGAGGGAATGAAGGCAGGGACATGGGGGAGGATTAGTTCTGAAATTCTTGAAGTAATTCAGGCATGAGGTCGTGAGCTTCAAATAACTAAGAAAAAGCAATAATGACTCCTTGCAAGGAACTAAGAAGCGTTCTTTTTTTTTTTAAAGATTTTATTTATTTATTTGAGAGAGAAAGAAACAGCATGACAAGGGAGAGGGTCAGAGAGAGAAGCAGGCTCCCCGATGAGCAGGGAGCCCGATGCGGGACTCGATCCCAGGACTCTGGGATCATGACCTGAGCCGGAGACAGTTGCTTAACCAACTGAGCCACCCAGGCACCCAGAAGCGTTCTTTTATCTGAAATAGAAAGTATGCTGAAAGCAGTACAGAAAAAGCACTGCTTTATAGTAGATCTCACCTGCCCATGACCTTCTAAGCAATACATTTTATTTATGTTTCTGAAGAATGTTTATTATATAAATAAATATTAAAATGCTATGAAGAATTAGCTTTCATATTTCCTTCTAATGCAAAAGGTATGAACTTTTAAAAAATTATTGATACACATAAAGATAAAATAGCTATCTAAAATCCCTTAAATTATGAAGAGTAGAATGCAAAATAAGGAAGACTTGACCCATGCCACCTACTCTTCCAATGTGATACTTATGACAGACAAAAAAAAAAAATAGTGTCCCAGAATGCTTCAATAGAAGTACTATTAACATATTCCCTGCAGAAAGAAAAACAGAAACGAAAGCAAAACCAACAAATATTTTGTGGGATTTATGTTTTAAAATATTATTGTATTATCATACTTGTCCCTGATATTGAAATTCATTGTAATTGAAATAACTTTACTAGCTTAAAACAAAAGCATAAACAGACAAAAAACAAAAATAAAAATGCATACCAAGTGAGAGAGAATGAAACATAGTAAATAGAGAAGAACTTGACAGTTTGAGTCAGCAGACCTGGATTCAAAACTTCCTTTTATCAATGACCAGCTGTGTGATTTGGGGAACTTACATCACTGAGTTTTGTCACAGGTGGAAGGTAAGTTAGAGATTAGCCACTACACTATTGAGTTCACGAAGGTGGGCTGCAAAGGATAAAAACCCAAACAAGGGTGGTGACAAATTCTACTAATGGCCCCAATTGTTCATATCTCCCTGTATCCATGCCGATTGGTAGTAAACTCCAGCACTGACTCAGGGCTTCTTCTTCATGACTTCCTTTAAGCAGTAGGTTTTTAGCAAATTTGACATAAGCAGAAGTTGGAAAAATAACTTGCATATTGCTGTTTCCATTCTTATACTCTTGCCACCACCATGGGAACGTGTATAAGCTAGCTCAAAAGAGGGATGTGAGAAAGACACATGGAGAAACATCACAGCCATCCTCAACCATCCCACAGGTGGCCAACCCTAAACAGATGAGGATGCACAGCCAATATCAGCGGGACCACCTTAAAGACTCTTAGATGACTGCAGATGTATGAATGTACTCAGCCAAAACTAGGGAGACCACCTGCCGACCCACCTAATCGATAATAAACAATGATTTCTCCCAGCAACTAAATCTCTTGGCAGTTTGTTACCCAATATTTTTGTGATAACAGCTAACGTATACAGTAAGGAAGGGATAATATTCAGGAAGGACAGAAAAAATGATGACTGTAATGAGGCTTAAGTGGGGAAGAAATCCTTGCCACTTGTAAGGCTCACAGTGTATAATGAACTCCTGAAAACCTAGAAAACTTAACCCCTCCTCTTGCATGTCTTCTGTAGAAAAGAAAGGACTATTAAAATCACAACCAACCACCAAGCAGAGCAGAGAGGCAGCCCAGAACTAGGCATCAGGATGGAAAGAAGGCCTTCACATGTTCTGTTTATAAGCAGGCTAATGCTGTATTTTTGGAATGCTCTAATAAGTGATCATTAAGTGTAGCACATGTTCCAGTTGCTTCTTTTTTTTAAGCTTCCACTAAAACAATATACGTTATATACCCTGAAACAACTAGACAACACACTTCTCATCAGCCAGAACAATAAAGTATTTTCAGTGTGTTTTACAAACTGGCAGGCTAGAATTCTAAACATTTAATTATTATATGAGGACTGAAGGATAGATAAATGTATTTTCATACAGAGAATGACAGAGCTTAATAGAGATTGTCTCTGAAAGAACTTCTAAATGATGGGTTTTTTTAAGTAAAAAATATTCTAAATACAGAAGAATGGAAGGAGATGCCCAAATAATTATTTTTCACAAGTTGTCTTGTGCAAATAAATTGGCAAATATGTTGGTAATTCAAAATAAGCACTGGATATGAATGATACAATATATAACCAATGTGGTGATATTAAGATAGAGCAGATATAAAATATTAGACAAAAAATAATGTAGCAAGTAGAACAAGGAGATTATAATTAAAGCTAAGATATGTTTGGTCATTGAATATGAAGGGCAAAGGAAGATGGTTAATAAAAGGAAAACAAAGAAACCAAGGAAAAGTATGATAATTAAAAAAATATTAGAGGTGCCTAGGTGGCTCAGTAGGTTAAGCAGCTGCCTTCAGCTCAGGTCATGATCCAGGGGTCCTGGGATCAAGCCCCGCATTGGGCTCCCTGCTCATTGGAGAGTCTGTTTCTCCCTCTGCCCCTCCCCTTGCTTGTGCTCTTTCTCTCTATTTCTCTCTATCTCTCAAATAAATAAAATCTTTAAAAATAATAGATAATAGTGAAATCTAAATATATCAATAGTCACTCTAAATATAAATGCATTAAAGGTACTTACTGAATGAGAGTCTCAAATGGGATATAAAACAATCAGCTCAAGATATTTATAAATATAATGACAGAATATATAATGACTTAAGAAGTTTGACAATAAAAAATACACTGGGAAAAACACTAACTAAGAATAGCTGGTTTGCAATACTAACACAGTCCAAAAGACATTATTAAGGAAGAAATATTAAGGACAAAATGATAGAAAGGATGATTCCTCATAAGGACATAACTACTCAAATCTTTGACAGTCTTTAACAGCTGAAATTCAAAATTAAAAACAAAATACAAAATTACAAATAGATTTTAATGAATCTGGGTTCAGAGACAGATTTTTTAACATCCCTCTCTTAAGAACTGAACTCAATTTTAATAATAAAGAGTAGTTTGATTTTGTAAATATATATAATCTGATGCTCAACAATTAGAGGATATATATGGATCAATCAATCGAGAGATTCCATTCCACTCAGGTACACTTGGAAGTTTTATCAGAATTAACAAATTAACTCACTTCAATAAAATGGACAATGCCTTAGAAAGATAATTAACTGGTCAAAACTGACGCAAGAGGAAAAGGAAAATCAGTAGGCCTATAATCATTAAAGAATTGAAATGCATTAATATTTACTACCCCTTCCCTCTTCACATGTATAAGCATCAGGCACAAATTGTTTTACAGGAAATTTTTACCAAAACCTCAAGAATCTGGTAACCTTCATCTTACACAATTGTTCTAAAGGCTAGAAATAGAAGAAATGACACTTTATGCAAACTACTTTATACAGACAGTTGATATAAGATACTTTATACACTTTTTAATACACTAAGATTCATATAACTAGTATAACTTAAAAGTGGACACGAAGACTAAAAGCAAATAATGTAATAGACCAATTTTACTTACAAACAAGATGCAAACACCCTACATAAAATTTTATCGAACTAAACCACAACAACATAATGATTGTTCTAGGATCATAAGAATGCTATTTTTACTATAATTCCCAGGATCCTGACCCCAGACTACCAACATGAAGGAGATATTATAAACAGACATATTAGTATTAGACCTTATTTTTCATATGATCCTATCAACTGCTTCTTGTGTAATAATTTGGAAGAGTTTGGCCATAGGGATAGGTTTTAGTGATTACAACTTACTATTCTATAGCTTTTGGGGATATATATATATAAATTATATATATATATATATATAATTTATCCTCAAACCTATCTCTGTAGTAAGTAAGACAAAGAAGTTGAGGATTTGGAAAATTCACTGAAAATGAGAAGAATGGTTTTATGGGGATGCTACATGTCAATTATCCAGCAGAATGACCTAGAAGTGCTTGACTTTGGTTTCAGATTTACATTTTCCCTTTAACATCCCCACCCATTCACATCTTGGATGGTTTCAGATTATGCAATGTCAATGCCTGTTACAGTTTCACAAATACACATTAAGACATATTTACTAAAGTGCAGTTCCAGAGGCAGAGTTTGAATAATAAGGACATTATACCTTCAATGTTATGAATATGCTAATTATGCTATAAAAATCAAGCAAGGAAACGTAATTTTATGTTTAAAAATAAATGTGCAAAACAAATCTGTTGAAACACATAAATACAACTGGATAACTAGGGGAATATTTTGCATAGTAAGGATACCTCCTAAGACCGAGGTTCATATTACAAAAGCCATACTATAAATTCTAGGTACCATACTGCATTAAGTGACTGCAAGAAGGTCAGGTTATGAGTTTTAGGCTGATGTACTTTAATCTCTGCTCTGCATACTTCAATGTTACATTTGCAAATAGTAAGTCACCTGATACTGTGTCACCAAAAAAATTTCTCATGCCAAGTTTCTGCTCTTTAACCTTTCTCTGAATAAAGGGAAACTCAGGCAGTATAATAACTCAGTTATTATACGTGAAATAGCATGTTTAAGAGATGACATATTTGAAGTAATATATGTAGCCATGGATACACTGACATTGTGGCATATACTATATGTATAGTGATATAAAAGTTATTTTCTTTTATGTAACTAATGAATCATTGAACACTACATCAAAAACTAATGATGTAAAAAAAAAACTAATAATGTACTATACATGGCTAACTGAACATAAAAAAAAGTTATTTTGTGAATGTATATTCTTCCTTTACAGTTCATGTTCCTGATTCTGGATCTGTATAATAGGGATGTTCTTGGTATATTGGTTAGTCATAGTGTTAAGTCATCAGTCACACAGTGCATAGCTAATTTTTCTCTCTGAATGTTAGGGCATATGAGGACGTATGAGGACTCTTGTTTTCTGCACTCTGGTCATAAGCAATTACTTAGTTTCCCTACCTTTTTTCTTATATATGCGTTCATATTCTATTTCTCAAACTGCTTTGTTCTATGATTGGATATATGTTTAGTTCTTGCAGTGAACTGTGAGTACAAGTGCTAGATCTCACCCTCAGATCAGGGGTATCTGGTAGGGTTTTCCCATGCTTTTGTCCCCCATCTGCCAACTGAATTACCTTAAAGTCAGAGGATGATGGAACCATAGAATGAAAGCCATCCTATCCTCGATTCATCATTTGGAGGTGAAGTACTTATAGGACATTTACCCAGGAGAGCTCAACAACCTACCTATCACTACAAAGTGAGCAATAAATAAATATGTTTTTGTGTTAAGATGATGAGAATGTTTTTGTTATTTACTACAGAAAATTACCAATTTACTAATCTCCCTTCCTCTCCTCCTTCCTCTCTCCCTTTCAACTCATGTTTATTGATCACCCAGTAGTACGCATTATCAGTGCATCAGAGACAGAGATGAGAGTCTCAGGTTCTGTCTTCAGGCAGCTCCAAGGAGCATGAAATAATGGTGAAGAAACCGACAATGACAATTCATTTTGATAAATGCTGTTATGGAGTTATCCCTAAGGAGGCTGGCACACTAAGTCCTTCAGGGGATGCATCCTCAGAAAAGTGATGCTTCATTAGAATGTTAAAAGGCAGGGAGGATTTATGTAGAAGGAAGGGGAAGAAAGGCAACCCAAGCCCAGGAAAGAGCAAGCATTCCTCAGAGTTCCCGCCACTGTATCTCAGGATTTTCTTTTCTTCTGGACAGTTGCTCAAGACAACAACCTAGTAGTCATTCCTGACCACCATTGTCTTCTATTCCCCACAGCCAATGAATCATCCAGTCCTGCTGTTCCATCTTCTTCATGCCTGTTGGACCTACTTCTTCTCATTCCACCTTCTGAGAACTTAGTATGGATGGCCTACATCTCTCATCTTAAAAGCTTTGTCATTGGTCTTTAAAATTCCACTTTACCACTTTCTAGCAGTCTTCCATACAACAGTCAGGGCTGTCTTACTAAAACTCAAATATGCTCATATCTCTTCCATAGTTACAACTTTTCAATGATTTCCCATTGCCTGGGAACATGCAAACTCTTGAGTATGGTAAGTAAGTGCGCTTTATGCTGTGACCTCAGCTCACGTTGCTGACATCATGTGCCACCACACAGTGTGCTCTCCAGCCAGACCTGTTCTCTGTGCTCCAGCCTAAAATGGCATCTTTACACAAAAGTATTCTGTAACTTCTCTATGCACCTGATGACAAACAAAATGCAAGCTCACACAGCTTTTTTTTTTAAAGACTTTATTTATTTGAGAGAGAGAGAGACAGATAGTGACAGAGACAGTGAGAGAGAGCACAAGCGGGAAGGAGAGGGAGAAGCAGACTCCCCGCTGAGCAGGGAGCCCAAACTGGGGTTCGATCCCAGGACCCTGAGATCATGACCTGAGCTGAAGGCAGACACTTAACTGTCTGAGCCACCCAGGTGCCCCAGTCTCACATAGCTTTAAAATGGATGAAGTGCAGGAGGTACCTGGACAAGGGGAGATGCAGGCTATTGACAGCTATACCATGAAAAGCCTTTTAAGCCAAATTAAAGAGTCCAGACATCCACAGACTTGAAACAATCCCTGGGACTTCTGTCCATGTCAGCACCAATCCCATCCAAGTTACTGATTGTTAGAGACAACTCCATCACAATGCATTCTTCTTGGAGTTCTTGATTTCAGATATCTTCGTGCCATGTCTTTAGAGTCTGGGCTTTTGTTGTTTTGAGATCCTGAAAGAAGAGGAGATTTGTGCTTACTTTTTCCCAGTTCCCTCCTATTTTCTTATCTCCCTGAGATAGGAGCAGCTGCGAACAAGTTAGTTAAGGTCTAAGACATTGACTGGACTTGGTTGGCAAGAAGGCAACATTGCTGTGGGCTCAAAGGTACTCTGCACTCTTAGATCATCTTTTGGGTTTCTCATCTCATCTTTGGATGTACTGAGTAAGTCTGTTGACCAGAGCATGCTCCAAAGACCTTGTGGACATGAGCCCCTTCCTACCTTAACTTATTTTCTCCATGTTGCTAGTCAGAGGACTAAGATTTAATGTGGGATGAGGTGATGGAGGATAGTATAAGTATTTTGTGTTTTTGCAGTTAATTTCTTTCTTTCTTTCTTTTTTGAAATGCTGTCTTGACCTGGTTTTAAGGCCAGTCCAGAGGCTGGTCATTTCCCCTTCTTGGGCAGCTGATTATATCCATTCCTCAACTATGTCCCTTATGGGGGTTCTCATGTTCCAAGGCTGCATAGGAACACACCCTAATCACTGCAGGGCCAGGTACAAGAAAACTAGGAGCCACCTTTATGGCGTGGAGCCTGTAAAATTATTCAACTCAACTAATCCATGAAGGCGTTCATGAAACCTAGCTAACCCCACACAGGTTGCCATACAAAAGCTGCCTCCTAGAGCTCCAGCTTGCTGTTTCCCTGTCCCCTGCTGCTTCCCCCTGTGTGGTCCTACCTGGAAGCCTTTCCTTGTTCAGAACTCTAAGTAACAAAGAGTTCTGACTTTCATCTATCAGAATGTCATTGTGCTATGTCTTTGCCATCAAAAAAAAAAATTAAATCTTATGAAACAGATGATAAGAAATAAGAAAGTGTGCTTATCTTAAATCCAAGATTAATGTTCCTTTTTTTAAAATTGTATTTATTTATTGGAGAGAGAGGGAGAGAGCACAAGTGGGGGGAGAAGCAGAGGGAGAGGGGAAGCAGACTCCCCACTGAGCAGGGAGCCCAACACGGGGCTCGATCCCAGGACCCTGAGATCATGACCTGAGCCAAAATCAGACGCTTAACCAACCGAGCCACCCAGGCGCCCCTCCAAGATTAATGTTCTAAACCAATTTTTACAAAAGCTCTGCATAAGGTGTTCGAGGACTGCTCAGGTTTGCCAAAACACTTACGCTTTGTTTCCCTTATGACTTCCCTTGCATACGGTTCTTGTAGTAATCTCACAAAGTCATTACGCATGGTTAAAAACAAAGTCATTATGCATGGCAGGGAAGGATACCAGTTCTTCTGTGCCCTCAATCACACTGTCATCAAATTACCAACAAAGGTTCATCCTATGTCCTGACATATTAGTGTAGGGCTTGTAAGCTGGGCAAGTGTATGCACAAGCACAAACACTTGGGAACAAAGCGAGATTTGGGGAGATTCAGGTTCTTATATAGCACTAGTAGTTACCTTCAGCTGACATGGTGCTGTTAGGCATTTTGTTTTTTAATTTTTGTATCTCTTTGTTCAGTTGAAACTAAAGGATTGTCTAGCAGAAGAAGGTTCTGTTTTAACAGCGTAATAGGCGGTTAAATATAGGTAGGCTACCACTTAAGTATATAAGGTTAGGCAAAGCTCAGGGAACTTAAGACTATTTTGTAGATAACTACATAGAAGAAATTCATATTGCTTTTTTTGAGACAGTAAGAAATTCCAGAAACATTTATTTAGGTTAAGAAGTTGATTTGAGCATCAACTTCAATCATCAATGGATTGAAAATGTCTCCCAATACAGTATAATTGTCTAAATTATGGGTAATGAGCAAAAAATCTAATAGATTTTTATAATGTCCTGTATTCTAGATGGCAGTATAGTGTACATAAATAGACGACTGAGAGGAACATTCTTCATCTGTATGTATCATCAGAAAATGCTCCAGAGAAGCACTAAGGTAATAACTGAGGCTGTAAGAGCTTTACTTTTAATTATAGCTTAAAAATGTCATTCAGGATGGGTCTGGAAAAAGAATTCAACTGTGCAGTTCATATGGTCTAAAGATCAGAAGCTAAGTGGAAAAATTCTAGGGGGTCCTGAGAAACAAAGTTTTATCCTGAAAGGTGAATTTCTCTAGTATAGTATTAACATATGGTCTTCCATGTGGAAAACAAAATAAAACAAAACAAAATGGAGAGAAGGAATTAAGGGACAGTCTTTTCAGTGTATGCCATTGTTTGTTCCTCTTAGAGCAAATATTTATTAAGCTTTATTTTTAGACTGTATCTCATTTGAAAGTTATGACAATCCTATAGAGAAAGTATTTTCTTCGCTATTTTCAAGAGAATTGTATTTAGGAGGTTAAGTGGCTTTGCCAAAGTTACATTGTTAACATGTGACAGAATCAGAACCGAATTTTTTAAATCCCATGCACTTCCATGACATCATGCTACCATTAAAGACAGAAGGGGATCTCACACCAATGACACTTGGAGGAGAAACTGTAAGTTACCAGAGGAACAAGGAAGTCTGGAGAATGTATTCTGTAATGAGATCTTACTCTATAGTGGGGTGTTTAGCATCTGAACTATAAATTGTTGGATTGTGTTTTAAAAAAACCTTTATCGTTACAAAAAGACCCCATGTAAACATCAGCCTCTATGATAAGAGAAATCGAGGGGAAGAGTTTTTGCCTACACTGGAGCCAGCATTTTAAGAAGCATATATGGTGCTATGGGTTGGAAGTAGTGGAGAATTACAAAGGGGGGTGACATTCAGAAACAAAGTCAGAGAAAAATGATCCAACCTCTTTTTTTTTTTTTTTTCCCCATCTGGCTATTCCCTTCTGGAATCCTCCTCCTCCTCCAAAGCCACAGAGGAGGATCCTATTTGAATGATAACACTTTCTCCACCCAGCCTTATTATGGGCTTCTCCACTGTTCACTTTCTATTTTATCTACACTTCTCTACTACCACTCATAATTTTCTTACTGAAAATGGGAGGCTTTCTAAAATCATGAGCTCTTCTAGCCTCATGGAATAAGAGTGGGCAAAGGGATATATGGGACATGAGGAAGGAAAGCAGGAGTAAAATTTAGGAACTAAAATTCAGTGATTTAGAAATGCAAACAAACTTAGTTCTATAGCATTCAAATTAAATTATACTTTTAATGCGACTTCTTATGGCTATAAAAGTTAATGATCTTATTTAAGCATTTTGAATGGAAGTAAGAGCGATATTAATGCATTAAATATGAACTTTTACTTAAAATAAATTCATTCTTCAAAATGATACTTAATTTTTTTATAAAGTGATACTATATTCAAATAACTGAAATGAGCATGAGCTAGGTCTCAAATATGCATATAAGTTGATAACTGAAGCCCATAAATGACTGATAAATGGTGAGGAGAGACTACAGAAAACTCATCTATGTAATGATAACACCAGATGATATCTGAGAATCATCAGTTTAATGTTTTTCTTACGATTTCACTACCTATTAACCATCACTTTAATATCACTACAAGTAATACCAACGGGAATTATTCTTTAAATGTGTGAACCAAACACAGACACAATAAACAAGCCCCACAGATGTCTCAATGACTTTTATGCAACGGGCCATAACGTGTTGGAACAAGTGTGGCTCTTGGTGCTTTATGGGGTTTAGCTGCAGATTTACTAAACACACCACCACAGAACTAATAATGATAATATTTTGGCTAGAGG
Organism: Leptonychotes weddellii; assembly: GCF_054177405.1. Classification (NCBI taxonomy): domain Eukaryota; kingdom Metazoa; phylum Chordata; class Mammalia; order Carnivora; family Phocidae; genus Leptonychotes; species Leptonychotes weddellii. Next base: position 24,817,998 of record NC_138383.1, read on the forward strand.
AATAATGAAAGATTTCACAAAATGACAGAAATAAAAATTTTGTATGTAGAAAGCATGTAATTAGCTAGATATAATTTTAACATACACCCTTGAATCACTGCAGTATTAAACCAAGAGAAGTATGTGTCCGTGAGTTCTAAATACCATTTGAGTGTCATTCCGTATTCATTTTTACTAAAAAGTCATCTTATAGGGGCACCTGGGTGGCTCAGCCGGTTCAGTATCCGACTCTTGATTGCAGCTCAGGTCATGATCTCAGGGTCCTGGGATCAAGAGCCTTGTACCGGGCTCCCTGCTCAGTGGGGAGTCTGCTTGAGGATTCTCCCCATCTCCTTCTGCCCCTCCCCCTGCTTGCACACTGTCTCTCTCTCTCTTTCTCTCAAATAAATAAATAAATCTTTTTAAAAAAAGAAAGTCATCTTATAAAAGTTAGCTAAAATTCATTTAAAATTCATTTGTTTGTTTTTAATAAGTTGCTCTTGGAAACGTCTTCATAGCGTAGAAAAGGATATGAGCTTTGAGATTACAAAGCTGCATGGGAAACAGCTTATCCCCAACAAACTGTGTGACTTTGGACAAACATCTCCTCTTCTTTGGGTTTTAATGTTTTCAACCTTCAAATTAGGGATGATAAGCCCTATTTATAAGACTGAAAATTAAAATATAGTGTGCTTGGTTCTTTGCCTGATATATTATAAATAGCTCATATTAAGTATTCATGCGTTTCTTTCATGTTTTATAGCAAGAACCGTATATATATTTATCCTTTTATAGAACTTAACACAGCAATACAATAGATGTGTCTGCAAGTGCTTATTATTCCCATTAATACTAATCCCCACATTACTGCATGATGGAAACAGCAAGAGAAAACAAAAATAGCTAGTTTAAAAACCTTCTTTGTCTATACATGATTGCTCTAAATGGCTTCCATCTACTTAGAAAAATGATGTCAATCTGTTGTTTTAATTCTCATGCTGTTTTACCATAATACGCAATATCATTTTGCGTTTCTGAATGGGGATGTCTTCAATTAGGCAAGTAGGATGTAGGAAGAACTCCATATAGAGATTTAGACTCAAAAAAACCCATAGAATTTTAAAATTTTGTCCGCATATCACTGATATTTTCCAATTCTGCATCTTTAAATGTCTATAATAATCTTGTGCTCCTTTCCTAGACTAAATTGATATCCACAGGTGTATCCCTAGGAAACACATTTTTTAATAATCTCCTTTCCAAATATAAATGGGTTAGCAAATGTCTTCAACACATCCCCTCAGTTATTGGCCCTGCACTTTCACCTCGATAAACCTTATTCATTCTTAAGACTCTACTCAACCCTTATCTTCACCAAGAGGTCATTCTTTTGCCAATCTACATTCTATGTCCTTGTTCTCACTGCTTCCTTAGCATCTTGTGCATACCTCTACCCCCACTGAAATATTTCTTGTCTTGCATATTGCTCTCACCAGATTGTGCCTTTTATTCCTTACTTACACCCAGATATTGAATGGTATGATGATCAATGAAAGAAGATGTGACACTCGTGCCCCTCAGTTTCTAAGTGGGAGACGATTTGTCTCTGCCCAGTTCAGTATAATGACAGTGTCTGACATCAACAAAGCACTTACGATGTTCTGACATTGTACCTGGAAACTTAGGAGCATCATTTTATTACTCCTATGGGGTGAGTAATAAGGAATATTGTCAGTGCCAGTTTAGAGACAAATAAAATAAAGTTTAGCAATGTTAACTAAGTTGTCCAAGATTGCACTACTTGCTTGGAACCCAAGTTGACTCGGCTCTGAAATGTGTGCTCCTTCTACCCTATCATGATGCATTCCTTCTTTTATGAAAGCTCCACAAATTCTATGTATATAATTTGAATATCCACATATTTATAAAACATGAAAGACACAACAGTTTTCTTCTGTTTTGGTCCATATAATGATTTTTTAAGATAGAATCCCACTGTAAGAAAAAGAAAGGTGAAGCCTTCCATTACATATTCTATCTTCAGCTGTGCCTTTCATTTTTAGCTAAATAACAATCTAATTGGTCAAATGAGGTGTTTTGTTAATCAGATACTATGGATAGTGATTGCCCTAATTGTCATTTGGTATTTTCTACTTTACAAATAAAGAATAAAAGATGGAATCACTACACTCACAACTCACATTAAGCACTAGATAAAGCACAATTTTTATGTGGTGATTCCAAAGGTTGTTCAGAACCTTGTAATACTTCAGGATATTCATGATGACAGTATTCTTCATTGTAATGTCATGGAGGTGAGAGATAGAAGAATTTTTTTTTTTTAGTTGTTGAAATTCCATTCAACCGCTCTTACTGACGTTGCCTTTTAAAAAATGCCCCAAGTCCTAGGTTCTTTTAATTATTTAAACACACACACACACATCTTTACCACATTTCACAAATATGTAGTTATTTAGAGATAAGATATCTTCTCCCACATTTTTCAGTCCTATTGAGAAGTACTCACAGACAGAAATCCATGGGCATTTGTCTTCAATGCAATCATTTGTAACCTGTTTGGATAATTGAACTGTCAACTTGGCCCCAGCCAGGATCCCCTGGCCATTAGAACATTTGTTTGCTTTGTAGTAGTTAGTGCTTTCATTTTAATATGCCTTGTTAGTGCAAATAGCACTGCTTCAAAACTACTATTAAGGAGAAAAAATGCTCAGTATTACACATGAGAATAAACTGCCAAAATAATGTATATGTAATTGGAATGATAAGTAATCTGTCACCAAATCTGACATATCAGTTTTTTCTTACCAGAAATCTCCAACCTGACTTTCTCATGCTTCAGCTGTCTTTGTTAAGCATAAATATTTAAAATTTTAATTTTCCATGTGTAGTTTATTGATGTTTTGTAACCCGATTTGTTCCAGAATCCTACCAAAAAATATTCACAGCTGGATGGAAATATAATGCATTTATGCAATTCTAAGAATTATTTATGCTTCTTTTGTTGTTGGATGCGTCCTTAAAAAGAAACAGGATGGCTAAAAATATTCCATATACATGCACATTCCCTTTGAAACTTATTTTTGCAAATGACATTTGAGTTCCGTTTGACCATGGCTGAGACTGGCAAGCCAAGATGTCAAGAACTTTTCAGAGCACAGGTAGCTAATGTTATCTCAGATTGACCAAGAATAATCTCAGATTCCTTGCAGAAAGGTAACAGTACAGTTGCTTGTTCAATCAGTCTGTAAGCAACAAAGACTAAACTGAAATTTATTACAAGAAAGGCTTCATTTCCACAGTTTGGGGAGGGAGTTGCTCTTTGTCTGACTTCCATCCCTCTTAGACACTTGCTAAACAACATAATTTCAAGTTTTGTTGCTGGAAGTTGCCAAAGTTGCAAAGACAAGGCTTGATGTTGATGGAAGAATAATAAAGCAAAGAAAGTTAAATGCAGCCTGTTTCTGTTATTTAGAACAATCATCATTTTTCTTTATGACTATCTACAGGAAAATTAAAAGGAAACCTTTTGGTTTTTAATCACACATATTTAACTATTCAATGCATTCTTCAATGAATACTTAATAAAATACAGTACTTGGAACAGCTTGCTTTTTGTGTCTATTTATTTAACATTAACATTAGCGAGCTGATATATATTTTGACACTCAAACAGCATTTCTAGGTCCCCTAGGAAACTATGTATGTGCTATAATTTTTAGATTATTGGAAAAATAATGTTCGCACCTTCACCATCATATCTGCCATAGCTTATAGGGTATTATAGCCTTAGACCCTCAAATCATAAGCATGATATTTCATAACTCTTAAAAACTTAAACTGCTTTCATATTTACACTTGGCGATATAAACACAAAACCTGATTTTTATTGTTTTCCTTGAGCAGCAGTAAAGCTATGTCTTAGTCTGTGTGGGCTTCTTTAACAAATATAGCTTAGAAACAACAAACATTTATTTCTGAAATTTCTGGAGGCTGGAAAGTCATGGTGCTGACAGGTTTGGTGTCTAATGAGGGCCAGCTTTCCAACACGGCTGACTTTTTGCTTTAACCTCACATGGTGGAAGGGGCAAGAGAGCTCTCTGGGGCCTCTTGTATAAGGGCACGAATCCATTCATGAGGACTCTCCCCTCTTGACCTAACCACCTCTCAAAGACTCCACACCTCCTAATACCATCACATCAGAGGTCAGGATTTCAACATATGAATGTTGGGGGGACACAAATATTCATAGTGTAGTAAGCTGTCACACTAAAGACATAATCTGAGATGAGCTCAAGCCCTCCCTGAAAACCCAGTCTTGGGCTGCATCAGACAGCACACACTATTAGTAAACAAGAATTGAAGATCTGCAAGCATTTAATCAAGGGGGAAAAAGTACTACCCTTAGAAGCCATATATAATTCTGGCAGCTTCTCTGAAGTACTAATTCATTCATTTATTTATGCATTAATTCTAACAAACATTTGGTGAGGACCTATCATGTACTAGTTAGTGAAGATCAATGCAGGGCTTGTGGAAGCAGGAACCTATCAAATTTAAATTGGGCACTGAGGGAAGAATCGAATGGGCCCCAAATAGGAAGTAATCCTGGAGTCTAGGGAGAAAATAGGCCAAGGATATATGCAAAAATATGTTTGGATGGCCATGGCTAGGGAGAGGGGAGTTTAAAGTGGATATACAGAAGCATATCAAGGAAGAGTGGGGAGTTAAGCAAAAATAATTCCAGGTCCAAAGTCATGGTAAGCTTAATGCTGAAGAGTTGTTTTAAAATGTTCAGCAAATATTTACTATAAAAAGAGGAGCAAAACCAGAAACAAGAGCCCTATAGTTAAGTAGGATCTAAAGTTGAAATTAGTTGCAGAAGGGAAGGACAGATGTCAGGGGTGGGAGCTCATTAGTTTTAATCACAAGAAAGCCAAGATGGAAAGAGCAGGATGTGGATGTGAGCTTGCCCTGGGGTATGTCTATCTGCATGCTTGCCTTAGACACACATTCACCCTTTTTTTGGCTAAAGGGAATGTATTATTTCAGATGATAAAAGCATACATGTTCATTTGCTATAATTTCTTATATTCTATTTTTTTTTTTAAGATTTTATTTATTTGACAGAGAGAAACACAGCGAGAGAGGGAACACAAGCAGGGGGAGTGGGAGAGGGAGAAGCAGGCTTCCCACAGAGCAGGGAGCCCGATGCGGGGCTCGATCCCAGGACCCTGGGATCATGACCCGAGCCGAAAGCAGATGCTCAACGACTGAGCCACCCAGGCTCCCCAATAATTTCTTATATTCTAAAGAGTACAGACTCAACACTCAGAGGTAGCCATTGTTTATAATTAGATGGCTTCCTTCCCCCGAGGCTCATGCTGCTTTATTCAGGTAAAGCATGTCCCACATAACAATTTGCTCTCTTTCTTCACTTAACATCACCAGTGGTTTCCTCAATAATATCATTTCGGTCATTACATAAGAAAAGTTCATTTTTTTTAGACTGTGAAGCATTCTTCTCTTTCAAATAATATTTCTGAAAGATCCATAGACTATAATTTAATCAATCAATCTTCACTTGATTGATTCACATAAAAGAAAAATATCAGGATCAAAAACATTTCACTTTACAAATACAGTTCCTGGACAAAAGCAAGGGGAAAATGTTACCAAAAAAAAAAAAAATGTAACCATACTCTCTATGTTCACCCTGGTTTGCTTTTCACCTCCTTGTTTTTCACTGAAAGTCTATTTGCTTCAACCACAGGTTTGCCTAGAATAACTCATCGAGGGTATGAATCTTGTGGTTTCCTATGATTTTTCAGATCCTTGTCCCCAAAATGACAAATCCATCTAGATATAAGCATAAAGTAAAAAAAAATTTCCAGAATAAAAAATATTTTTAAAAATATGCATTTTGTGTATGGATAATATTAACAAGCTGCGTATTGAGCCCTGTATGTAATCCATGTCTTCTATAAAAAAAGCTATATTTCTCTATTATGAATGTTAGGTAAAACACAATATTCTCACCAATAAATCTTGCTGCTAATGAACTATTACCACCTTCTACCCATACTTACTAAAATCTCATGCCAAGCTCCTAGATGCAATTTAAAGAATAATTACCCTAAATAGAACAGTTTCTTCCTTCAGCCTACATGGTTTATACATAAAACACATCCACTATTGGATATTTTGCAATGTATTATTATTAACAATAACCTTAGCACTTACATTAATATACATTCAATGGGCCTCTTGAAATGTTATTTTTACTCTTTTAAAAAAACGCAAGTATTAAACAGATGATAGTTAAGATTACAAGATAGAAATTCAGTCCAATTTCCTCCAAGTCTGTAAGAACCTTAATGAACTTATCTCCTTGACAACTTGTGATTTAGCTGCCCAGATCCACCTTTGAGAAAAGTGATATTCCCCTGTGTTACTCAAGAGCATAAGATGAGTTTTGGGTTGCCAAAACTTTCATTAAAATTTTATGTAACCATTCTCTAGAGCATGGAACTTGCATAATACCTTACCATCCATGAATTATGCATGTCAGTTTCTATATTCACCCTATTTTTATGGTTAGTCTTTAAGTGTATTTATAGCAGGGTTCCCATAAGCTCATTATGCTGTAAATATATTAAAAACAAAGTATACTGTGTCACTGGTTGAAAATAACAAAAAAAAATATCTTAAGGAGGGTCAAATTTATATGCATTAATATGTAACCCAAAACCCCTATCTGTGGTTCACCATCAAAAGTTGAAGTCATTCAAAGACATAAACTACAGATTTACTGAAATCTCTAGTACATACAGTCCCCAGACACTGTAAATTAAAATTTAGGGAGTAAATTTATAGGATTTAAACAATGAAAGTATCAAATAGGAAAGCAGTCCTTAATCTTCAAAGCCAGCATCAAGAAATCCAAGGTAAGAATTGACTTCAGACAAGGTCCTTTTTATGCTTTATATATTCTTTTAACTCACTGAGCTTATATAATGCTGTGTTGGGAGGCCCAAAACCACCCCAGGTTCAGTGATTTGCTAGATAAACTCAAAAGAATCAGTACAAGATTTATTACAGCAAGAGAATAAAGACCTAATGCAGCAAAGAATGAGGTATATGGGACAAAATCCAGAGAAACTAGGCCCAAGCTTCCAAGCGTGTTCTCCCCATGGAGTCACACATACAGCATGCTTAATTCCTTCAGCATCCAATAGTGATAACACATGTAAGGTGTTATCACCTAGGGAAGCTCATCTGAACTTCAGTGCGCAATGTTTGTAACGGGAGAACTTCACATAGACACCCTCTGGTTCGCATGCACCAAAAATCCAAATTCCCAGAAGGAAAGCAGGTGTTCAGCATAAACCACATCACTTGTACAGTTTAGGCAGAGGGAACCACTCTTCTTCGTTCTGGGAATAGTGGGAATTCTTCCACATCCAAGTTCCAGATGCTAGCCAAGAGCGAACCTCCCAAGCAGGCCTTCTTATGCTAATTCTTCTCTGCCCAAATACCATTTTAGGAAATTAGTTGTCTTAATTCATATGTATTTTTGTCATATCACTTATGACTAATGTTATCTGAAGGCAAAATGTGTGTTCAAGGGGCACCTGGATGGCTCAGTCGTTGGGCGTCTGCCTTCGGCTCAGGTCATGATCCCAGGGTCCTGGGATGGAGCCCTGCATCAGGCTCCCTGCTCAGCGGGAAGCCTGCTTCTCCCTCTCCCTCTCCCCCTGCTTGTGTTCCCTCTCTCGCTGTGTCTCTCTCTGTCAAAAAAATAAATAAAATCTTAAAAAAAAAAGGTGTTCAAATGCAGATGGGAAGAGATGTGCGGTAGCACATCCTTACAAAGAATTCCAATCATACACATTCAATAGATGGAAGTAACCTCAAGAGCATAGATAATAGTCAAATAGGAAGTGATGAGTTTTTACTATGTATTACTTTCATTTTTAATTTTACTGATTTTGAATCATGACTGTGTTTGACAGCTGGCTTGAACATTGCTGCAAATTATCCTTCAGTGAGCTGTCTTTGTCCTACACTCCATTAATACAAGCACATTGTCAGCACACTGCTCTCCTCATGTCTACTAAGATCCTACTGACCACTTGTCCAAATCAGGGATGGGAAAGTATACTCCTTCCATGAAGGTAGGGGAGAAGCCTGGAAGATTTGCTAAAAAAAAGTTCTAACCTAACACACCAACTCCTATTTTGAATAGCATTTTACAGTTTTCATAGTGTTTTCACCTGCCTTATTTAATTCTAATTTAATTTTATGGATGAAGAAAGTAAAGTCCTGGTTTGGTTCTTTAACTGGTATCATCCATTCAGTGGTAGAATATAGGCAAAAGGCAAGGGAGGGAGAGATTTCTTAGTTTTTGTTTTATTTAGGTGCCCTAAATTTAAACTCAGAGCAGTATGTCTCAACAAAGAATAAGGCGAACTTTGCCAAGAGGCTTGTAAACTCTCACTGGACTTTGAGTTTATAGTTTCCTGGCATCTTTCCATGATTCTGTTTAAGGTCTCTTCCAATGCATTATGCTGCTTGAAATGGAAGATTTCCAAGTCTCTTGTCCATGGAGCTTGTTTCCAACTTTAAGTGCTTTGCAGCCTCTAACGTCTCAGCTGCATAAAAGTATTTTTAAGCTGGACCATTTAAACTGATCCTCTTTGAAGAACACTACTTCCTTTTTATCATGGAGAAACATAGGCTGCTCGTCAGGCCAATGAATATATGTCCTACTGTACTTGGGAAGTTCTATCTGATAGGGCACTGTGGCCGCACTGGTAATGAAATTAAAACAGGAGGTGATATGTCAATGGTGAGAACCCTTGTGTGACCTACCTTCAGCTCCTATCATCACCAGATCTTTTTAACTTCTCTTCGAAATAAACTAATTGCCTCAGGGTTGTATCTCTTGACGATTACAGAAGCTCACAGAAGTGACTGTCAGTTCTCCTTTAGTGCTGAAGAGTCTCCAGGAGACATTGCATTAGTAAACACCTTGAGGACTTACAGCTCATCAATACCATAACCACCACTTCTATCTCCGGTCTGTTCTCCTCCTTGTCTCTGGATCATTTTCTCCTGTGTCTTATCTCCCCAACTAGCTTTTAAAGCCCTCAGGATAAGACCTTTATCTTACCAACTCATCGTTTCAGACTCTTTTAAAGCTTATACTCGGGTAGCAAAGGAGGATAGGACAACAATAGCCACTGTCTACAATGTATTTGTTAAGGCAATTAAATTTACTCCCTAGCCAAGGATGCATGTGCTTATGGCACACTCATTAAATCCACAATTATTTCATGCCAACCAATATTCCAGGGATGCTAGCATAGAATGCCTTCTGGAATCTTGCCCTAGGTTTATAACTCTCCTCTCTTTCCCATCTCTTTGACCTTGCCACAACACACTATCTGCATTCCTGTCCCCTGTTCCACAGTTTATGTTTCCCAAACTGCCACTCTGTCTAGAGTCGCCATCTTTAGCCTGCCGATTTTTTTTTTAAGAATTTTATTTATTTATTTGAGAGAGACAATGAGAGAGAGAGAGCATGAGAGGGGGGAGGGTCCGAGGGAGAAGCAGACTCCCTGCCGAGCAGGGAGCCCAATGCGGGACTCGATCCCGGGACTCCAGGATCATGACCTGAGCCGAAGGCAGTTGCTTAACCGACTGAGCCACCCAGGCGTCTGTTTCAACATGACCTCCCCTAGAAAATTGTCCTTGATCCCAAAGTCTGGTTTAGAGATCTACCTGTGCTTCCACCATGCGATATAACTATGTCTATCTTGATATTTACCATACTGTAATTATTGACTTATCTGGTGGCTCTGCTAAATTCGTTAAGTCCCTTAAAGACAGGGGCTCTACTGTACCTGGCTTTTTAGTTCCAGCACCTAGGGGTCTAGCACAATGTAGGCCCTCAATATATGCTTACTGAGTAAATGAATGGACATTTAAAAAGTTGTAGAGATGCTTCTGCTAAACAGGTTAATAGAGCTCAAGGTTTTTCACTTTGCGTGTATTTTTTTCTCATACAGTTCCATCTCTGAAGAATGCTCTGTTCTTCCCTCTCTTCTTAAATTCTGTTGATTCTCTCAGACACTAGAGCACCATTATAGTTCAGGAGGGACTCCGTCATCCACTGAACCTATTTTTTTTTT
>NC_138383.1:24828690-24849694 GCF_054177405.1 Leptonychotes weddellii
TATTTGTTTGTTTGTTAATATGGTGGATCCAATTATTGATTTTTCCTTTTTTTGAGAGAGAGAGAGAACAGTGTGCGAGAGGGGTGGGGAGGGGCGGAGGGAGAGAGAGAATCTTAAGCAGGCTCCACACCTAGGGCAGAGGCCCAAATGGGGCTCAATCCCACAACCCTGAGACCATGACCTGAGCTGAAACCATGAGTCAGGTGCCTATAACTGACTGAGCCACCCAGGCACCCCTTTCCTATTTTTCTGTTGTAGGTAAAATACATACAAACATAAAATCCACCATCTTACTCATGTCTAAGTGTACAGCTCAGCAATATTAAGTACTTTCATAATGTTGTCCATCCATCTCATAACTCTTTTCATCTTGCAGAACAAACTCTATGCCCATTAAAAAGTAACTCCCCATTCCTCTCTCCCCATAGCCCCTGGCAACCACCACTCTGCTTCCTGTCTCCACGACTATGACTATTTTAAGGACTTCATGCAAGTAAAACCATACAGTATTTGTCTTTTTGTGACTAGCATATTTAACTTAGCACAATGTCCTCACAATTCATCCATGTTGTAGCATATGCCAGAATCCCTGTCCCTTTTAAGACTGAATAACATTCCATTGTGTGGATAGACCACATTTCATTTGTTAGTCAATGGACACTTAGGTGGCTTCTACCTTTTAGCTATTGTGAATAATGCTGCTATGAATCATATGGCAACTCTGGAAATCAGATTCTCCCCTTTCACCAGGTTTTATTGTTTTGTGTTTTTATTTATTTATTTATTTATTTATTTATTTATTTATTTATATTGTTGCAGGCTATCTCTGTGCTTAAGATGAGCTTGTGGGGGGGGGGTGTGCCTGGGTGGCCCAGTTGGTTAAGCATCTGCCTTCGGCTCAGGTCATGATCCCAGGGTCCTGGGATGGAGCCCTGTGTCAGGCTGTCTGCTCAGCAGGGAGTCTGCTTGTCCTTCTCCCTTGGCCTGCTGCTCCCCCCTGCTTGTGCTCTCTCTCTCTCTGTCAAATAAATAAATAAAATCTTAAAAAAAAAAAAAAAGATTAGCTTGTGGTATAAATTTAAGGTCTTCTCAGGTCTTTTCTGAGACTTGCCCTAGGCATAGATAATCACTTTCTAATTTCCCCCTTATATGCAGTTGCTTTTGAATAACCTGGCCTTTAGTATCTGGCTCCCAGAAAGGGGGTAAAGAGAAAAATTAAGCGGGGGGTGCTGGGCACTGGCTGTTTAAATCCATATCCCCTGGAAGTCATCCCAGTCACATAGGGAGGGGCTTGCAACAATAAAAGGGGTGGGGATCTGCAAAAATAGTAGCTGCTCACCTGTTTGGCTACAGCCCTGTGGTCAGAAGCAGCAATCAGAGGTCAGAGAACAGGTTTCCAGTATTGGGAGGACAGGTTCCTTTCTGTTCATGCTGGATCCTGCAAGCTCTGTGTAAGCTGCTCTAGTAATAAGTGTGTGGCTAGGGTCAGGGAGGTTGAAAGCTACTAAGGTGCTAAAAGCTGAAATTGACTGAAATGAACCACAATTTACTCTCCAAGTCTTCCCCAGGAAGTTGTAAGGCTTCAATAGACTCTAAAATAGTTGTATAATATAGATTCTTCCAGTGCAATTGTTGTTTAGCCGAGGACACGGGTTTCTGGCACTTGCTACTTCATCATCTTCCCAGAATCCTCTTTCACATTATTGATTTTTTAATGTTAAATTAACTTTGCACTCCTTAGCTAAATGCCATTTTCCCATGATGTAATATCCATCCTGCTTATTGTTGGATTAAATTTACTAAAGTTGTAGACATTTTGAAAATTTGGATATTTTGAACCTATGTCTATAAGAGGTATTGGTCTGTAGTGTGTGTGTGTGTGTGTGTGTGTGTGTGTGTGATATGTTTTTTTCTGATGAGATGGCTTCTAGAATAAGTTGAGAAGTAGTTTCTGATTTTCAATTTCCTGGCAAATTCTTACTGCTATATAAGTTCTATTTACCCTTTTCCCTGTGTTTCTTTCTGTATTTTTCTAATGGTACTTTGTGTAAAGCCTAAAATTTTAGGTTTGTTTATTTTACTACTACTTATTTTTATATACGGTGAATTCTTCCCAAACAAGTGGTATTTTGTGAACACTTGGTATTAAGGAGGAGCCAGGACACTACCTTGGCTAGTAAAAAGTATCTCACAAAGGTCTATTTGAAAGGGAGATTTCAGTGTATCTAATAGATAATTACATTGTTTCAGTTGACAAAGATGAATAGCTATAAGTAGGTTGCCAAGTTTAGCAAAAAAAAAAAAAAACAGAATACCCAATTAAAGTTGAATTTCAGATAAACAATAGCCTTTTTGAGTGTGGCTAAGAATGTCTCATGCAATATTTGCACCATTTATACAAAATAGCATCCTTTTTATTAAATCTGAAATTCAACTTTAACTGGGTGCTCTATATTTCTGTTTTCTGAAAACCCTACCCACAGGGTCACCATTCACACATTTTCCTATGTAATGTGACACATTTGGCCAGATGGCATGTCTAGGAGTCTCTCTATTGATGCCATGCCCACTTCAGCATGGCCTCCATTGCCATACTGGGGGTTCCAACCAGGGCCGAGGAGGCTCCATAGCTAGACGCTTAGTGCTGGACCTATGCAAGAGCTTCTGGGCTCTGCCCTTCTTATTTGTTGCCTACTTTGGAGATACCCGTGCTCTTGAAGAAGTCCCAACTTGGTGTCCTTCTTCACCCTGATAAATGTTTCACTAGCCTGCTTCCTTTTTCTGTTTTTTTTTTTCCCATTGCTTTTTTACTACATTTCACACTTAGTTTAGATTTTATCTTTAAATACTATTATCACTGAAGATGAAATACCAATTTCTATTTTTCTCTTTCTTCCTTCTTACTGCTTTCAGAACTGGGTAAAGAAATGTTTACTATGCCGGGTGCCTGGGTGGCTCAGTTGGTTAAGCGACTGCCTTCGGCTCAGGTCACGATCCTGGAATCCCAGGATCGAGTCTCGCATTGGGCTCCCTGCTCAGCAGGGAGTCTGCCTCTCCCTCTGACCCTCCCCCTTCTCATGTGCTCTCTCTCTCTCTCTCAAATAAATAAATAAAATCTTTAAAAAAAAAATGTTTACTATGCCAATTCATACCTGGAGGTCTGTTTGTTCTATTTAATAGTTTCTTCAATATCTATTTAGTTTAATCTCCTTTCTACTTTATCTTGTATTTTCCCATTTTTCCAAGTTATATTTGTTAAAAACATGTCCACTATTTTGTAATGTGCCACGCCTTATTTATTTATTAGTTATTTATACATTTTCCTTTGCCCTGTTGACCTCTGATTTCTCACTTTGTATTTTATTAATTTCTGGGATTTTTTTATCTTCATTATTTTCCCCCAACATTACATTGGTTTGGGTTGGGTTTTATTTTGTTATTTCTCTCTTTCTTTCATTTAATACTTACTTTACTTTTTTATCCAATTTTTTGAAAAATACTAATATTTAAAACTATTAACTATATGTGAGAAAAAATGGACTTTGTTCATATAGATGTACAGTGTTGCTATTAGGATTTCCCTTCCAAAGTCTCTTATTATGGTTTAAATTTGAATTTAACAAAATGATGATACAGCACTGAATTCTAGGAAACTAAATATTTTTAACTTAAATATAATTGCATGGTAGCTTATTTATTTCTTAGTTTTTGCATTGTGACCTGAGCATATAAACTGTGGAATATATACATTTTTCAATTTACTGACTTTTCTTTTTGGTTTGCAAGTCATACAAAAGTAGTTCTAATATGATATATTAGAAAAAAAGGGCCATGCTTTTTCTCCTTGATTACCTACCCTTCCTTGGAATATACCTCTCTTGTGGTTTTAGAGGCAGCAATGTACTACTCACTACCTAATCTCCTTCTCACAGCATACCTTATATTTCAGAAGATGGATATCTAATTTGAAATGAACTAATTCAGGGACAGTAGAAAATTGATAAGAATTTAAAATTAGGATGTGAAGTAACTATGCCTGTGAGCTATGGCTTCTGAGAATGAGTATAACACAATAAGGAAGAATTGGGGGATATTACTATTGGGAATTGCTGAATAACTATTCAAAAACTTAATGTCCTCAAATAATATTTAAGTTTTAGCTCATGATTCTTTAGGGTTGGCAAATCAGGTTCTTCTTGGCTTGGGTCCATCATGAGTCTTCAATCAGCTGTGAACCAAGTAGGCAGCTCTGTTTCTGGGGCATCGGTGGTTCTTTTCCCTTTGTCTTCTTTCTTTTTTTTTTTTTTTTTTTAAGATTTTATTTATTTACTTGAGAGAGAGAATGAGAGAGAGAGAGCACATGAGAGGGGGGAGGGTCAGAGGGAGAAGCAGACTCCCTGCTGAGCAGGGAGCCAGATGTGGGACTCGATCCCGGGACTCCAGGATCATGACCTGAGCCGCTTAACCAACTGAGCCACCCAGGCGCCCCCCCTTTGTCTTATTTCTATAAGGCTCTCATATCCTCCCAACCAACAAACTAGGTTGCCATAAAGCAGAAGTGCAAGCAAGCTCAAAAGCACAAGAAATCAGGCTAAACATGCAAAGCCTTCTGAGGCTGAGACACAGAACCTGCACATGAAGTCGCTCCTGCCATGTCCCCATTAGTCCAAACAAGTTAAGAGGCCATCTCAGAGTCAGAGTATGGATGCAGAACACAAGATTACAGGGCAAGGGGCGTGGATTAATTTGTGCCAGAATAACAGTCAGTGACCACAGTCTTCCCTCTAGACCAATCACTGGTGTCCTCAAATGCAAAATACACTTACTGTTTTTCTAGACCCCCAGAAGTCTCAGTTTATCTAACCATGTCTGCAATCTCAAAGCCCAGGAATCCATGGTCTATCTTAGCTTTGTATGTGGATCTTCTTGATAAGGAGAAGTATGAAGTAAAGAAACAAATCATCCCCCCCCGACCCCTCCTCTTCCAACCCACAATAAAGCAGTGAAACAGGGAAAAACAATAAACCAACATTAAACATCCCCATTTGTGAAGAGGATGGATAGGAGACACATACCAATTATGGTCTTTAGCCATTCTGAAATTTCCTTGGCAGATGTTTCAAAGTCCTGCAATTCTGGGTATGAAAAATACTCTTGAATAGGATGTGAGTCTACACCTTGTCTTACACTGTGTCTTGCAGCTTCATTAAATTATATTTTTATGCTGAGACCATTTCTTTCGTTGGCACTTAATATTTTACTGGCTTAAGATGCTGGATAGGTCAGAAACAGAGTGGACAGAAACAAAAAAGCTACAGGGCAAAATTCATGGCTTTGAGGCTATTGTATAGGGCCATCAAATAAATAAATCCATGACAATATTTAGGATGAGTCAACCCTGAAAAGAAGCCAGTCATCACACCAAATAAATCATTAAGAAAATGGACTTCTGAGAGAATTAAGATGGATCTCAGTGAGGCAATATGACCCAAGTTCAATAAAGTGTAGGGTATTTGGTTAGATATTCTAGTTTATGGGTTAAGCCTCTCATAAGTCTTCATTATGCTCCTTTTCCTCGGGCTTCTAAAGAAAACCCTTACCCTGTTTTCTTACCTTTTTCTTTTCTGTAAGCTAATTTTGGCAACTTCTTAACCAAAATGGCATGTGCCTAAATCCTTTGTTGAAATAGATAGAAATGTGGTCTTCTCCTATTTTAATCCTAGATATATTGCAAGTTTTTATTGATTTCCTTGGGCATATAAATGGAAATGTGCTTGTATAAAACCATGTTAACTAGATATATAAAACATTATTTTCATTATTACTATCATAATATATATCCTCATTAAAAAAATGAAGTGCAAAATAAAGGGATTAGCCATGGTATTTCCTGGGTGATCATTCTATAAAGTTCTTTATTTTCCCTGCTTACAGTGTTTTTAACTGAAAATCACACACATATCCTTAGTGTTCAGTTCAGTTCAACAATTTGATATACCCTTGAAAATCCACAGAAAACAAGACAATTTTTTTTATCACCAAAGAAAATTCATTTTGCCTCTTTTCTCTCTTCCCTGCATCATTGTGATGCAACCATTTCCTAGCTTTGATCATCATAAATTAGCTTCATTTGTTCTTGGAGGTTATAAAAATGAAATGATAGAGTTGATTGTGTGTGTGTGTGTGTGTGTGTGTCTGTGTGTGACTTACTCTGATCAATATAGTGATTTGGGGATATATCCTTGGTGTTGTTTCATTACCTCTTGAAATATGTTGTCTTCTCCATTTTCAATTTCCTTTCCTTCTGAGGATCCCATTTCACACATTAGATCATTTGATCTTTGACAGATCTGTTCTTTATTCTATTTTTTTCACACTTTTTTCTTCCTTTTTAGGTTTCTGTTTGGTGCTTTCTACTGCTCTGTATTCAAATTCTCTAATTTTTTTCTGTACTGAATTTGATGTGCTATTAAATGCATATAATGAAGATTCATTTCAGATATTATAATTTCTACAACTCTGCTAAAATTCTCTATAACTTAATGTTTCTCACGTTTTCAACTATATCCCTTAGTACTTTTATCAGTTATTTTTTGCCTGTTTTTATTTATTTCTTTTAAGACTTCTACTTCTTCACAAATTTCGGAGTTCTTAAAAAAAAACAGTTATCTTGAAGTCATTGAATGATAATTTTAATATTGTACCATCTCTGCATCTACTTTTATTGACTATTACCTTTCTTGACTATGGACCTATCTTTTTCTCACTCTGTTTCTGCTTATTTGTGGATTTTGTAAATTTGTTAGTATTTGATTGTCTTTTGTGAAAAAGAACAGTATAGACAGAAATAAAGTATATTTACATTTAGAAAAAAAGAATATACCTTCTTGTGATAAACTACTATAATTGGGGCCTCATTCAATTTCATTTGTATTGAGCTAGGCCTGGGATTTTTGACATACCCACTCTGAATGGCTTTAGTATGTGTTGCTTCATTTCTGTTTCCTCATGTTTAGAAATTGAGCACAGGTCTTTTTCCTTCTATGAGGCGTGGGGTCAGAGAACTTGTGAAACTCTTGAGCTAACTCTGTGCTTTATAGCTGAGCTATCAGCTTTCCAAATTGTGGAATACTTTTCTGTGATTTCTACTAAACTAGGCAGATTCTTCGGTTTCTGGGGAGTTTCCTTTGGTCTCAAAACCTGCTTCAGGCTTTGCACACTCAGAAAAAGTTTCTGACTGATATGACATCATGCTTTGTTTCTACCCCTTCCCAGGTAAAATCTGTGTTTATTTCCTCAGGTATTTGCTCTGTTTCCATCTTCAGAAGGTGACTTCATAGTTGTGGGAAGCCACACAATCCTTAGTGACAGTCTTTTTCTCAATTCTCCTGTTCTGCACCCCAGCCCTTGTCATGTAGTCTCAAAACAAATAGTATAGACCCTTGGAAGACTTGGTAAATGAGTACAGACTTGTTTTACACCTGGGGTTCCTTGAAATTCTTTTTTTTTTTTTTGGTTCCTTGAAATTCTAATTTTTCATTTAAGCCAAGCTCTTTTTTTTGTTTGTTTGTTTGTTTTTTTAAGATTTTATTTATTTGACAGAGAGAGACACAGTGAGAGAGGGAACACAAGCAGGGGAGTGGGAGAGGGAGAAGCAGGCTTCCCACTGAGCAGGGAGCCCAATGCGGGGCTCGATCCCAGCACCCTGGGATCATGACCTGAGCCGAAGGCAGACGCTTAACGACTGAGCCACCCAGGCGACCCTTAAGCCAAGCTCTTAAAAGTATATTCAGCTTATTTTTTCCTATTTCCATTAATGGCAAGTTACTCATTCTCTCATGGGGAGATATGTCCAGATCCTCTGTCTTATAAAAAACTCATAACTTTTTAGAGCTCATATCATGGTTTGTTTGCGTCCAGACCTCTGTGGTGAGTTCAGAAAAACTGTGGATTTTTATAGTTTGTCTTATTTTGACTGTTAGGGAAAAAGAGACAATCTTTTATAATTGTCTATGTCTTAATTAGAAGCTAAGTATTCTATTCCTTGCATTATATTTATTTTTAAATATTCCTCCAAATTAGCATGCATTGCTTTAGTTATCATAGTAATAAGATTAAATAAATAGAGTAAAATTAATCAAGTGTTCTGCCTTACCCAAAGGAAGCAATTTACAATCTATAATATTAAATGTTAGAGAATAAGAGGGAATTTAGTTGTTGAAGCAAACATTTTCTATTGTCTTGCTTTTTGTTACTTTTATAAATGTTGCATTTATAATAAAATTCTGTACTTATCCTCCTCTATGATGCTAGAGACTGGGAAGAAACACTAGTATGTTAAGATCCCAATAGCTGAAAGAGAACCTTACCATTACCATTTACATAATTAACTTAGAGAATCAATTGAGTACTCACTAATATTTACCAGTATTCAGTAGTGAATTATAATTATAATTTAAACAATAAAAATTTTAACATATTAAAGATTGGGAATTAATCAGGTAAAAGAAAGCAAACCAATCAACTGCCAACAACAAAAAGTTACACACTTATTTTACAACTTACAAAAAACTTAGATTTACCAGTGTTACATTCATATCTATATAGGCGCACATTTCTGCCTCATTCTTCTGGAAAAAAATAACAGGCTCATACTCTTTAGAAAAGTTGCACAGGAAACTGAGTGATTAATGCAGAATCAATACTACTACCAAAGAGTCTACCTGATTTATCTTACAATCAACATGGGAAAACCATTTTGATGTTATGACTCAGCAGATGTCAAGATGTAAACCTTTCACAAAATGATTTCAGGGCAGGAATTAACTTGCTTACTCGGCAAAACCAGGCGAGAGAGAAAATGCCAGGAAGATGTGCCTCAAATGTACCCAGTGTTCTTTCTTATTTTCTCTCCCTTTCTTCCTGTCCATCCTCTTCCCCCACCTCCAACTCTTGTTAGAAAGAACACAAATGATGCAGTCAGCAATAAATTGGACAGAATATTAGTGTTTAGAGAAATTATGTTAGTGTGAAATGGCTAAGTAAGACCCTTTTACTAAAACTTGCCTGCAATGGATCTGACCCACCAGGCAAGGTACGTACATAAAGAATTACAGCCATTTGAATTTACAACTACATGGTTTCTGTTTTAGAGAGTCCTTCAACTCTTTGAATATTGAAGATCCACCCCCACTCCCCAGAAACAGCCCTGATCCATCACAAAATTGTCATCTTGTAAACAACAAGACTTATTGAAGTATGTTAATAGCTCAGTTTATTATGAATAATAATAGTAACATATAAAAGCCAAGAAAATTCTAATGCAGTGAATCTAAAAATCACCTGGATGAGGTGAATGGCCCAGGGTTTTGGAAAAGTAAATATGGCCTCCATTCAAAAAATTTTCAGAAGCCTGAACCCATAGAAGTTGACCTTATTGTAATAAATATCCTTTGTATTTTGTTTGATATAATTATTTGCACACCACCCCCATCTCTATACACTTTCATCCTCTTCACCTTCCCTGTATGGACAGTCCTTTCTCATTCTTTAGGTTGAGTGTAAATGTCACCTCCTCCTCTGAGAAGCCTTTCTTGACTACCTAATCTCAACCTAGGCATCTTGTTTATTTCCTTAGAAATGTTAGATTGTGCTACTTAAAACAAACAAACAAACAAACAAGAACTTCTCTATTATTTTCCCTGCCACCACCATCAGTTGATGAAGGCAAGACCATGTCTGATATTCTGGGATGTGAGACATTTAGCATCTGGCACACTGCAGGGCACAGAGGAGGTGAATAAATAAATACATTAAATACTATACCCTTCATGGAGTATCCTGTGACTCTTTCTTATAGAAGCACTTTTCTCTAAGTAGTAGTGAAATTATTGGGCTCTGTTGCAAGTAAAAGAAACCCAACATAAATTAACTTAAGCCCAGAAGGGATATTATTAACACATACAATAAAAAAACCAGAGATTGATCTTCACAGAAATGGCAGGATCCAGGCTTTAGAAATGGTATCAGCATCCCAGAATTACTGTTTTTCTCTTTTTGTCTTTCACCTCTGCTTCCCATTGAGTCAGCTTTGTTTTCAAGCAAATTCTCTATATGTAGGAAGTGTGGTCTACAGTAGACCCAGGCCTGCGTTCAGTCAGCTTAGCAACAACAGAAAAGAAAGCATCTTTCTTGTTACCACAGTGAATGACCCTGGGAGAACTCTAATTAATCTGACTGGATTAATCTGTGAGGCCAAGGGAATGAGGACATCAACTGGTCAGACTTGATTCATTGTCCAACCCTATCATCCAAAACACACCTCCCCAAACCTTCTGGAGTGAAATTTTTTGCACCAGAGTAAGAAAGCAAGAATGGCATGTACTGAGAAGACCAAAAGCATATTAATATGATCCACCACACACTTCACCTGTAACTCTTCTTGAGTGGTTGCTACTTTATACCCTTTATGAAGGTGTGGAATATACAAACCATCAAAGCTTGTGGTATATTAGCTTCTTGCTTGCTATGTCTGAGTTTCCATTGTATGAAACAGAGTTCCTAGTTTAATACTATCTCCTAATAAATGTCTTATGAATGAATTCATGAATGAATGAATATTTTTCTGAACTTTTCAGCAGAACTTGAGTTGATTTTTCTAATTAGATTTACAATATAACTTTATCTCATGAAAATAACTTTTTCTAGGTGGAGGGGAGGGATGCATGATAGTATAAGGGGACATTTCTATGGCCAGTGACTGTAATTTCAGACAAAGACATTCCCAAACAGAATTCTGTCAGAGGATTACATCCACAAAATAGGATCAACACAGGGAAACCACAGTGAAATAGTTCTGAAAATATAAAAATAAGCTACCTCCATCTGGAATATTAGTTACAAGTTTTTATCCCTCTATTTCTTCTCCTTAAGGAAGAAAACCAAAACAAAACAAAAGAAAAAGCTATGTTCTGAGCTCAAAGGAGATTCAAATAGGCTTCAATGTATAAGGCGAACTGAAGTTATCACTAATGTCTATAGATTCCTTTAGTTCTCTATGGTACACAGTAAAGCAATAAATAATCCATTTGTGACATATATGTGATTGAAAGGCTCATAAACCATATACAATTTTGACTGTAACTGAAATTCGAAATAATTCTTATTACTTATTGTAGTTTTCATAATTTCATAATAAGACCTCAGCATGAAACAATCATCAAAATTTTCATACACTGTTAACAAAAACCAATCAAATCAGCAATTATCAATTACATATAATTTTTGCTTTCCCCATTAAATACTGCAAAGGGAGAAATATTAATAATCAGTTAAGTTATATATTTCATAATGGCATGGAAAACTTTTTCACTCCCCAAATGATGCTTTTTTTTAAAAGATTTTTTATTTACTTATTTATTTGACACAGAGAGAGAGAGAGAGACAGCGAGAGCAGGAACACAAGCAGAGGGAGTGGGAGAGGGAGAAATAGGCTTCCTGCTGAGCAGGGAGCCGATGAGGGGTTCCATCCCAGGACCCTGGGATCATGACCTGAGCTGAAGGCAGATGCTTAACAACTGAGCCACCCAGGCACCCCAACCCCAAATGATTCTTCTAAGAGATGGTTAAATGTAGGAATCTAGAATTATGAGAAATTTCTGCTACAAACTAATTCTAGAACCTAGCTGTGTTAATTATTACTACTACTATCTCAATTTAACCAAGATTTTAAGAAGGATTTTTTATAACAAGTTGATTTTAAAATTCAAAGAAAAGTATATCCAAACAGGTTTAGACAAGGCATTTAAAATCAAATTATTTAAAGAAAATAACAACAAAAAAAGTACTCATGCCCTAACAGCCATCAATGTATAGTTTAAAGAAATACTCTTATGTAAATGTTTTGGTCACTTCTTCAGGTCATTTTATTTATTTACTATTTTGTCATTTTATCACTTCCCCCACTCCAAAGGGAAGCATCCACACGGTTTGCTTATATTGAATTGGCCCAAGCTGGTCAGTATTATGTTGTGGTGTTGTGATTGGTGTGTTGTGGTGTTTGGCTTTGTGACAGTAGGTCTAGGAATAATATACAGCTATTTGGCTCCTGGAAAGGAAGTGAATCTGTAGTGAAGTCAACACAGAGAGGGGCAGGTAGAGTTAAATAATTGCTTGGAAATATGGCCTGCTCCCAATCAAACCATCTTCATGCAATGTCCTTATTATTTAGAATAGGATTTTCTCTAATTTAAAACAAAATACATTGCCAAGTCTTATAAATGAAGTTAACACGTATAAAAACTGAAGCAATACTGATGTGGTTTGAAGTGGTGGGGTTCAGAGCTGATGGCCAACAAAGAATTCTTGAGATGTCTTCAGTACAAAAAGGTGGTTTTATTAAAGCAAGGGGACAGAACCCGTGGGCCCAGTGAGCTGCACTGGGATCATGAGGAGTAGCTGATTATATACTTCCATGTTGGGAGGGGGTTAGGGATAGTGTAAGTCTCTAAGAAATTCTGGAAGTAAGGTTTCAGGACCTCGATGGGGCTAGATATTGTTGGGAAAATGTCATTTATTACTGTCTAATAAAACCTCCCTCAGTCATGAGACCCTTCAGAGGTATGCCGGTGGGGCCATACACTTGGGGGATGATTGCCAACCTGTATCTTGGGGGGTAGAGATAAAGGAAATTTCCAAAGGAATTTTTATATATATATATATATTTTATATATATATATATTTTAGATTTTTTATTTATTTTCTGACCGAGAAGGCAACCGCGAGAGAAGGAACACAAGCAGGGGAAGTGGGAGAGGGAGAAGCAGGCCTCCCACCGAGCAGGGAGCCCCATGCGGGGCTCGATCCCAGGACCCTGGGATCATGACCTGAGCCGAAGGCAGACGCCCAACGACTGAGCCACCCAGGCGCCCCAAAATAATTTTTATATATTAAAGTAGACTTACACAGGGTGTTGGGGGGTTGGGCTAAGATTGACCTTTGCCCTTAGCAAAGTATTAACATGGAAGCAGCTGAGTTCCTAGAGGAATGTCACTCTGCCTGTTTCAAGGACTTGTGAATGGGCTATAAGTAGTGAGGAAATTTAATTTTTCTTTTGCCTTTCCTTCCCACATCAATATGACCTTAGTGAAAGAACTGAAAAAAATTAAAAAAAAAAAAAAAGATGAATAGAACAAAAGAGAGTCCAGAAACCAGCCAAGGGAGACATACAAGAAGGAAACCATTTAAGAAGTTTGGGGAAAAAATTTCCAGCACTGATGTTTTCTATTGTACTAAAATATTTCATAGTATCAGTAAAGGCAGAACATTTCCAAATTTATTCTAGGATATCAGTACAATGCTGATTTAAAGAGAAGAAAATATGACACGGAAAAATTAACTATGGACATAACAGTTGGATTGTATGCTAAAAGATTTAAAATAAAACATAAGCAAGAAAAATACAGAAATATGTAAAAGAAAATATGTCATAAATAACTAGTATTTATTTTAGGAAATTAGGATGTTTTAAAACTTGATCTATCACTGCAATCCACTGCATTAATAAATTTAAAATTAAAAAATAAGATATAATTAATAAATTGCTACTGACAAATTCTCCTGGAATTTGAAAAAAAAAAACCAAAAACCTTATCAAACAAGAAACAGAAGAAACGTTCTTCTGTTAATAAATATAATAATGTTCAGTGTTGAGTAAACATTTATCACTGAAGAGTCTATCCAACACAATAAAAATAAAACAGACAAAAAGGAGTCACTCTTTGGGGTGCCTAGGTGGCTCAGTCCGTTAAGCGTCTGCCTTCGGCTCAGGTCATGGTCCCAGGGTCCTAGGATGGAGCCCGGGGTCAAGCCCCGGATAGGGCTCCTTGCTCAACGGGGAGCCTGCTTCTCCCTCTCCCCCCTACCCCCACTCGTGCTCTCTCTTGCTATCTCTCTCTCTCAAATAAATAAATAAAATCTTTAAAAAAAAAAAGTCACTATTCTCCCTAATTCATTTATAAATTCTTTTCTAGTAAAAAAAAAAAAAATCCACAGTGTTTTTATGTTTGGTAAGCTGATGCCATAATTTATTTAGAAAAGTTGTGGTCAAGTTTGTGAAGAATGTTTTGGGAAAAGAAAAGAAAATGCTGTAGTGTAGTGGTGATCTTACCAGATATAAAGGTATAAAGCATGAAGGCACCTGTCTGGCTCAGTCAGTAGAGTATGTGACCCTTGGTCTCAGGGTTGTGAGTGCTAGCCCCACGTTAGGTGTAGAGATTACTTAAAAATAAAATCTTTAGGGGCACCTGGGTGGCTCAGTAGGTTAAGCATCTGTCTTCGGTTCAGGCCATGATCCCAGGGTGCTGAGTCAAGCCCCACATGGGGCTCCTTGCTCAGTGGGGAGTCTGATTCTCCCTCTCCCTCTGCTGCTCCCCCTGCTTGTGCTCTCTCTCTCTCTGTGAAATAAATAAAATCTTTAAAAAAAAGTATAAAGCATGGAAAAATGTGCAAGAAAAGATATATATATATTAGTGGAGTAAGCTAATAATATGTGTGTGTATAAATTGCATTATAAAATAATTATTTTAACATATTAGGAAAAATGTTATTTAATAAATGAAGCAGGGTATTGGGGTCATTTAAAGAAATTTGCAACACATAAAATCAAATGTATTCAACATAAAAATATAAAAAATAAATATCTAAAATTACAAAAGTACTGAAGGAAAATGGCAAAATTGATTTTTATTATCTAGAAATATGGGAGGCTTTGTTTCTTAGGACAAGAATGGAAGCCATAAAGAATAACATCTATCATCAATTACTCAGATTACATTAATTATCTTATTTTTGTTCATAAATCATTTTTAAAGTAGACTAGGGACAGGAGGTAGTTAAAACACACCAATAATAAATTAGCTCACCCTTTTTCTCTAAAGGCAATATTGCATATACATGTATATATTTTTTAATATGGGACTATCCTGTAGCTAGCTTGTGCCTTGCTTAATTCAATCATCAAGTACACAAACTATCAACAAATAAGTGCTCTGCAGATGCCCTGAACAGGATCACCAATGTGCATACACTACAATGATCAAAGACTTTGTTTCTAGAATCACATATACTAAGATTTGGTTCATGCATCAACCATACATTAACTGTGTAACTTTGAGTGAATTACATAACCTCTTTAAACCTCAATTTGCTCACTGGGAAAATTGAACTGATAATGACTAGTATCTAGTACATAGGTTGCTTTGAAAAATTAAATGAGATTATGGGGCGCCTGGGTGACTCAGTCAGTTGAGTATCTGACTCTTGGTTTGGCTCATGTCATGATCTCAGGGTCATGAGATGGAGTCCCACACTCAGTGAGGAGTCTGCTTCTCCCTCTCTCTGTCTGTCCCTCCCTCTGTTCGTACTGTCTCTCCCTCAAATAAATAAATAAAATCTTAAAAAAAAAGATGCTTTCTTAATCTCAGGAAACAAACTGAGGGTTGCTGGAGTGGTGGGGGGTGGAAGGGATTGGGTGGCTGGGTGATAGACACTGGGGAGGGTATGTGCTATGGTGAGTGCTGTGAACTGTGCAAGACTGTTGAATCTCAGATCTGTACCTCTGAAACAAATAATACAATATATGTTAAAAAAAAGAAGAAGAAGATAGCAGGAGGGGAAGAATGAAGGGGGGGAAATCGGAGGGCGAGACGAACCATGAGAGACTATGGACTCTGAAAAACAAACTGAGGGTTCTAGAGGGGAGAGGGGTGGGAGGATGGGTTAGCCTGGTGATGGGTATTAAAGAGGGCACGTTCTGCATGGAGCACTGGGTGTTATGCACAAACAATGAATCATGGAACACTACATCAAAAACTAATGATGTTATGTATGGTGATTAACATAATAAAAAATTTTTTAAAAAGATGCTTTCTCTTTCTCCTTCTGCCCCTCCTCCCCTCTCAAATAAAATAAATTAATAACATCTTTTAAAAAAAAAGAAAATTAAATGAGATTATGCATGTGGTTTATGTCCTGGCATGTCATTCCATTCTGTTCTCACTTTCCCCCAAATCTGATGAATCAAAACCCTAGCAAAATGATCTTCCAAACAAAAAAAAAAAAAAAAAGAGAGAGGAAAGAGCGAGGGAGGGGAGGAAGAGGGAGAGGGAGAGAACTCTGAGTGCAATCGTCAAATTTTTCTGAGATTAACATTCACCAGAACTATTATAATTTCAATATTTCAATTAGTGGTAATTTTTTTTTCATCCCACAGAATTCGTGAAGGTATTTTATCCTGACCTACAATTGTAACAAGGTAGTCTTTGAAGACCAGCAATAATAAATCCATTTTAAAACATCTTTTTATTAATACTCTCAACAAACCTGAGATGAACTGAACAGCCATTGCAGCTCATTTTATAGACTGGAAATAAAATGAGGTTCTTAGTTATCATAATTTACCTGACATGCTTTACACATTAAATCCCTAATGGTGGTGACTTAAACTTAATTCTCTTGACTACATGCCTGATCCTTTAATGGTGCTTCCTTCCATTTTTTTGTTATTCAGTGTCAGTATATTCAGTGACTGTTCCTTTTTCAGTTTGACAGCACAAAATTTAGCTATTGGTACAAACGTAAAACAGCTTTTTCCTAGTACTGTTGTATGCTCCCCCTCTTAGGTTATTCCAACATATATTTAAACAAGTCTAATTTTCCCAGCTCAGACTGAGGGAGAATCAAAGTGATGTTTTCCCATAAAAACATTTTCCTCTCTTCGGGTGCCATGAAATCTGTTCTCGCCATGGAACCTGAATTTGTCACAGCAATAAAAAGGGTGAAGAGTGAAATAAGATGAAGATTTAAAGAGTAGGCATCCTGGAACCGGAAAGTCCTTATTCTCTCAAATCTGGGACCCTCTGACATGATGAACGTCTCAGGGTCAAAACATCAGAGAAAGTACACTTGTAGAAATGAAGCTTACACCCAACCCCACCTCTTGTTTTGTAGCAATTAGAGTAAACGTGGTTTGCAGAGCTCAGAGATTGGTAATACAAGAACACAGCAGGCATGTTTTGTCTTCATCTAAGCCCTTCACATAGATTTGTAGACCACTATAACAATAGAAAATCCTTTGAGATGTGGTTATGTTTTTATTGACATAGTGAACTACCCAGCATCCATGATGTTCTGGCAGAGAATTGATCCCCCCTTAATGCGTTTTATAGAACCTTGTTTCTTTCATCACTGTGACTTACTATAGTCTATCTTGAAAGGTATATATGTACTAGGACACATTCGTTCTCATTTAAAAAAAATGGCTTAACAATTCTGAAAGCTTCTTTCTTCCATATACATTTCACTAAATACGTATATAATGGCTGAATTCAGCATGCACTTTTGTGTAACTGCTTGACGGATAAAAATTTGAAGTGGCAATATTAGATATTTAAAATAAAAACTGATTAGGTCTACCTAAGTTTGTAAACCATTCTCACCAGTATATATGTAAACAGGAAAAGAGATGATTGTCCTAATATTCCTCTCTACTATTAATTCTTGAATTTCCCATATCCTGATGAATTGAAAAATCTAGCAGGCACAATTCAGCATATCTCCTTTACTTTCTTTTCTTATATATCATTATGTACTTAATTCTCTTTAAGTAATGAAAATATATTTTCTTTATTTTAATAGAGCATATCTGGATGACCAACTCAATCAACTCTTTAAAAACCTAAAATTAGAAGTTGAAGTATCTACTGTATCCAAATATATTTGCCTATAGACCACTTGCTAAGCTTGGTCTATCCATACATTAAGATTTGGCAAGTTGCCAAAGCTTTAAATGAGAAAAAAAGAAAGGTAAGATCATTTAAAAAATGCGTTCTGCTGCCTCTGACTTTGTGTAAGAACAACAGGAAACCACAGCCAGCTCTTTGGAAATCTGTTCTGCTATAATTTCCATTTTTATCCTATCAGTTACATTTCCAAATCTGAATGCTTAACAAATGCCTTCTAAAAGGGTATAACATTTCCACTTATTTTGCTTTGCCCAACTGTACACAACTTTTCAACCTCTCTATTAATAGGCCTCATTCAAAATGTATTTTTAAAAAATTCATTTACTTTTGACTAATTTTCTTCACCGAAGGCTACAAGCCCTTGTCTAAAGGGCCAATTTCCACACTGAAGTCTGAAGAACCTAATGTATAGTCAATCAGAGAAGCAAGTTAATACTGAGATTACCTCAATAAATATGCTCAAGATCAAACACTGCCCGTTCCCAGACTCACAAAGCTGGCTCCTCTTTAGCCAAAAAAATTTTTTTTTAATTTAAAAACTTCTAAAAAAAAAAAAAAAAAAGGCTGGTCTGCGATTGGAGCCTTGCATCAGGCACCTTGGGGAACAGTCAGATCTATTAAAGATACATAGATTTAAAATTAACAGAGACCCATTCTATGCAGTTCACTTTTAGAGTATCAAGGAATGTCAGCGATAGCTTCACAAACCCACTTTGAAAGGTCTCTGCATAATCTTGTCTTCCCTTCTGAATGTTAGCACTTAGCACTATAAACAATGTATATTTGAAATTTAAATGCAGTTTTCTGTGCTTCTAATTCTATTTTGAGTGTGTTTTCTGTTTTTCTGGTAGATGATGAGCGCATGAGGATGATGATAATGATGGTGATGAAGTGACAATAAAAGTTACTTTTTCCTTAGTTTATCGTAGTTTATCAACTTGTTATTTATATGTATTTTTGCTAACTACCCCCAAACTCACAAGGCAGGCATTAATATACTCATTTTATAGATGAGTAACCTAATTTCAGAGTTAGAGAGACTTTACTCAAAATCCCAAGCTAACAAGCTCCAAGTTCAAGCTTTTTATACTATATCACAATTCCTTTAATATATTTGGGAAGCCTCAGATTGCAAAGCCAAGTCTCCGGAAGACAGTATGCTCAAAACATTGAGTAGAGATTTACCAAGTGTCCATGTGTCCTAATACTGTCTAAGTAGATGGGTCGTATGGATGACATATTAGATATAATCATATCTTTTTGTGAATTAAATTAAGATGATCTTGCTTTGGGAACAAATTAGAGGACTCCTGACAACAACATGTTATAAAAACAGATCATATTTAGAGAGTTCAGTTATTAAGCCTTAAACCCTTGAGGACAGGGATGAAGCCTAAATCATCTTCTTGTGGCACAGAATGTAGCAGTTTCTCTACAAAAGTAGTTGTTTATTGAATGAATATATGAGTGAATGAAGGCTGGACTTCAATGTCACTGTGTACTACTGTTCGATCCTTACTCCAGTTGGTGCCCCAATTCTGACAACATTGTCTTCTCAATCTCTTTTGAATGTGTCCCTTTCCTATTTCTTCCATCTGTCATAGACTCACGCAGAGCAAAAAAAACCACATCAAATAAACAGCAAAAACCAACTCAAGTAGCTCCCACTACTAAACAAAATTAACTCCAAATTATCGTTTAAGAATTCACATCAACCAAAATAGGACTCATGTCACCTTCTCTCTTTCTCTGAACATCAGGCCAACCTGTGTTTGTATTTTATAAATCCCTGTAATTTTAATCTTCACACTGTTTTTGAATCTTTGAATTGGTTGCCTATATTTTTAAATTTGTAGATTTCACAGAACACCTGAACTTCTGGCTTACTTTTGAAAAATTAGATGTTGCTACTCTGAATCCTGCTTTTTAGGGTAAAATGGAGTTCCTACAGTCTTGCTTAGATGGAGTATGCACTCTCCAATTCAGCCTTATTTCCACTGCTCACTTTATCTCTGCATCACTGAAGGCCACAAGTCACATCCACGCTGCAGCTGAAATAAAATATTTCCTGCACCAGAGACACTCACCTGAGTCTATGACTGCTTCTTCCTATAGATGATCCTCTTCAATATCCAACTGGTCCTAGTATTATTTCCTACTTTTTTGCTGGCACACATTTATCCTAGCATCTTAGGTCTTTGGCTTTAGGCAAATTAACATTGTTGAGCCTCAGCCTCTGACTATAATATGAGCCAATAGGCCTGCCTACTTTTAATTTTCCTATAAACTTTAAATGAGGTGTTTCTCATCAAGTGCTGAGAACTAATGATGATGATGCTAATGATCTCTACTTTTTCCACAGCCATGTGTAAAAATCAATTGACATGGGAGTTTCCCACCATTCTCATTGTAAGGTGGAGTGAAAGTAATCTGGGGTAAGAATGGAGGCATAAAGAGGGAAGCAAGCGCCATTGAAATCACCTCTGAATTTCCAAATATAAGATAACAGATATAGAAGACAATTTAGAGATAAGAGATGAGGGGAAATGTTGTCTTGACCTATATACAGACAGAAAATGAAAAGGAGTGGACGAGAAACAGGTTCAGGGAAGGAAGCCAGGCTTATATACTGGGGCAGCATGGGCTCTGTGTTATAGAACTATATTGATAAGAAGTCAGAGATGACAGAACACTGTCTGCACTTCTTAGAAAGGCTTCCAATGACTGTAGTCAGGATAACAGGGAAATACAGCTTAAGATTCAGCTTTCTAGTAGAGTGTCGCTCACAGGCAACGAGGACAAACTTTTCTAACCTCTTCATGCATCCTTCAGCTGCTTACATTTATAGGAATTCATTTAGCAGATAATAATAATAGTTAACATTTATTAAGGGCTTCCTATGGACCCATTCTAAGCCTAGTATGTATATATATATTTTTTAATTTTTTATTGTTATGTCAATCACCATACATTACATCATTAGTTTTTGGTGTAGTGTTCCATGATTCATTGTTTGTGCATAACACCCAGTGCTCCATGCAGAACGTGCCCTTTTTAATACCCATCACCAGGCTAACCCATCCTCCCGCCCCCACTCCCCTCTAGAACCCTCAGTTTGTTTTTCAGAGTCCATTGTCTCTCATGGTTCGTCTCCCCCTCCGATTTCCCCCCCTTCATTCTCCTCCTCCTGCTATCTTCTTCTT
>NC_138383.1:24850194-24866431 GCF_054177405.1 Leptonychotes weddellii
ATCATGACCTGAGCCGAAGGCAGACGCTTAACAACTGAGCCACCCAGGCGCCCCTGGCAAAAGGCTCTTTTAAGAACAAACTGGCATTGTGATGGCTCAGAATAGATGTGACTTCATCAGTGTGATTATTTTTAAAAATCATGAAATAGTTACATTATAAAATAAATCAACTCCTAATAGGTACTAGAAAACACTGCTGGATGTATATAAGACACACCCTGGATATATATATTTTTAAAATTTTTTATTTATTCATTTGAGACACAGAGATACAGAGAGAGATAACATGAGCAGGGAGAGAGGCAGAGGGAGAGGGAGAAGCAGGCTCCCCGCTGAGCCAGGAGCCCTATATGGGGCTCGATCCCAGGACCCTGGGATCATGACCTGAGCCGAAGGCAGACGCTTAACCATCTGAGCCACCCAGGCGTCCCCACCCTGGATATTTTATAGTGTGAGTTCAAGGCACAAATATTTAATATTATTCCTAACATTTTTATTAATAAAGCCCTATTTTCTCAACCTTCATTGATTATTAAAATCATCTGGAGACTTTTCTTTGAGTCCAACCCCTGCCCCAGATTTTTTAAACTAAAATCTCTGGGAATGATTAAATGTGCTGTTAGTGTTATGACCACTGGTACAGCCCATACCGTAAACCTGGTTAGGATCACTTAAAAAAAAAAAAAAAGGCCATTAACAAAGTTGATTATACTGTTTCTCTTTATTAGTGATAAGGCTTTGATTAATTTGTATCCCAAGATTTGTAGCAAGTGATTTTCAGTTTTTTAGGCTTCCTTCTAGAGAACAGAATTATTCTTTAGAAAAAAAGTAATGCTTAGCCTTATGACATTTGAATCTGACTTCTATTGCCAGGCCTGCTTTTCCAATTTTAAAGAAACCTAGAACTTCATTTCTGTTTGATGTGCAATATTCTTAAAATGCACCCCCCTTTCCACCTTTGCCCCGGCACTTTGAATAAAATGCAGATGCAGGAAAAGAACTTCCCAGAAAGACAGTGAGGGGAATGTATCCAGTGCACAGCTTCTTTGACAAAGCAGATTAAAGACTCTCTTTAGGCTTAGAAGACTATGGAGAAAAGAAGTATACTGGCCTTTCATTGATTCCCAATCACTTTGTCACCTCTAGTCCAGATTCTCATTCTACTCTAGTTTGTAAACATACAAAATATTTTAAATAATTTTTGTATGACCTTACAGGAGCATTTAAAGATTTTTTTTGATATGCAGTTTTTACAAATTCCATGATCATGTGGCTTTGCATAATATCCACTGTGGACCCTGTCCTACTTATGTAACATAGAACAGGATTGAATTTACATATTTGACATATATCCCATATTACTGTATTGTCATTTGATGCAAATCCTTAATGCTATCATGGATCACAATTCTCTTTTCCCCCCAGCTTTATGGAGATATAATTGGCATACAACAATGTGTATGTTTAAGGTATGCAATGTGATGATTTGGTACACATAGATATAATGAAATTTTTACCAAAATAAGGTTAATATATCCTTTACTTTGCATAATTAAAATTTTTAAAAAATTTTGTTGTGGTGAGAACAGTAAAGATATACTCTCATAGAAATTCTCGAGTGTACAATACGGTATTGTTCACTAGAGTCACCATATGCTACATTAGATCTCTGGAACTTATTTATCTTACAAGTGAGAGTCTATATTCTTTGACTAACATCTCTACATTTACTCTACCCCAGCCCCCCATAACTGTCAATCTGTTCTCTGTTTCTGTGACTTTGATGTTTTTAGATTCCACATATAAGTGATATCAGACAGTGTTTCTCTTTGTCTTTCTAATTTATTTCACTAAGCATAATGCCCTCAAGGTTTAACCATGTTGTCACAAATGGTAGGGTTTCCAACTGAGGGTTGCTGGAGTGGTGGGGGGTGGGAGGGATGGGTGGCTGGGTGATAGACATTGGGGAGGGTATGTGCTATGGTGAGCGCTGTGAATTATGTAAGACTGATGAATCACAGACCTGTACCTCTGAAACAAATAATACATTATATGTTAAAAAAAAAAAAAAAAAGAAGATAGTAGGAAGGGAGAAATGAAGAGGGGGGAAATCGGGGGTGGGGGGACGAACCATGACAGACTATGGACTCTGAGAAACAAACTGAGGGTTCTAGAAGGGGAGGGAGGTAGGGGGATGGGTTAACCCAGTGATGGGTATTAAAGAGGGCACGTACTGAATGGAGCACTGGGTGTTATATGCAAACAATGAATCATGGAACACTACATCAAAAACTAACGATGTAATGTATGGTGATTAACATAACAATAAAAAACTAAACAAAGAAAAAAACTAATGATGTAATGTATGGTGATTAACATAACATAATAAAAAAAAACCCTAAAAAAAACAAACAAACAAAAAACAAATGGTAGGGTTCCTTTCTTTTTTATGTCTGAATAATATTCCATTATAGAAATACACCATATCTTTTATCTATTCATCTGTTGACTGAAACTTAGTTTTTTCTAAGTCTTGGCTATTGTGAATTATGCTGCAATGAACCTGGGGGTGTAGATACCCCAATGAGATCCTAATTTCATTTCCTTCCAGAACTAGGATTGCTGAAGCATTTGATACTTCTATTTTTAATTTTTTGAGAAACCTCCATGCTATTTTCCATAGTGGCTTCATCAATATATATTCCTTCCGATAGTGCACTAGGACTCTCTTTTCTCCACATCTTCGCCAGCATTGGTTATCTCTTGTTCTTTTTTTTTTTTTTACTAAGTTTTAAATTTTAATTCCAGTATTGTTAACATACAGTGTTATATTAGTTTCAGGTGTACAATACAGTGATTCAACAGTTCCATACATCACTCAGTGCTTATCATGATAAGTGTACTCTTAATCCCCATCACTTAGCTCACCCATCCCCCCACCCACCGCCCCTCTGGTAACCACCAGTTTGTTCTCTATAGGGAAGAGTCTGTTTCTCAGTTTGTCCCTTTCTCCCCTTTTTTCCTTCCCTTGCTCATTTCTTTTGTTTCTTAAATTCCATACATGGGTGAAATCATATGGTATTTGTCTTTCTCTGACTAACTTACTTCGCTTAGCATTCTACTCTCTAGCTCCATCCATGTCATTGCAAATGGCAGGATTTCATTCTTTTTATGGCTGAATAATACTGAGTAATATTCCATTGTATATATATACCACATCTTCTTTACCCATTCATCTATCAATGGACACTTGGGCTGCTTCCATAATTTGGCTACTGTAAATAATGCTATAAATGTAGGGGTGCACGTAACCCTTTGAATTAGTGTTTTTGTATTTTTTGGGTAAATATTCAGTAGTACAATGACTGGATTGTAGGGTAGTTCTATTTTTAACTTTTTGAGGAAACTCCATACTGTTTTCTATAGTGGCTTTACCAATGTATCTCCCCTCCAATAGTGTACTAAGCTTCCTTTTTCTCCACATCTTTACCAGCATTTGTTGTCTTTTGTCTTTTTGATAATAATTCTAAAAGGTTTTAGATGATATCTCATTGTGGTTTTGATTTGGATTTCACTGGTGATTAGTGATGTTGAGCACCTTTTCAGGTACCTGTCAGCCATTGTATATCTTCGGAAAAATGTTTAATCACATTCTTTGCCCATTTTTAATTGAATTATTTGGTGGGGGGTTTTTTTGTTTTTGTTTTGTTTTTTTGCTATTAAGTTATATGAATTCCTTATATATTTTGGACATTAACTCCTTATTAGCTAAATGATTTGCAAATACACTCCTGAGGCTATCGGGTCTCACCATGGGTACACGGCAGCGTAGGCCAAGGGGTCTACTGTAGGTATATAGCTGGAGGAGCTAAGCTCCTTGTGATTCCAGAGATGTAGGCCAATGACAGGAGACAGGGTCAGATCTGGGCCCATAAGCAACTTCCTGGGTGCTTGCCATCAAAATGCACTCCTGTGGCTACAGATTCTTGCCACAGATTTGGGCATGGCATGGAAACCAGTGATGGGAGTCAAGCAGGCAGGGTGCAGGTGCACAGCTGAAGGAGCTAGTCCTGAGCACACAAATGGCAATGGGGGTCAGTGTGAGGGTCTAGGTTGGTATCTTGCACTCAAGCAGCTTCAGAGGTTGGGGCTGGCTGTCCAGTGAGGATCCTGGGCTCCAGTGGGGCATGGACAAGAGGGACAAGAGAGGTAGAAGGGAGGGACTCAGGTGACTGGCATCTGTGAATGTGAAAACCTGAAGGGTGGAAACTGGTGAAATCTGCAGAGGATCCTCAGTAGCTGTGCTGGCTTTTGCTTTTTTCAGCGGTGAGAGCTGCTGGGATTTTCTGCAGAGCAGATCACTGGGAAGTGGCATCACTTTCACTGAATGGCTGGTACTAGTAGCCTCTACTCTACTTCCTTGTTTTCAGCCATGTCTATAAGTCTAGCTTTTGCAGGTCCCTGGGTGAAGTGAACCAAAATGACCCTTTGTGTAGTGTCCCAAAAGGCTGAACTAGCTGCCCATTCACCCCAGTGAAGGGAACTCTTTCTAGCTAGGAGTCCCTCTTGGTGCCAAGCAGTGCCAGTCTGGAGGATGGGATAATGTAGGCAAAATGGAACTGTTCTTCCTTCCCTTTTTGTGAAGTTATTCTCTGATTTCTTCTGCCACTCTATTGACAAAGCTTCTCAAGCAGACTCCTGAGCTCTCCCAGAACTGTTTTCATTTGTGGATAGCTAATTACTGATCTCTGTGGGGACCGACCTGGCTGGAGTGTCCTTCACCATGGTCTTGGTGAAATTACCCCTTGAGAATTTCAGGAATCACAATTCTGATATTTTATGATGTTACAGATTTTGCTAAGATCAGACATTTTAATTTTTTTTTCTAAGATTTTCTGTGGACCTTGAATGATGACTATAAGGATAAGCCAGGTGAGACTGGCATCAGTCTCCACATAGTGATTCTCCACCTTGGCTGTGCATTAGAATCATTTCTCACCACCCCCTGCCAACATAGGAGAGCTTTTAAATTTACCATAACTTAAGCCCCACCCTAGATTAAACATGTCTGGGATGAGTCTCAGGCAACAATTTGTTTTATAAACTCTCAAGAGTTGATTCTGTATGTATTAGGTTTGAGAACCCTTGAGTTTGATCAAGATGTGTGCTGGTAATAGAGAAAGAAGTGGGGATAAATAGAAAAATAGCTGGAATGGGGGCAGATGCATAAGCACTGAAATATCAGGTGAGGAAATGAAGACCAGAATCCAAGAAGCATAATTATAGCATAAAAGAGTCAATGAGGTATCAATAGACAGGTAAGGTCTATAAAGACCAGCAGAGATGGACAGCAAATCAAGAGGATTAGAGGATTTGGTTCTGAAGTTGAAGCATGGAGAACCCCAGGAAGTAGCCATTGACAAAATTATGGAGGATAGTCCTATTTCACAGGTGAAATGGAAAAGCTTCCAAACAATGGAAATCTCTAGGGTTCAGAAGCTTGGCAGATGGCTAACTACAGTGAAATAATTTATGAGAGATAATTTTTTTTTTATTCTTATGTTAATCCCCATACATTACATCATTAGTTTTAGATGTAGTGTTCCATGATTCATTGTTTGTGCATAACACCCCGTGCTCCATGCATAACGTGCCCTCTTTAATACCCATCACCAGGCTAACCCATCCTCCCAACCCCCTCCCCTCTAGAACCCTCAGTTTGTTCTTCAGAGTCCATCGTCTATGAGAGATAATTTTAAAAGACTATCAAGTCAGAGGTTAGAAATCAGTCTTTTAGGCATGGATTGAAATCTTATTTGGAGTAAAGGTGCCATTGATTTGGTAGAACTTTGAATAATTTGCTACATTAAACACTACAGCACTGAAATCAGACTGTTAAAAGCATCTATATGAAGCCCATAGTGCCTTAAAATAGTTTTAATAGAGGCAACTTATAAGGTGTACTAGAGACACCACATCTTGTTATGAACCTTTTAAACTTAAATCACATCGCACACTGATAGTGCATAACCATAATGGTTGATGAATGTGAACTCACCAAATGTTCAATTTCTTCAGTTTAATGACTTTGTTCCTCAGCCAACTATTTGTTCAAAGAGTAAATACATAAAACCTGACAATTTGAAATATAGAGAAGAAAAATAAATCAAACATTAGTCTACTACCCCAAGATATTTTGGTATGTTTCTATGGAGTCCATTTTCTGAGATTTTGCACATAATTGAAACCGTGCTCTACAATTTTACTTCTTGCTTCTTTCAAATAATGTTACTTTTTATCCTAATGTTTTCATAACCAGCATTTGAATCACTATACAATAATCCATTGAGTGAATTTTTCACTCATCTGTTCCTGGGCATTTAAGTTCATTTTCTATTAGAGCATAATTCCTCAAATATTTTTTATATTAATCAAGAGTGTTTGTAATCAAATATACCACCACAAATCAACAACAATTTTTAAAAGCACTGTGGTGAACATCTTCAGATCATCTTTAGAATACTACTTGCTAAAAATGTCTCAAGAGAGGCAGAGGGGGTGGGTACAGGGAGGGAGACAGAATGTGCACTACGATTTAAGAATCTAAAGCTCAGTTCTCGTGAAAAATTCTAGGCATTTGTACAGCTCCCTCTGTTTAGTATTTCCGGGAATCCCCAAGGAATGACATAGGTGAGGTGGCAAATCCACCAGGCTGTTGTATACTGTTGCAGAGCCCATAGACACTGAAACTGACGTGGTCATAGCCACTGTCAATCACCTTCGGGCTAGCATTCTAGACTGTTGTTTTCTGGCTGACTTGGGTCATACAGGAATTTACAGTCAGTAAAACATGCTCTTGAAAGTTATAATGTCATGTCTGCTAGACAATAATAATTTGAAATAAGAGGGAGAATCTCTCTTCCTGTGTGTTAAGCTCCATTATTGAAAAGATCCCAAGGCCAGGTGGCTTGGGTTCTAGGATGCTACAGGTTCATTGAGTTCCCATTGTAGCTGTCACAATGTGAACAAATTATTTTAATTATTGTTTAAGAGCCTCAGCTAAATCTGCCTCATAAAGCTAGATTGATTATTTCAAGATAGATATATTTCCCAGAAACCTTGTTAACTCTTCTAGAATTCTGGCCTCTAACTATTGTTTACATTCACAATGAATGTCTAGACTTGTGTATGTATTTGAAGATTCACCCTACAGATTATTTAACCATTTTCTTCAAGATCCATGCCCTAATTTAACCATGAGGAAGAATAAAAGCAAAGAAAATTAAGACTAAAGAAAGTATATTAAGAGAATTAAGAGGGTTTCTTCCTAAGTCTTAGAACATAACTAATTTTATTCATTCAACTTAAACTTTTTCAATAAACAAATGGAGCATGATATTCCAAACAGGGAAGCCAATATGAAAGAATTCATAAAGAAAGCACAATGTAGAAATCAGAGCTTTAATGATTTTCTCTCACTACTTTAGCATTAGTACCCTATAATATCATGGTCCCAACATGCCCTTGGAGTTGATTCTAACTTATAACAATACTTACATTGCTCTTATTGGAGTAGGGGTTGAGGTCAGGATGTCTTCAGTGATAGGAATGTTGCTTTAAAATATTTTTTCCTTATTTTGGATTATTCCTATAAGATAGATTGCCAAACGTGAATCTAGGCCATTGACCATTACTGATCAAATGCCAGTGTTCTAATGTTATTTAGCTTACCTTTATTTTATGCTCCAATATTTTGTTGTATGTCTTTATTTGCCTATGTATTTCTAAACCACCTATATGATTTTTCTATGCCCATCTTCTCTATGCATCTAGACTTTGTGCCTATTAAATAGCTATGCTATTCTTTCTCATGTTCTAATGCGATTGCCACTCATAGAATTCTAACATTAAATCTTACAGAAATTCTTTCATCAGTATTTCTTAAATATCTCTAATAAATTTCTGTTAATATCAGAGTACACTGGCAGGAGAACTAAGAGTTTGAAGAGACTGTTGGAAGTTGCTATCACATTCTTCTTTGTACTTTAAATTATTATTATTTTTTAAAGATTTTATTTTTTTTAATTTATTTGAGAGAGAGAGAGAGAGAGAGAGAGAACATGAGGGGGGGAGGGTCAGAGGGAGAAGCAGACTCCCCGCCGAGCAGGGAGCCCGACGCGGGACTCGATCCCGGGACTCCAGAATCATGACCTGAGCCGAAGGCAGTTGCTTAACCAACTGAGCCACCCAGGCGCCCTGTACTTTAAATTATTTTATATTATTTATCATTTAAGTTTTTCCTTTAGTATAAAAATAATTGTTTTTTAAGGCATTTGTGTGTGTCTTCCTTTACTAGAAATGAGTTAAATTTGATACTCCAATTGGATTTATCATGGTATACTACAACTATTCCTTCTTCAGTATTCAATTGCATTTTTACATTTGTGTTAAAGTGGTGAGTTGTTGGCCACCATGTCTTTCTTATATAGTCTTTTGCCTCAGATAATCTAGCTTATTGTGGGTGGTCAGTAAAATCAGTTGAGAAGGAGAAGAAGGAAGAAAACAGAAAGAGGAGGAAGAAAAGCAGGAGAAGAACAAAGAAACATCCCTATAATCTATGATTTTCTCCATTCTGAGTTCAGAACACCTGTGCTATCGTTTAGTTTGTGCAAACAATAGTTTGTGCAATCTGATGATTTGCATCAAAACTGAAATCCTCTAAAGAAGATGTGGTGTATATATCTATATCTATATCTATATCTATATCTATATCTATATCTATATCTATATCTATATCTATATCTATATCTATATACAATGGAATATTATGCAGCCATCAAAAGGAATGAGATCTTGCCATTTGCAATGACGTGGTTGGAACTGGAGGGTATTATGTTGAGCGAAATAAGTCAAACAGAGAAAGACATGTATCATATGACCTCACTGATATGAGGAATTTAAGAAACAAGACAGAGGAGCATAGGGGAAGGGAGAAAAAAATGAAACAAGATGAAACCAGAGAGGGAGACAAACCATAAGAGACTCTTAATCTCAGGAAACAAACAGGATTGCTGGAGTGGTGGGGGGTGGGAGGGATGGGGTGGCTGGGTGATAGACACTGGGGAGGGTATGTGCTATGGTGAGCGCTGTGAATTGTGTAAGACTGATGAATCACAGACCTGTACCTCTGAAACAAATAATACATTATATGTTAAAAAAAAGAAGAAGAAGAAGATAGTAGGAAGGGAAAAATGAAGGGGGGGAAGTCAGAGGGGAGACGAACCATGAGAGACTATGGACTCTGAGAAACAACTGAGGATTTTAGAGGGGAGGGGGTTAGCCCGGTGATAGGTATTAAGGAGGGAACGTATTGCATGGAGCACTGGGTGTTATGCACAAACAATGAATCATGGAACACTACATCAAAAACTAATGATGTAATGTATGGCGACTAACATAATAAAATAAAATTTAAAAAAAATAGAAAAAAAACCCTGAAATCCTCTCTAATAGTTTAACAAGGAAACATTTCATTTACATTTAATAAGATAGTTTATATGTCAATTCATAGAAATGGGATACCAACAATATTAGAAGACCAATCTAACTGATTTGTGCTTATGTCAATAAGGAATATACTGCATTAAAACTGAAGAAAACAAAAAGAAATAGAAGTTATCTTGTCTGCATACTGCCTGTTTCATTTTTCCTGGTATACATCCTGTGGATCTCATAATATTTATAAGACAAAATAATTATCTGGTGTCTTAATTTCTGTCTTGTTTTCTCTATGGAAGGAAGATCTTTTCTACTGCCACACAGACTTACAAATAAGACCATTAAGATTTAGTGGTTTGGAACCCTGGCTCTCTTTGCTGAATAAAGGTGTTTTCTAATGACTTTTAATTTCAGGGCTGAAAACAGAAGTTGTCAGGTACCCAAACACACACCCCATCCAGGATCTGCATGGGAACTGAGGTTCATTAGCAGCCTTAAACATGGTCTGGAGGCTCTTCAAGAATTCAAAGGCTGGAGGATCTACAAATACCTGGAGATGAAAGAAATAGAAAACACGATAACCTGTTAATGGTAGCTTCTGAGTTTTTGCAACTGATGGAAAACTACAAGGGGATTGCTTACAAGATTACAAATGGATGAAGCCCTGGCTGCAAGCTGCCTGACCAGGGAAGACACCAATGCTGTGCCTTGAGGATGTCACTGGGAGTGGTTGTAACCAAGCAGAAAGTCTAAATCTGAAGTGGAGAGTTGCTCTTGTGAGAGGGATCTCTGAACCCATTTGGAAATGTGGCTTACTACAAAGTGAAAACCATCTGTTGTTATTAGCAATGGTAGAAGGAATACACCCATGCATAAGGAACAGCCTTTCCCCACCCCCTAGGTTTCTGAAACCAGATAATTGGAGATTTCTTACGTGTACTCGGGGAGACAGAAAGTTTCTACAGAGAGACTGACACTCTTGTTTACACTGATGAGTTGGGGCTCTGAGAAAATTTAATTTATTCTATAAAAGTAAAAGCAGGTGACATTTTCTTTTCCTGGAGTATTCTGGAGAAGATTCATAATCACTACACTTGTCTTAAATCTTACATGGCACATGAAATCTAGAAGAGGATTGAAAGAATAAAACAAATCATTTCTCAAAGAAATTATGAGAAACATTGGCAGTTTCTTCTATATCAATCTAGGTATCCAAACATCACAGTAGATTCCAAATCTCTCCACAGTGAAAAATAGTTATCAATCATTAAGGTAACCATCTAGAACTGCAATAAGCACACAAAGATTGCTTCTTTTCAATTCACTTAAAAATGATTCATCTATGAAAAGTGTACACTAACATCTTGGAATCTTTTTGCAATATTGAAGTTGTCAATCTTTTTATTGTATTGGTTTCCAAATCATCATTATATCTCCTCTCCTATATTTTTGTCTATTTTATTTCTGTCATCCAAATAGAACCCTAAAATATGTAGAAAAATAAAGTCTTTTCTTTCCAAATTACTCTTTTCACGTTAGCAAATCGTATCATACTCACGTATTTTAGACGTCCCACCCTGGCCTACCAGAGTTGCTCTGGGGGCCTATGCTCAGGCTACTCTCTGGGATGACATCTCCACTGGGAAATGACAGAGAGAGACAGAAAATAATGTATGGTTTTGTTATAGTGTTTCTGATTTTAGTCTTATATTTTAAAAGGTTTGTTATGATAGGCAAGTAATAAACTGTCAGTTTGCCTTTTTATTTAATAAAAATAAGTAGAATAGATAGAGGATTGGAGTTGTGGTACAATACCATTACACGACCTTCATGAATTTCCATAGTACTGAAGGAAATCTTATATGCTATGGTATTTAATAATAAAGATCAATATTTGAGCCTATTTGATACACTGCATAAGCTTCTTATAGGAAATGTATTTGCCCAGGCCATCTTACAGGATTCTATCACATGCTTACAGAATTTTCTTCATGTTCCTGATGTTTTAAAGGACATTACTAATACTGCTATCAAAAAAAAAAAAAATACTGAAGAAATAAACATTCTAGTAGTTGTGCTTACTGAAGTAGAGATGTTTAATATTCTGAACACATAGGTCTTTATCTATTGAATTTTTTAAAAATATATTCTTTTGAAGTTTCAAGCCTGAATACATTTTGAAAAATAGATACATAGTTTTATCCACATCTTTGGCTTTGCTTACCTATCAAATTTCCCCCACACTAATTTGATTAAAATTGTGTGTAGCTTTTGGATTGCTACTGCATACTCTTTCTGAGGTGTACTTAAAATGCCCAAAATAATTTTATAATACAGGATAAAAGTATTATTTTAAATAATGAAGGAAAGACAATTTTGAATTTGTGAAGTTGGTTTTTTCATTATTTCATGATACCAGAAGACAAACAATGACTGATTA
Source organism: Leptonychotes weddellii (assembly GCF_054177405.1). Classification (NCBI taxonomy): domain Eukaryota; kingdom Metazoa; phylum Chordata; class Mammalia; order Carnivora; family Phocidae; genus Leptonychotes; species Leptonychotes weddellii. Next base: position 24,862,133 of record NC_138383.1, read on the forward strand.
TGCTGACAGTGCCATATCAGTTAGAATTTCTTGAATTAGCTTTAATAAGTGAATAAGAATAATACTTTGTACTAGGCATTATTAATACAGAAATGACTGCTTGTGATTTTGTTTGTTTCTTAATAGGGTAAATTTCCATCTTCTCCCTAGCAACCTTATTGGTCTCATTATCTCGTAATTGTTTTTTCCCTAAAATGTAATTGTTAAGATAAAATTCAATATATTCTTATCTTAAAAATCACAATTTTCAAATTAATAGAGGAAATTAATTCCATCCAATTGAAAATAAAATAATATATGTTTACTCTAGACACCCACTGGGTTAGGAAATAGACACCGCATTAATAAAAAGGAACTTAAAACAGTTCAAAAGCTTGCAGAGGAGAATTTATGAATTTATGATCAATATGATAAATGCTACATTATACTATGAATATTGTGTTACAGAAGTGTAAATGTGGACTCAGTTTTTAATCTGGTAGCAAAAGATGGAATGCTACAAGAAAAAATGTTGTGAGAGGTCAAAAATATGAGCAATGCTTCTGCAGGAGGAAATCTGCAATAAGGGTAATTCTAAAAGGGAATGAAAACAATAAAAGAAATGAAAACTTGAGAACATATACCGTTTTCAAAATGTGAATTAATCAGACTGATGAGGTTTTAACGGGTAAGGAGGTGGTTGACTAAAATAGCAGGAAGAATTACTGAAAAGACAAAAAAGTGGGGCATTTTATAGTCCTTAGCTATATACTAACGAGTTTGGACATTATTGCATCATTAAATTATTCTGTGGTGAATCACCAAATATTTTTGGAAATGGGGTGTGCTTTAGAAATACAGCTGTCGGGGCGCCTGGGTGGCTCAGTCGTTAAGCGTCTGCCTTCCGCTCGGGTCATGATCCGGGGTCCTGGGATTGAGCCCCGCGTTGGGCTCCCTGCTCCGCGGGAAGCCTGCTTCTCCCTTTCCCACTCCCCCTGCTTGTGTTCCCTCTCTCGCTGTGCCTCTCTCTGTCAAATAAATACATAAAAAAAAAATCAAAAAAAAAGAAATACAGCTGTCATGGCGCTGTAGAAGGATTGGAGGATGTAAACACTTACTACTTAAGAACACTGAGCTGCTAAAGACTTGTGTAGGCTGGGGTAAAGCTATCTGCTAAAATAAACACGCCCTCCAATCTTAGTGGCTTAACAAAAAGTATATTTCCTCTTCACTCAAATTCCAATGCCCATAGGTCAAGAAGTGGTCTTCCGTATCATTATTCAGGGATTTTGTTGTTGTTGTTTCTGTGTTCATCAAGAATATTGGCTTGTAATTTTCTTTCTTGTTCTGTCCTTGTTTGGTTTTGATAGCAGGATAATGCTGGCCTCATAAAATGAGTTTGGAAGTATTCCCTATTCTATTTTTTGGAAGAGTTTGAGAAGGATTTTCATTAAGTCTTCTTTAAGTGATCAGTAAAATTCACCTGTGAAACCATCTGGTCCCTGGATTTTCTTTCTTGTGAGATTTTGATTACTGATTCAATCTCTTTACTCATTATTGGTCTGTTAAGATTTTCTATTTCTTCAAAATTAAAAAAAAAAAAGATTTTCTATTTCTTCATGATTCAGTCTTGGTAGGTTGTATGTTTCTAGGATGTCCGCCTTGGACTCTTTCCCACTGGAGAAACTGTAGTCTCACTGGGTCCTCTGGGTGTGATGCAGTGCAGTGGGGAGGGGCAATGTGTTCGAAGTAAAACTGTGCTTCTTACACTTACAATGTGGCCCCTCTCAGTCTCTGGTGCAGGAGATACTTTGGCCTCACCTCTGGCTTCTGGGATTTTTACAACATTGTCTTATCTATAGATAGTTGTTAGTTGTGCTTCTTGTGAGGTGGACAGAAGTTGGGAATAACCTAATTCACTATCTTGATTATGTCACCTCCCACTCTGCTTATTTTAAAATCATTACACTGCAACAAACTTGCATGAATTTTTTTTTTAAAGATTTTATTTATTCATTTGAGACACAGAGATACAGAGAGAGAGAGAGAAAAAGCATGAGCAGGGAGAGAGGCAGAGGGAGAGGGAGAAGCAGGCTCCCTGCTGAGCCAGGAGCCCGATGTGGGACTCAATCCCAGGACCTTGGGATCATGACCTGAGCCAAAGGCAGATGCTTAACCATCTGAGCCACCCAGGCACCCCAAACTTGCATGAATTTTTAAAAATAATTTAAGACATTTTGATTCCATTAATTTCTTTGAGAATCTGCTGATAAAGGCAAAATAAGTCTCATTAAAAATTGGAGAAATCAGAAAATGCTCTCCCACCAGAACTTTTCCCACCTATGTTGGGAATGATAAGAAAATAGGTGACCTTAGAACTTAGATAAAGGATGATATTTTTCAGAGAAAAAAGGGTTTGTTTGAAGAAAATCTAGGCAACATCCTTATTTATAGAAAAGAAAGAGAAGTAAAATTGTTAAGAAGGGATAAACCAGGACTTACACGCACAAACACACACACACAAGAATGGTCAATGCTGCCAAATGAAGATGAGCGGTCAAGTAGATTTAGTACTAAAGATATGATATAGGGATTTGGTAACTAGTAAATAATTGGTGACCACTGAAACAAAATATTTATTAGAATAGACTAACATAACATAATAAAATTAAATTAAAAAAAGAAAAAGAAGAATAGTGTTCTTAGAAATCAGATTATGGTGGGTTGATGAGGGAAAGGGAAATGAGAAAATAAAGATGGTGATGTAAATTATCAATATTATTGGTTTTTTTTTCTGACTGCACAAAGCTTCTCTTACTGCTACTATGTACATGAGTTCATAACCATGTCTGCAACTCTACTTCATTACCAGATGGATCTTTAGAACCTCCTCTTGTATCTAATCTGTAATCTCTCACTCCCACAGTGAGAAACACAGCTCCCACCACCCATCATTCATTTATTTAATCATTCATTCTCAATATAAATGTATAGTAGTAGCAAAAACTTTTAGCATGTGGTCCACCCTTTCCCTGAGGTTGTTTCATACATTTGTTTTCTCAGCCCACATTTCATCCTGGAATTACCCTAAATTCGTGTGTGTCTGTCTGTGTGTGTGTTAATTTCATACACTAAGTTTCACTCATGCTGGAAAGTTCTTCGAGTTTTTAAAAATTCCATTATTGATGACCATTATTGTGTCAGTAAAATAGATTGTGTGCTACGAGTGAGAATTAAGTAGACTGGAGATGTGAAGTTAGTTTTCACAGTTTGGAATAGCCCCTATGTGGATAAGGCAGGCGATTAACAAAAGAAGCTCAAAAAACAAAAACCTGCTGAGTTGCTTCAGGGCTTTCACAAATCTATACTCGTAATGGTTATAATTATAGAGGGGGTGTGGCTTTTGCTCTCAGTTTGTCCGTGCCTGGGAAAAAGAAAGACAGTTGGATTGGTCAACAGCTGGGCACTGCCGAGGAGGCGTCAGCAGCAGAAGGTAAAGGAGAGTAAATATATGTAGAGAAGTGGAGAGAAAGTCACTAAGATGTTGAACCATGAGATCAGTCCAGGATGGTCCGGAAGGGAAATCAGCCAGAAAGGTTTTTTATTCTAATAGACACAGGTAGGTTCAAGTGGTTGGAGGTCAGAGATGAGAGTAAGAGCAGGTCTGGCTGAGTGGTAGAGTTTAAAGTATAAGAAACTTGTTGGATAATGGATAATTTCAGGAGTCAGGAATATGATTTATTAAGATGTATATTCAACCTACTAAATTTATCAAGAGGGGAAAAAGCATATGCTTACATAATAATGAGGAAAATAGAACTTCTTACCCTTTATAACAATTGAATTTGGGGAACACAAACTTGATTTATCATTCATTGCAACTAAACTGTTAAGCTGAAAAGCTGTAAATCAACATTGAGTAGATTTGTTAGTGGCTGTGCAGTTAATTAAAGCTAACTCAAATGTACTTTATAAAAATTATCAGAGGTTAAAACTCATATTTAAACCCAGATATTTAATTGATGCATAGCTTATGGTCATATATAAATCCTTCTGGGCTTTAAATTTAGACAGAGCCATCAGCATACCGGTCATTGCAAGCTGAGGTATTTCAAATCTCAAGTCGTACAGGGTATTACCCTTTGATTCTTTGAATTCTCCTGAGGAGTGTAAAGAATGTTACAAAGAAAACATACTGAATCTGGGCAAAAGGAAATAAATTAGCTAGATATTTTCTAACCTTAAGATAATTGGATTATTAGAAGAAGAAGAAGGTAGCGGGAGGGGAGGAATGAAGCGGGGGAAATTGGAGGGGTGGAT
>NC_138383.1:24866531-24873068 GCF_054177405.1 Leptonychotes weddellii
TATATTTATTTATTTATCAATTTTCTCATTCTGGACTGTGAAATGGTCTTTCTGTGAAGATCCCCAGGCAGTAGTCATGGAATTAATCCTGATAATGCTTCAGTACTGTGTTCATTGCTCATGTAACTATATTCTAGGCTTCCTTAGAATCTGGTGGGAAACCCTCACTCACCCTCATTCACAGCTTGTGTTTTTCTTCTACTCTTCTCACCCAATGGCAGAATCTGGAGGGATGCCAAAGAACTACTGGAGATATGTAGAAAACAATTTTAAAAACCACTACAAAACCTTGGGGACCAGATGGAGATATTCGTATAACCAAAAAAAAAATTATTATGAAAATTTCAATTAAAATACCATTTCCTATAAAATTATGGGAGGAAAACAAAACCAGAAAAAAAAAAAAAACCAAAACAAAACAAAAAAGCCAAAATGTTGATTGCTCACCTCTGGAATATATTACTGGGGACAACTGTTATTCTCCCTTTTTGTAAACATGGGTAATATCTAAAATTTCCACAGTGATCAAAAATTTCACTATAAGTTTTGTTTTGTTTTTGACTATAAGTTTTAAAAAACATTTAAAAAACCCACTTTATATAGGAAGTAATAAACGTTAGCAGATTGGTATAAGCATGGGTTATCATTGGATGATCATTTGGGTCAAAGAATGTTGGGTCTGAAAGGAGCGATCTTATTATTTCACAGATGAAAACAATGAGTGCCAAGGGAGAGGGAAAAATGAGTCGTCCATTGACAAATATTCACATTACTCAGGGTAAATATTTATCTCTTACCTTAAAGATTAACCTCGAAAAACAAACTAAGGGTTCTAGAGGGGAGGGGGGTGGGAGGATGGGTTAGCCTGGTGATGGGTATTAAAGAGGGCACGTTCTGCATGGAGCACTGGGTGTTATGCACAAACAATGAATCATGGAACACTACATCTAAAACTAATGATGTAATGGATGGGGATTAACATAAGAATAAAAAAAAAGGAAAAAAAAAAAGATTAACCTCAAGCGTAGAAATATCTCTATTCTGATTGAGTTCAAGCCTGAGTTACACAGGGAGAGCCAAATACTGACCTGGAAAGTCCACAGCCCGAGAAATCACTTAAATATTTACCAGGGTCTGACACATAATTAATCGGTGGCCTGTGCCTATGATGTAGTTGGTGCTGGATGAATGAATGATAATAAAAGCTGTTCAAAGGGATCACTATGGATCATTTTCACTTGATGCACTTGTTGAAGGCAGGCTCCTTAGATTATAGTAAACTGGTAAGGAGGGACATCAGTTTGGAAACTGAGGACATGTACTTTCTCTGCTGCCTGGGATAAATTATATTAGCTCAAAATGGGAAAAAATTAAAAAAAAAAAAAAACAGAAAAAGGAAAAAAATCACCAATCATAAATACAAGAGACTGCTACCAAATTAGTAATTATGCCAAACAAATAAAGCTGCCCAGTTAGGCTTTAGCCTCATTTGACCCATTTAGAAAAAATTAAAGAAGAAAAAGGAAGAAACAGAATGAAGGAATATATTATCCTAACAGAGACAGCTCTAGCTCTGAATCTACATCTAATTCTGTTTTTACAAAGTATCCAACATAAATTCTCTCTCTCAGCATATTGGAGGGTGAAAACACATGCTAATACCAATAAATTGGATTCGTGTTTGGGAAATTTATGTGTGCATATGTAAAAAATATTTGCATACAGCCCCAGATTGAGGTGCCAACAGAGTATGAAGAGTTGTGAGGATAACAATGTATACATTACACTGGGAGATGCGGTTTGTGTGTAAAACAATTCAATGGCTGATTATGAGAGTGACACATTCTGGGATGATGTGCCTTTAAATTCAGCAGTAAACCCGAATATGGGACTCCAGCTGATTGCCAGCACACGGTTGCACATGTCTGCTTTATTCCCACGCACAGCTTCCTATAGCATTCAAGGTATGTTTTATTTACTGATTATTCATCAATTTTAAAAGAATAAAAACCCCACCAGATATTTATAAAGTTTTAAGCACCCATGCACTGTGTGGCAGGAATGATAATTGCAGAAGCAAAATGCCAAAATTAAGAACCAGCAGGCTGAGTAAAAGTTCTAGCTATGTAACCTTGGTAGTTGATTGATTGATTGATTGATCGATTTCACAACAGTTATATCAGTTTTCTAAAGTGCACAGTGGATGTGATCATGCTATTTATTTTATAAATATCTGTGAGGATCTAGTCAGATATATACACAGATTCACTCTAGCAGCTAGCAAACAGTGAGCACGCAAGAATCATTATTTGCAATCCTTTTCTAAGAACTGACATTTTAAGATCTGAGATCTGTCTGAAACTAGGCCTGCATTTTCAAAATATGATATTAGGTATTCCCTTGATAGTGAATGCCACTAGCATTTCAAATAGGAGAGATGGGGCAGATCGTTTGTGATGAAGCCGATTGTCCAGAAGGCTGAATGATACTCATGCCGTAAGTCATGAGCGTGCACTGTGTCTAGGAGCAGCATGGCCAAAAGTCTGTTGAAAGAGAGTCTGAGACCTCTCAGAAGCATTTCTTATGGAGCACAGGGTGTTTTATGCAAACAATGAATCATGGAACACTACATCAAAAACTAATGATGTAATGGATGGTGATTAACATACATAATAATAATAAAAAAAACCACTGAAAATACAAAAAAAAAAAAAAAAGAATGCTGCAATGAGGAAAAAAAAGAAAAGATCCTGGGGAGAAGATTTAGGACCAGTTTTAAAACCACAGGGTCAGAAAACACTTTTTGTTGTTTTTGATTGTGTTCCCTGATTATAGCTCAGGTCTTTTGTTTAATGTTGTCCCACCCTCAGTAGAATGAAGACTTGAAGTCAAACGGGAAGGAACCACGTTACATAAAACTCTGCAAGATTCCTAGGCACAAACAGCACTGCTTCTGCCCCTCCTTTATAGAGGAGTCATTACAAACGGGAGAGAGACATAGTCCTATCCTTTTGCCATTGACATGTACAAGCCTGGCATCTGAAAGGCCTCCATGTATCAGTGGTATGACTGCCCCCCAAGGAAGTGATGTGGACCATGGTGCATGCTGCATGCAGGGCAGAGGTAGATGGGAATGAGAGAGGCAATGGCAATGCCAAGCACATAGTAAGCCCTCAATAAGTATTTGTTTAATGGCTTCACTGTTCCTATACTGGGCTGAATTGTGTCCTCCAAAAAGATATGTTTAAGTCCAAAGCCCTGGTAACGGTGAAGGTGATCTTACTTAGAAATAGGGTTCTTGCCAGTGCAATGAAGTTAAAGCGAAGTCATACTGGGGTTGGATGTACCTTAATCCAATGAGATGTCTTTGTAAGAAGAAGGAGATCCAGACACAAACATACATAAAAGAAGAATGGCGCATGACTACAGAGGCGGAGACTAGTGATGCGTCTAAAAGCCAGGGGATGCCAAGGATTGACCGCAACCACCAAGAGCTAGGAAGGCATATAGAAGGATTCTCTCTAGAGACTTCAGAGAGAGCATGGGCCTGCCTACACCTTCATTTCAGACTTCAAGCCTACATCCTATAAGAGAATAAATTTATGTTTTTTTTTTTTAAGGCACTCAGTTTGTGTTACTTTGTTTTAGCCACCCCAGGACACTAACATAATCCCTAGAGAAAAATATTTTCCAAATACCTAGCAAAACCTATGGGGCTTAGTGAGGAGTTAAAACACCCACGAGGTGGATCTACAGTGTCCGGTAAAATGGCAATAACAAAGCAGAGCTTAGCAGAATCTACAAAGCCTCTCCCTTGTTGCCAGTGAGGGTTGGTCATACTATTTAAAAATGCACTTGCAAAGATAATCTTCAAGGAGCTGCCATCAGAACTTGATAAAAGGAGTAACAGGGGAGACACTGTAGGGAGCTGGTGTTTATGAGCCGGTAGAGACAAAATTCATCTCCCAACGGCCTCAGATTCAGCTCCAAAATGGGGAGGCCTGGGAAAATGTGGGCTACAATAATATAGAATAGTTTCTACCTGATTATATGAAGAACTGCATTAGACTGTCTTTTCCTGCATTTGGATCTCTTTGAGCTGTAAATGTTTTAGGGTCACTTATTACCCAGAAATGTGCTTTTTGCTAGAATGATTATACCAACTCTTCCACTTAAAAGGCTCTTGATCACTGAACACAGTGAAAAGTAATTCAGAAATGCTGACTCTAGTGAAATGTTTTGATAACAAAAGTTGCCGAGGCAAGCCAGAAAGAATTTCTTAGCTTCAAATTGAAAATATTTAAAAGAACCATAGTGAAAAACAGTAATAACAAGCCTTCAAAAGCTGATGATAAACGTACATTAGAAGAAACAATTAAATGAATTTTGACTAAACCTGATCCATGAAGCACCTATTACAAGGCCTGGGTCCATTATAGGCAATACAATGGTTGATAGCCATAGGAGTATGATAAATAGTAATAATGAGTGTATATATATATTTTTTTCTTAAAAATTGTCTATGATTGAGTGATTTGCAGTAAATACTTAGTCAGCTAAGACCAAAAGTATTACAAAGACACAGGGCGCCTGTGTAGTGCAGACTCTTGATTTCGGCTCAGGTCATGATCTCTGGGCTGTGGGATTGAGCCCCGCATTGGGCTCTGCTCTAGGCTGGGGTCATGATCTCAGGGTTGTGGGATCGAGCCCTGCACTGGGCTCCATGCTTGGCAAGGAGTCTGCTTGATATTTTAACTCTTCCTCTTCCTCTGCCCCTCACCCTGCTCATGCTTTCTCTGTCTAAATAAATAAATAAAATCTTTTTTTTTAAGTACTACAAAGATGTCAAGGCAGTCTTGGGGGGGGTGGTTAGAAAAGTTACATGGGAAGGGGTTGACATATAAACAAACACTTTCACCCACTGCATTCCAGTAATTTCTAGGGATGCCCCAGTATATTGGTAGGAAGAGAGCTGCGGGTATGAAATAACAATGAATTTTAGAGTATATTAAAACTAACATTATTATTTCAGTGCTTCTATGAACCAGGGCCAGTTCTCTGTCTTTTACATATATTGATTTAACCAAATTTATGCCATGAGAAACTCACTGGCATACAGAGATTAGTAAGTTGGGGCTGTAAGTTAGAGCTGCGTACCATAGTTGTAGAGATCTGCCTTTAACCAGTACACATACTGTTTCTCTTTTTTTTTTTTTTTAAGATTTTATTTATTTGCGAGAGAGAGAATGAGAGACAGGGAGCGTGAGAGGGAAGAGGGTCAGAGGGAGAAGCAGACTCCCCGCCGAGCAGGGAGCCCGATGTGGGACTCGATCCTGGGACTCCAGGATCATGACCTGAGCCGAAGGCAGTCGCTTAACCAACTGAGCCACCCAGGCACCCCACACATACTGTTTCTCAGGGTGAAAAACAGGTCAGGGGTTAGAGCAAGCAAGCATTTAGTTGGTGTCATGCAGTCCTTTGAAAGATAAGCACTCAGATCCTCAATGGTTCACAGAGCACGTGGCAAGAGGAGATGCTAAGTATGTAATATGTAGAGAGACAAACAGACATGGATTTGTTTTCCAAAAGATTTGGAAGAAGGTAGTATCTACTTATCTAAATGTCCAGAAAAATGTTTCTGTCCCTAAAGAACATTGTGAAGGAGGAAGGATCCCAATTCTGTTGGTATCTTAGTTCATTCAGGATGCTGTAACAGAATGCCATAGACCAAGTACCTTCAACAACAGAAACTTGTTTTCTTCCAGATCTGAAGGCTGGCAGTCCAAGAGCAAAGTGCTAGCCGAATCAGGTTCAATTCCTGGTGAGAGCACTCTTCCTGGGCTCATGTATAAATGAAAGAGGAAAGAGAGACAGAGACAGAGAAACAGAAGGAAAGAAGGAAGGAAGGAAGAAAGGGGAGGGAGAGAGAGAAAGATTGATTTTAAGGAATCAGCTCATGCAATTATAGAGGCTATTTTAAAAAGCTTTCCCTTTGTTTGGGTTGCAGCCCAAAATCTGAACTGCAGGCAGGCTGAAAATTCAGGGAGGAGTTTATGTTATAGCTGGGATCCTAAAGCGGTCTGGAGGCAGAATTCTTTCTTCCTTGGGGGAACTTGGTCTGTTTTCTGTTATGGCCTTTAACTGATTCGATAAGGCCCACCCACTTAATGGAGAGTAATTTGCTTTACTCCGAATGGACTGATTTAAATGTTAATCTCCCCCCCCCTTTTTTTTTTAACATATAATGTATTATTTGTTTCAGAGGTAGAGGTCTAAAAATGAAGGGGGGGAAATCGGAGGGGGAGACGAACCATGAGAGACTATGGACTCTGAAAAACAAACTGAGGGTTCTAGAGGGGAGGGAGGTGAGGGGATAGGTTAGCCTGGTGATGGGTATTAAGGAGGGCACGTATTGAATGGAGCACTGGGTGTTACACGCAAACAATGAATCATGGAACACTACATCAGAAACTAATGATGTAATGTATGGTGATTAACATAACATAATAAAATAAAATTTAAAAAAAATGTTAATGT
>NC_138383.1:24873568-24895084 GCF_054177405.1 Leptonychotes weddellii
AAAAAAAAAAAAGAATTACAGTAAATAAAACTAGATTAGCAATTCACTTATGGTACATGAAAAAAATCAGAGGCCTTGTTCCCTATAGAGTTTTTACTTCATCTCAGTGATCTGATTCATACTATGTCTCATGCTGCTGGATACACTGATCTGTAGACATTGTATGACAGACTTTCAAGATCATGGATACAGGTAGATATTTGAGCTGAAATGGGAACACTTCACATCTCTGCTTTGTCATTTCTATATCCACAAACAAAAATGTTTTCGTGGAAAACAAGTTAGAAATTCATGTCAGCCATTATTTAGATGTAATTTGTATTAAGCTTTGCTAACACAGGTACAATTTTTTCTGTCTTTGACCTGATTTCTAACCTTATTTTGTCCTGGGTTCTGTGACTTTTCTATAAGCCATGGTAGTGAATCATCTCTCTCTGTTTTGAGAAAACAGCGTTCTGGTGTACTCTGTATTCCGACTCACGACGAGGTTAAGTGGAAATAGCTTTTGCGTCTTTAATTCTCATTCCTTCTGCTTCTGCATCATTTGGGGAGGTTTTCCACAATGTACTTCTTAACACTAAGCTTTCCCTTTGTTTGGTTTCTTTTGTTACAAAGTGCTAGAGGCAGCATGATCTCCAGCACAGTAAGATAGGCTTAATGATGGTTAAGGAAAACCTGTTTCCAGCTTTGGATCGTGTCTCCTCTCCTCTATCTTATCTTATTTTCACCAATCTTATTTTTTGATTTTATATAAAAATACCTCTATTGTTGTTTCTAAATGTAAAAATCATATCCATCTAATAAGGAAAAAAAATTACTCTGAAAAGTATAAAGTAAAATTCATTTCAAATCTTACTTCTCTGGATAATACTTGGACAGATATAACGAAGACAGGCAGATCTCTCTCTCCCTCTCTCTTTCATATGTGTAAATGTGTGTGCACACGTGTGTATACACATGCTGTGTTGCATACTCTCCTTGGGTCTCCCCATATCCCTGCTCTGTCCCAAAAGGCTGGTCTCAGTAGGCTCCCTTAGCTTCTGCTTCTAATTGTGTTGGGCCAATCAAAGCTTCAAAAGGAAGGCAGACAGAGCAATGGGAGTAAGGACTGAGGATTTATTCCTTTAGTCTCCTTCCTATTGTCTTGCTGCAGTAGGCTGTGTTCCTATATAGATCCTCTCTCAGGACAGACATTTCTACAAGTCTCTGAGCTTCTAGATTCTGGTACTGCTGTCTGCTATCATTAGGCTGAGGGGTTGTAAGGTCTCCACTGAAACTCAGCCCCAGGGTATGCACTGTTCCTTAGGTCCCTATACCATTCTCACTCTGAAAAACATCTTTTTATCAAACACTCCTCAAATTATACTTATTTGAATGTGCTGTTTCCTGTCCTTCTGGACAACTCCCCCCCACCCCCCAGACAGCGCACACTTCCACATACACGCACACACCCTCACTTTACTAAAATGGGATGGTCCATGCTGTTCAGACATTTTGTATTATGTACAATATTTGTTTTTCTAGTTTCATTTTAATGGATATTTAGGTTATTCCATTTTTTTTTTTTTTGCGCTATAAGCAACAAGGCCATGAACATCCTCATGTATATGTTTGGCCAAATTTTTGCAAGATTATTCTATGATAAATTCCTAACAATGGAATTTCCTTGTCAAAGGCTATGTGTTATTTTCTTTTCTTTTTTTTTTTTTTTAAGATTTTATTTATTTATTTGACAGAGAGAGACACAGTGAGAGAGGGAACACAAGCAGTGAGAGAGGGAGAAGCAGGCTTCCCGCTGAGCAGGGAGCCCAATGCGGGGCTCGATCCCAGGACCCTGGGATCCTGACCTGAGCCGAAGGCAGACGCTTAACGACTGAGCCACCCAGGCGCCCCGCTATGTGTTATTTTCAAATTTGACAGATATTGCTATTTTTTTCTTCTTCTAGCTTGTTGCACCAATTTGGATCCTAACAACAGAATGAACATAATGAACATTTTTGTCCCCTGCACATGCTAACCAATACTGTATTTTACCCAAGGTTTTCATCTTTGCCAGTCCGAAATATGAGACGTATAAGAAATATCATTACCATTTAAATGTTTATCTCTTTAATTATGAACAATATTCAACATCTTTCATAAGTTTATTTAGCCATTCGTATTTCTTTTTCTGGGAACTCCCTATTTATACCCTTTGCCCAAATGATATTTATTTTCAAGACCAAATAGTGTCTCTATATAGAAAAAATACATAACCTTATAGCCTTGATTTTACCCTAAGAGATATTTTAAAGTCATATTTAATCCATTGTACTTTTCCTTTAGGTTTACTAAGTTGTTGTTGTTTTTTTTTTTAATATAATTATAGTTCCAGGAATGGGAATCACAGTCTATAGGGCCTCTGATTGATGAAGGCTGTCTTGCAGCTTCTCAGATTGTATGATGAGCCCATTTTTAAATACTAGCCAAAACTTTGTATTTTCTTTTTCATATCAGGCTTCAGGCATTTGTCTTGCATTTCTTGACCTATTCTTTGTATTTCTGAAGCAAGCTTTAATGGACATCACTGGTCACCATCTTTCACTACCCGAATCAGTTTTTTTAGGCATGTACCTACACAGTAAAAGCAAGGAACAGCATAGAATACACATCTAAGTATGTGAACTGTGAGGTCTATATTCAGAGATACCTAAACATGTGTGCAAAATGTAGACAATCCTGTTAAGTTTGGATTCACACAAATTGTTGGAATCCAACAATTTGAATTGTACCCAGGTTTTCATATGAAGTAAGTAATGGATTGGAGCAAAAGGAATCACATTATGCCTTTACCCATGCTTAGAACTTGATTGGAAAGAAAAATCTAGTTCATTGAAGAATGTCAGGGAGGATTTCAGACCTGGTTGTGATGAATTTGTTATTCTCTGATTAAAAGATGATTTAGATGTTAAATACACACACACACACACACATAGTGTATTACTATTTCTCTATTTTATGCAGAGAATTTCATCTTGGCATTACTAGCTGTTCTACTTTACTGGTCCCATTAGAAGTTGTGTTCTTCTTCCTACAGGACTAGATCTGGTCATCCTGGGCATGGGGGTAGTACCTTCCTCAGTGGGAAAGGAATTACGGGAACAGAAGTTAGTGGGGTACCTGTGAAACACTGGTGAGTCACTGTGTTATTCACGGGTAAGCTTTCCATTTAATGTTCTCAGTGACCTCTAGGAAAAGAATTGCCATCTCCATTTTTTTTTTTTTAATCTGGCAAATGTTTATTGAGCGTTTATAGTATGTGGGGAAATTCGGAGCATAGGAAGTGGGCATTAACGACAACCTGGTCCCTGACCTCTGGAAGTTTCTATCCAGGATGGGATCATGGCACTGAGTGAGAGCGAGTCCTGCAAATATTAGACAGATAACCAGGAGACCATCTCCATTTTTTTGAAGTTAAGTAGCGTCCTTAGGATCACATGGAGTAAGGAATATGGTGTTGGATTTGAACCTAGGCCTTTCTGATTCCAAACTTCATGCCATTCCCACTATCCCAGTGCTTCTCAAGCTGTCTGTATTACAGGACATTTGGTTTTGGGTTTTGTTTTTCTGTCACAGACCAGCTCACGGTCCATCTCTGCATAATTGGTATGAAGCTCCTGCTGTATGCAAGTCATGCAAGTTCAAGGACATACAAACTATTCTAGTCCCTGTTCAGTGAGAAGAGTCCACTGACCACACGCTTAGATGTTGGGAGGATGTCAACATGCTAGACAGGTTTTTTAAAACTTAGAATCTTTGTACGTACTACATTCTGGTCATAAGTAACTTGCAGAGCAATCTGGTCTGCAGACCACGCTCGGTGTCACACTGCACTAGAAAATATTGCTAAAGCCTAATTTATCATCTGCTTTATAAAAGACCACACATTATAACTGAATTAAAAGCATGGAAGTTAGAATTCTGCCTTTATGTGAAGTAAACCTAATATAAAATGGTCATTCAAAGCTTTTGTAGGAATAAATTATTCCCTGAGGGATGCACTTGATAAGTAATAAACATGGAAGGCCGTTGTTTGCTCTCTGTTAGGTGGAGGAAAACTAATTTCACAGTTTGTTCTAGCTGAATGTTTGGCATTTGTTATGTTTATTCTTATCCTGTATTGTGGATATTTAATCTTCCCCTTGGAAAATTACTCTTTATTTAATGAGATATTTTACCCAGTCCATTTGTAAATAAAGCAGCCATACTGAAATAATTCAGATTCCTGTGGTTCTCATTTTACATCTGATTTCCTTCTTGGCTGATCTACCAGTTTACATGGCTTGATTATCTTCCCAAAATATCTTGCCAGGAATACTCTATAATAGACTACAGGGTCTTCCATATGGTAACTATACTAAGGCTTTAATAATTCAGCAAATTTGACACTATCACACCTTTCCCAAAGTGCATTTATCTGGAAGACATTGTTCCATGAAGAACATAAGAAATATCCCTCTAATATTAGCATTAGCAGTATAGGAATGATCCCTGGGGATTTAAAGAAATGCCTTTCACTAATTAGAAAGACATTTAATATTCATCTCCCAATTGATTCTGTTCAATATGTTATGACCTAAACAATATGCATGTATAGTAATGTGTTCCCATTTGAAAAGTTAATTTATTCTGTAGTGAAAGCAATGTACCTGCCCCTTTCTGAACAATAGAGGAAGGGGTTCTATATAATAGCATATCTTTATTAAGATAATATCTAACTTCCATAAATAGTGTGATCATTGCTCTTTTTGGTAATCACCCGATCACCATTATTTTTATCTGTTGTGAAAGTTCTGAATTTGGAGGGTAAGGATGCAATTAGCTATTGTTTTTCAGGAGATTGTAATAAAATATTTTGGACTTGCCTAAATCATCATTTGGACCAATGAGAGACTTAAAAAGTAACAAAGAAAAATGTCTGAAAGCATCACCTCCTTAGTTAAATGGCAGGGGGAGAAAAAAAGGTAATAAATAGATCAATAAATGGAAAATAGGCAAAACTAACCCAATTCCAACATGCTCTGCATAAGAGAAGTGCTGTGCTCTCTGTCCTATGCAGGATGTATTTCATGTTTGTGGTTGTCATCCTATAGTGGGTGGCCTTTGTTGGTTTGGAACCACATCTCTCTGAGTGATTCTGCACAGCCAACCATAGTTCTGAAAGCTATTTTCTACTGATTCCTACTATTTGTAGAAACGATCTGTATCTAACGTTTAGGTCTGTATTGGTGTCATGGTGCTGCCATGACAAAGAACCATAAACTGGGTAGTTCAAAACAACATTTATGTTTTCACAGTTCCAGAGGCTACAAGTCTGAAATCAGGGTGTCAGCCGGGCCACTCTCTCTCTGAAACCTGTAGGAACAATTCTTCCTGGTTCCTTTCTCGCTTCTAGTGGGTTGCCAGAAATCTTTGGGGTTTTTTGGCTTGCAACTGCATCACAGTAATCTCTGCCTTTATGTTGTTACCCATATAGGATTAGGGCCCACCCTGCTCCACTACCGTCTCGTCTTCTTATACCTGCAACAATCCTATTTTCAAATAAAGCAAAATCCTGAAGTAATGAGGGTTAAAACATCAATATATTTTTGGGGGGAGACACAGTTCTACTCCTAACAAGGCCTGAATTGCATTTTTGTAATTTCAGATGAATATTCTGGCTAAAGAAGTATTTTCTACTGTTAAGCAAGTATTTGTTAAAGCCTATAGAACATCCTGAATGCACATACACACACATACATTCATTACATTAGCATTAGCAAATGATGCTTTCTGATTCATTCTATTTGTAAATCATAAAGGACCTTGATAAGGCGTGGGTGATTTTTCCCAAGGTGAAATTTGGAGCTGAGGATTGGGGTAGAGTCTTCATTGCACATTGTCTGTGTTCTGAGCACTGCACTAGCCACATTCCTTATCTTATTTCATTCTTACAAAAACACAAGAAGGTAGTATAATCAAATTCTATTGTGGAGGAAAACATGACCTAGAGATAATAAATTAACTTATCTTAGAGAGTTATATGGATGGCCCAGCATTCAGACTCTACCATACAACATTCTAATTCTCTGGGACCGGAGAGATAGTGGAAAGAGAAGGTGAAGAAATTGTACCTGACATGATAGGTAGGTTTTTTTTTTTTTCCCCAACAAAGTTTGAAGTGCCATAACCTACCAAAGCCAGTAACTTCATAGGTCGCTCAGTATTGCCCATAGCACAGTAATTGCCACGTTTTCTTAAATTATCATCGAAACGTGTTGGTAACCTTTATTTACATGGTAATAAATTGCCTTAATTTAACTTCTAATATCAGAATTGAATAAGGTTAATTGAGGTCCCAGAGCAAATATGAAGAGTTAGACTTAAACACCAAGCCTTTAGTGCACCCAAAGCAATGAGAATACAGCAGAACCAGGGATAGGATCACGATTGCTATATAATTACAACTGTGTACTAGTAATTATTTCAACAAGCCTTTTGACTGTCTAATCAGAAACTGTCAATATGTCAGAAGTTGGTTGTACTGTATGGCCTTCATAGTAAGCTAGCTGATGGCATAATCTTCATAATCACTGGCTGTAGTAGCAGATCAACATGACCCTTGATCTCCAAGCACTTTTTCTTACACCTAGCCTCATTACATGCTGCATGCACACATTGCATGCTACCATATACTCTAGGTGACTCACTCCCATTTCTCAGCAGCAAAAGAGGTATCTCAAATCTATGAGCAACCCAATTGCAGAATGCCTTTTAAAGGTCCACTTGTTGGGGCCACCTCTAGCACCATTTACTGTATTTTGTCATTGTTATAGTAGGAAACAGTGTACTCCAAGTAGGTAATTTGGGAATGCTATTTGCAAAGGTGGGGCCAGAGTGTGGAAAACCACAAGGTATGATGCAGCACACCAAGACTAGAAATAATGGAACAGCATAACCACCCTTAGGCTTGAAAGAGCAAGGGCAAAAGGCAATTAACATAACATGGAAAATAAGAGAGCTGTGCATAGAAGACCACATAACAAATTCTGGGATCTAAGAGACACAATAGCTCACACAGAACCCAACGAGAGAGTAACAGGGGATGTAAAAAAGCCATGACCCCTCTTTCCTTTTCCCCTCCAATCTCCTCTTGGTCAAATCCAACCAGAAGCTGGAGGACGAGGAATGCAATCCAAACAAGTCATCCACCCAGGGCACAGAACAGGGTAGGGAAAGATGGAAAATATATCTGCAAGCCACGGAGAAAATACATAGTACACACATGCAACAAAGTCCAAGTCTTTGTGTCTTCCCCTTTTACTTAAAAGCCTTTCAAGAGATGACCCAATTTTCTCACATTTTTAATTTCCCAGTATCTCAGAGGATCTCAGAGCTCACAGGTAAGAGTAGATCAATTTCTTCATCTTAGCTTATGCTTCCAGGCCCTTCTTTATTTTTTCCCCTCCTCCCCTAAAAAGTTCATTAAAAGCACCTGCTGCAGATATCTCTCATGGATACTGTCAGCCATCCCTCACTAATGCAGATGTATATTAACCTCTGGGTCACTGAAGATTTTAGCACATGCCTTGCTGTCCTTATGTCTACACTACTGCTGTTAATGATTTCTGAATTCATTATTTAACACTGGCCTTCAATTTCTTAACCTCCTGAGTCCCAACCACTTTTTTCCCATGGTCATAACTAGACTTTTCTTCCTGCTGACCCTATCCCCTAAACTGCTTCCCACCAGTCTAGCCCTAGGTACTGGGGGGAAATAGTGTCACCACCCATCCAGTTGTCCAGGCCAAATTCTTCTCCCAGAACCCACATTTAAACCTTCAGCATTTCCTTTTAGCCTTAGCTTAAAAATTTCCCAGATGTGACCATTTATTGACACCTACATGGCCTTCGGTTCTTAAAATTTACCTAGTCCTCACCTGGACTACTGAAATAAATAGTTTACTCATATCCTTGTTTTATCCCTTCTTCCCTATTCTCCACCCAGCAGTCAGAAAAATCTTAGAATGTCCATCAGATCTTGTCACTTTCTTACTCAAACACTCCAAGTGTTTCCCATCATATTATGGTAAAATGTAAATACATCACCATAACTGCCAATCTTACCTTCAACCACTCTCCCTAAACTCACTGTGCTCTTTGGAGTTTTTGCTGGTCATGGGCATACCAAGCTCCAACCTGACTCACAGCCTTTGACTTGTCATTCTTTTTCTTGAGAATATTCTTTCTTAGATAGTAACTTATCTCCTCCCTTTATTCACAACACTACTTGAATATTAGTCTTCAGAGAGACCTTCCCAAACCACCCCCTTGAAAATAGAGCCAGTTTCTCAATTTATAAAAATTAAAATCAGGGATTTTTTGTTATGTTTTTGACCTAAAGGATTAATTATGCTCATTTCCAACTATCCAAGAAGGGTAAGGCAACAAGCATTATGACACTGAAGTAGAATAATGATTTTTATTCTGAAGAGTTGGAATCAATTTTACATCTCATTTGTCATACTTCACAACACACCACAAAGAACTGAAGGACTTATATTTCAGACTTGTATTTCAATGATCTACATAATCACTAATGCATGGTAATTATAAAAATTAAGATTGTGCCACATATTTTGTGAAATCAAAGTTTTATATTGGAGGTGAAATACGAAAACCACAGCTTCAGTTGTGATACTGGAGCTATGTTGCCACTGATTTAAATTTTGCTGTTACAGGCCCAAGCCATGCTTCAAAGTAATAGAATATTTCTCTTCGGATCTTAGTTTTACTTCCAAAGGCAATCAAAGTACTGGAGCATTTATGAATGGATTAGAAGTATCAAGCATCAAACATTGTCAGAATCTTGTCAACTAGGAAGCTAATTCCCCCAAAACATATTTTTGTTGAAATACTATTAGAACTGAGTCTTATATCAAAATAGCAGACATGAAAAATATGTCCACTTTTGAAACCGCAGGAACACAAGCAATGTGCCTTACTCTGCAGTTGCACTAAACATCGATTCAGCTGCTGGATGCAAGGTTCCCTTGATCTGGGGATGCTTAGTGCAAAAATAATGAGGTTATTACTTTTTTAGCTTTGCCTCCAATCCAATAAAGAGAGTGTTATTTTCCACTGTCAGGTGTCTCGTTATTAGATCACTCACATTTTCAAAATCATTCTGCATAAAGGTTAAAGCAATTCATACATAGCCGCAAAACTTTCTCTTTTTAATATATGAAGGACAATAATGAAAGTTTATCAGAAGCATTTTCTTCCCCCGTTTTGATGCCAGTCTTCTCATTTCATGACTCTACATACAGTTATTATAATAAAAATAAACCTGTACTTTAAAAAGGAGAAATAAAAACATACACAACCTATATCGGATGTCCATGAGTATGAAACAAGGAAAATAAATTTTGAAAAGATAATGCCCATGAAGCTCCAAGCTAGGAAGATGGAGAATAGTCTAGCCAGTAAAAATGTATATTTGAATCATCTTACATTTCAGAAAGTGTTACCCAGCACAAATCCATGAGGCAAAACTTTGTTAAATCTATTCTTTTAACTTTGGGATGAGGGCACTTTTCTTAGAGATCTGAGTCTGTAAATCATCACTGAAACCATGACTCTCTATGCTTTGTTCTCCTATTCTGTCCTTTACCTCAGTCAGAACACGCTGGGCGTATGATGTGCATTCAAGGACAACTTGCTGATCACCTTATACTTTGTCACCCAAAATAACTTTGAACAACAAAAGGTGATCTAGTAGATTGTTCTTTCTCTATGTGCAGTTCATAAAACATTAGTGACATATTAAGAAACTTTATGTGGTATGCCAACCAACTATTTTGGTTTCACTTTAAATTTTTTCATATATTTTAAAACTTGAATACTCATCGATCCTGTTATTTCATAGATATTAAACTTGTGTATATTTACTAAATATCAAAAGTGAGCCATTGAAGAAAATTAACATTTATTAAAGATTATCCTAGTACACATAAATGGCACAAATATAAGGCATTACCCCTCTCTTTACTGCACCAGTGTTGGCCAGTGTTGGATTATATTCAAATCAACTCATTCACTAGCATTTTGTGGGCTCCTAATCACCGTTAAATTATTCTAAATGCAGAACTGTTCTTAAGAATTTAGAGTCTAAGATAGAAAGAGAGGTAAGTATATACTTGAGTGTATCAAGAATTCTAAGAGATAAGCAAACAATTCTCTGGTAGTTTGAAAGAGCTAGAAATACCCAATTGGAAGACTTTAAGGAAGGCTTTATGGGAGAGGGAGCAATGAAGGGAAAGTTGAAATGTAGATTCTCACCCTTTGAGATAAGACAAGGAAGCTGTATTCCAGGCAGCAAATGGCATAAGTAAAGCCCTTACAGTGATTCTCAAAGAGGGGAAAGTCTTCTTTAAATACTACACTGGGGCCAAGGGAGATTAAATGTAGTATATTTCTAGAGACAGCCAAAGAAATGACACTTCACTTATTAGAATGGATTTTTTTCTTCACCAAGTTTTGCACTGACCTTATTTTACTTATTTGGGATCTATCTCATCTTTGACTACAGAGGTATTTTTAAACATGAATGACTCATTTGAAATCTATACTTGGAAATGTCATATTTTCTAAGACTCCACAGGGATTTACTATATTTTTAAAGATCAATTTCTAGGGGAAAGGGTTATATATATAAAACTTAATCCCTTGACATACTACACAAAGACAAAAATCCTTTAGTATTAATGATGCTTATTTCTAGTTCTGACATTTCTTTCTTCCAAAGTGGCTTCCTTAATCATGGTACAGTAAACGGACTCAGTTCATCACCAGGTAATTCTTAATTACAGGTGCGGTAAGAAACGCCTCTTAATGTTTAGCTGCAGAGTTTATACCAAAAATACTTGACAATCAACTGCTAATTGATGGATTTATTTTTTTACCTTGGTGTCATTTTTCTATGACAGTATCCTGGGTAGGCAGGGAGATTATGCAGATTCTAAACTAAATTGCAATCCGTTAATAATAGATTTAATCTGCTTGTAATTATATCTCACCACTATAATACATTGGCTATACTGAGAGTATATATTTTTCATGAAAATGTATTGAAATGAAATTCTCCTGGGATTGTTCCTACCCAGATACCCCACCAATAGCTGAAGTTGACAGGCAATGATGCTAGAACTTGTTCTACAGAGTTTGAAATATTGAGTAGAATTGATGAGACTTTAAATAATCCCTTTTATTGCTGGTTATCCTGAGACACTCTTACCCAAATTGCATTTCGAGGAGCAGTGGTTCTTGGCAGCATTAATCAGAATTTCAAATAATTTGTTAGATATTGTACACAATATTTTTCTTTTACAGGTTCTGAATATAAATTAACTTCTTTAAGGATCTGAGGATTTCTAAAGTTTATTATATCATTATTTTACATACACAGGGAAAGGTACATATTAACATTCTCATTCTGTCTTCCCCAATGAAGATATGTAGATATATATATATATATGTATATATATTTTAATTTGTGTCTTTCATCCTTTGAACCAATTTCTGAAAGACACTACTAACATATTTAATTGACTGCAGCTTTTATTCATCTTAAGATTTAGAAATCAATCAACAGGCAAAAGAGCCAGCCCAACAAAATTTAAGTATAAAAGTAGGTGTTTATTTGTTTTGAGAATTCATATCTCCTAAATAATCTTTACACTCTATCATAGACAGGACAAGTTTAAGATAAAATATAGTTTAGAAATTCAGGAAGGATACTGGGTAATAGAAATGCAAATAAAGCTAACCTAGCAGTAACACTAGAGAGAAGTTTAAAATGGCATTGCATAATTTTCTACTTTTGTGTAAGGAAGGGAAGAATATAAGAGTACACATTTGACTTCTCTGTATTTGCACAAAGAAAAACTGAAAATTTACACATATAACTAATAAAATTGTTATCACTAGGGAACCAAGGGCAGGACAGTGGAAAAGGACAAGGATTAGAACAATACTCCTCGAAGTACAGATTTTATAGTACTTTGATATTTGAATCACATGAAAGTTTCAAATTAATCATAAAAATAAAAAAAGAACACCATTGCATTTTTAAATGCAAACAATATCTTTAGTTGCTCATAAGAGTGAGTTCAATATTGAAATATGTAATGGTACATCAGTGTTCAGAATTTCTTTTCTTCATAGCTAAGAGAGTAACAGATAAAAAGAGGGAAAGAAAAGAGAAGAAACTGGTACAGTGTTTGTGGAGCAAACATTACTAATTTAGGGGGGAATGTAAATATGAATTCCTGTTGAATATATGAGAGTTCGCAGCGTTCATGGTAAATGGACAGTCACACTCAAGCATAGCAGGCACACCCCATAAGAACGGCAATTAATTAATACAATGAATTAAGAGGACATACTGATGGAAACGATTCCCTTCTACAAACATTTGGGCAGTGAAACTTTTGAACTCATGTATCCCTTGAAGAATCTGATGTAAAATATGAATGTTCTTTGCAGGGGGAGAAAATGTACATATACACGTACACAACATTGTGTAATTTAGAACTTAACACTAAAGCCCACAGATCTCAGGGCACAAGCCTCCACAATAGATAAATGTAGACACTAAGCCAAAGTGAACTTGGATTAATTCTCAGCTCTGCCATTGTGGCTAAGTGACCTTGAAAATATGACTTCATCTCTCTGAGCCTCAATCTCCTTATCTTGAAAATGGACTTGCCAACCCCTCTACTAATAGCATAAAGGAAAACGTCAACAAATATTAAAAATTAATTATTATTCTTATAATATGATGGCTGTCAAAATAGAAGTAGGAATTCCACAGCTGAATGAAAAGATAGTTTGCTAGACTATAGCACAGTAGCTGATACATCCTACTTGAACAGTTTGGGGACAAACTGGGATTCCTTCTGATATTCAGGTGTAAGGGCTGTCGTAGAATAGAATGTCTTTTCACTTCCCTACACAGGTATCTTTCCTTTCATTATAATTTCAGGAAAACTAGACAGCATCCTCAATGCACTGCTCTTAGTCATTGGTGTTAGCCCGGGCTTCACTTGTTTCAAGGAGTGGAAACTGTAGAGTTCCCTCAGTCAGGGAAGGAACTCCGTTTTCTGGGGCTTTGTTTCTATTACAGTCATATGGAGAGGTTGATGGTCTGTCTATCTAACTGGGTTCTTGAGGTACATGCCAGCTTTGAGAGTCTGGAAGTAGTTTCTCAGGGTGCAAAGAAGTGTAGATTGAGAACTTTTGTTGAGCCAGTGCTATTTTGAATGTTATAAAAATACATGGTTATATGGATCACAATTTTTGTGTCACTGGTAGCTTCAAGATAGGAGGTGTACTAGCAAAGAACAGTGTGCTAAGCTGTCCTTTCTTTGAAGGGGAGGTGAAAATTATACCCCTTTGGAATAATGCAGAGATTAATCAGAAAACTGTCAACTTTGCCTAAGATCTTAAACCGTCGGGATTTTTTTTTTCCTATTAAGATAATATCAGTTTCTTAGAAAAGCCCACTCACCATTAGTTTATCAATACCTTTGCGTCTTTAGCTCACTTTGTATAATTATATAAGGAGAAAATGAAGATAAGTTGATAAATCCAAGCTCAGCATAAGCCTGAACATTTGCTTCATGCTTGTCATCCCATCACGGGTTTTGCTCTGCTTGATGCTCCAACCTCATCCTACCTCCTTGATGGTTTTCAAAGATAAGCCAACAATGATTGAACTTCATATTCAATGGCTTCAGTCACGTGGGTCATTGGATGGCTATGTATTTGGCATAAAAAACAATGAGTAATAAGCATATTTCATTCATTTTCTGCTCCACCAAATTATTAGTCTTCAAAAAAAAAAAAGCATGTTTGAGATTTAAACAAGTAACAAATTGATGACATACACTCCTGACTAATTAGATGAAGCCCTCCCTCTATACGGCTCTTGACCTTTAATAGCCATGATAATATGAGCATTAGATCAATAGCCTGCTATTATGAACTTAAAGTGTCCCCTTCACTGTCAGTGAATGTGGCAATCAGGAGGACAGGACTTAAGAACAAGAATGTTTAGCTTTGTTTCATGGACATAAACCTTTCAAATCTATTCATCATCACTTCTATCCTTCCTGAGAATGGCTTCATTTAGGTATCAGTTCACTCTTTTCAAAACTGAGTGACCTTCTAGTTCACTTTATTCAGTTAGTCTTGTACAGAGATAATCATATCCCATGCTCCCTTTAGGATACAGTTCAAGGATCTGCTGTGTAGATCTGCTTTCCCACCCTCAAGCTTCTCTCAATGCAATGGTAGCCACTTTGTGGTTCTTAGATGGGAAAGCTATACTTTGAATCTGATCTTGTCCCTAAATCAAAGTCTTTTAGTCCAATTTTTTAAAAAATAATTTGAAACCTCAAAACATTTGGTTTTTCCATTATTTCAGTGCCCTCAATTTACAGAATGTCTATGACCTTTCACTTCTTCATGATCCTTGCCAATCCTCCCCTAGCTTCTCTCTCTCTTTTTAAAAATGATTTTATTTATTCCTTTGAGAGAGAGAGAGAGACAGAGAGAGCACAAGCAGGGAGAGCGGCAGAGGCAGAGGGAAAAGCAGACTCCCTGCTGAGCTGGGAGCCCGCCTAGGGGCTGGATCCCAGGACTTGGAGATCATGACCTGAACCGAAGGCAGATGCTTAACCATCTGAGCCACCCAGGTGCCCCTAGCTTATCTCTTTTATATAATACTTTGCTAAAGTGCTTGCAATAGTAACTGATCCTCAACCCTAAGGTTTCATTTTGACCTCTTCTGCAGTGCTACTGAATAAGGAAGAACATGATCTGCCTTCCAATCTACCATAAACAAAAGTGTTACTGAATGTGTTGCTGCCATATAACACGAATCAGTATCTTTTCAGTCTCCAATGCTAATTATTTTTCACCAAGCCAACCTTGTATATTTTAGATTTTATTAAGGTATTCCATTTCCAGTACGAATTTCTCTTCTCATCAGGTTACATTAGGTTATGCTGAGGTAACAACCCTGAAAATTCAGTGGCTAAACACATTAATATTGCATTACGTGTCTTGCTCCATGCTACTCCATGTCCAAACAGGTTGGTACTGGGTCTGCTGCACAAAGTCCCTTAGCTATCCAGGGCAAACCAATGTGATATGTGCCATATCACAACTGGGGCACCATCTGAAACTTTAGCTTCTTTGGGATTCTCAGCAGAACACAGAGCGTAGGGAATTGACTCTGCTTTTCTGTGTCTCAGCCCATAAATGATACATATCACTTCTGCTCACAATCCATTGGTCATTTTTCATTGTCCATCCTACTCACGGTCCGTTGGACTAGCCGTTTGGCCTGTGTAACTGAAGGAAGGCAGGGCTATCTAGGACTATTCATTGAGTAGTGAAGACCTGCCATACTATAAGTAAACCATATTGACCGATGACTTCCCAATTTTTTCATGTAAGTTTCCTTTGACCTCCCTAGTTTTCATTAGGTGGTTGTAGCTCCTTCCATGTTTCACTGTAATTCTATCTGAATCTTCAAACATCCTTATAAGCCTCTTAAATCCAATAGAGATTAACTTTTTCTTATTGATTAAAGTCAAAACCTTATCACCCTGACCATTTTTAAAATGTTTTGATATCTATAGTTAAATGACAATAACTGACAAAAAACACAATATGAGAAATATGCGGGTAAAAAAACATGGAACAATAGTTTCTAAGCCCTTGGAGCTCAGCAGTGACAACAGCTAACATATAGCATACTCTTTGAAATATGAACAAAAGGAAATGCATACTGAGAACGGTCACTGATGTTCATGTTAATAATAGATTACAATGTCTTTTTAAAAGTTTTAAACTTTTGCCTGTCTACTAAAAACACTAAAGTAAAATATTAAAGATATAACCACCTCTACAATCCATACATAATTAATATTTATGACATATATTATGATCATGAACATGCTGTAGACGAATACAGATGGGATTCACATACCAGCCTGAATCTGGGAAACAAATCTTCCCAGAAAGGAAAAGATATTCATGATAACATTGCCTGGAGCTGGAAGATGACTAAATTTGTTGCCCAAGTTCGATATCTCAGAGATTGACATGGAAGGAGGACAATAACAGTTTTAATATTCAGCAGCTTTGAAGAATGAAGTGCTCTGAATGATCAAGTATCTGATTACTACATCTACCATCGGTATAATGTGTGGAATACGATTTTTAAAGAATTAGGATATGATAGAATATAATTTTCTTCTAAGTAATAGAAATAATTTAATGTTTCTTTGATGATTTGGAAGACACTTAAGGATCTCACAGAATCCACACAATAAACATTAGTCATCATTATTCTGAAGCTTTAGATGAACGCTGAGTAACAGATAACTTCAGTTAATAAAAGGTATTGTTTTGGGAATAATGCAGGCCACAGCTCTCATTCTAATCCTGTCTTCTACTCAGGATGTATCCTTAAGCAATGTATTCTCTCTGAGGAACTTTCCTTGTCATTACCATTGATTACTATTTTGTAAGTTTATCTAGAATATTTTTTGATTGAGAGAACTCCATGCTTACATTAGAGTACTGCTTAGATTGTTCATCTTTTAATATTAATTTGTGTTGTTTTACTTAAAAAACCCTGGGTATTTTCTTGGTCCAGGAAGTGAGTAGCCAGATTTAGCAGATTTGGGTCAGTGGGTCTAAGTCTGTTGAAACTCATCACATTTAAGATCAATTGTGTTCTGACTTATATCTATGTCCCCCAGTGCTCATCTAAATATAGTCCCCACGTAAAGAAATAAAAGAGATTTTTACTCTCGACATGGTCCATGCTTCCTTTTATTCACAGCTTTCTTTCTCAAGTTTTTCCCTTCCACTGGATTTCTCTCTTTCCTTCCTGGCCTTACCTCATGAAGTTCTCTGCATCTTTCAAGGTCAATTTCTAACATCAGGTCCTTCAAAATCTTGCTCACATTGTATCGTTGAGTGTATGTCGTGTTCCAGGTACAGTGTCAAGGTGTGAAATAGCAAGATGCACAAGACAAGGTCCTTTCCTTTGGAAAACATACATTGTGGTGGAAGAGACTCCCCCAGAGATCACTTCAATAAGAGGTGGTGAGTCCAGCCATTAGAAGCGTTACAAACACACTCTCCATTACTTATTTGAACCTCCAAAGCAGGTTGCTGATGTCCCTCTTATGACAACAATCTTATTCAGCAACTGAGTACAGTGAAAAGAGAAACTTAATTGAACTGAATTTTAATCCAAGATTTTTCACTTATGTGTGGTGACATCGAGCCAAATACTTAAACAGTTCACTATTTATCTTTTTAATCTCCAGTCATGGGAAAATACACACAACATAAAATTTACCATCTTGAAAATGTTTCAAGGTACCGGTCAGTAGCATTATGTGCACTCACATTATTGTTCATCTAACCCCAGATCTCTTTTTCATCTCGTAACCTCAGTAATTTTTTAATGAAAGAAATAAAAACAGTTACAGGTATGTCCAGGAATTGAATAAGATAACATATATAAAACACCTACTTCAAAACCTGGCACATAGATGATAATGTTCAAATGACAGCTTTTCTTCTTTTTTTCTGTACCTCCTCTGTAATGAGTCAGCATATTGTCTGAGGGAACCTATCTCAGATACAGATCGAATCTAAGGCTTCTATCACACTTTGTCTGATGTATTGTAACAGGTACTTTGTAGACAATCTAATAGGATGAGTGAGCAGACGAATGTGTACGAAAAGGGGACGGTGAACAGAAAGTAGGCATTTGAAGCATATTCAAATCAGAAAATCCCAAACCAGAAGTGTTGCCAATAGAGACCAATGAGAAATATATTAGGAAAAAAAAAAAAAAAGGCATATTTCACAGATTCTGAAACTGAAGCGTGATGAATTAAAGGAAACTCGAGAGCCAGGCCTTATTTTACTACAATACTTCCCTTAAAACAAACACACACAAACAAACATCAAGTCGCAGACAGCCAAGTAGTTAAACAAGGTCGCACAGTGATACGGATATTCAGATGCAGCTCTGCTTATTTCTAGAATCATCTCATCTCATCCCATTGCCTGTTCTTCTGAAACATTAAATTATATATTATCTACAGTAGCCACAATCTTGACTTTTATTTTTTCACACATTACTGTTAAAGGCATCTAAAAGGAATGCGAGTAATCACTAATGTTTCCTCCCTCTACAGAATATTATTAAATATAAGAGAAATAGCAAACACAACTAATTAATTCTTCCTCTTCCTTCCTTAATAATACCATTGAATTTAAGGCAGAGGAACGCGTTTAGGAAATCTCTCGACTTAAAATGCTTCACAGAACTCCAAAGTAAGATGTACACGGGGGGACTATTCAAGTTCTGTCCAAATTATTTAATTGTGTCTCAGGGCCTTGGTGTATTCAGAAATGTAACAAGGAGGTGGAAATGTATCATAAAATCTGTATTTTAAAGAAATCTCTAGCTCAGAGTAAATGAAGGGGACTAGGGATCAATTACACTTGGGGATGTAATTTGAATAAATGAAAATGACAGAATGATTGAAGCTTGTATATTCAGGATGGTTGAATGAGTCTGATAGTGGATGACTGCCTTTTAATAATATGAATACAGGAGGAGAACGAGAGAGAGAGAGAGGGAAAGGATAAAATTACTAATGCTGTAAATATTTCGAGATGAAGTGGTGTGCCATTGCCCAAAAGACGTTATGAATGAAATGGCTGGGATTGCCTTGGATGGAAAATGGAAAGTCCACTTGAATTTGCTGGGCTAATAGGGAAACACCTAAAAATGAAAATGTTGACACTTTTTAAGTCACTTTTTTAGGGAGATATTTTTATACATTAGCATCACGAACAATAGCTCAATTGAAGGTGAACAGAAATGCATTATCGAACTAATGGGCTAGTCCATGCAAAATTGAAAAGTAATTATTCCCTATGAATTTATTTTTTATTTATATCTCCCAAAACTTAAAGACATCATTGGCATATTGGTGCCCAAATATGTCTACACAAACACGTGTGCCCAAATATGTCTGTGTTCTCACATGCACATATACATGCACATGTAGTTTTACTTATACATGTGCTTATTAACATTTATGCATAAATGTTCTTATTAATAAAAACAACTTCCTCACATGCTTCTTTTGAGGATTAAATGACATACATGTAAAGTGCTGAGTAGAATACATGTGAATTGGCAAGACATCGGTAAGAAGAAAGATAAAGAGGGAATCTGAACAATATGCAGGAGGACATTCTGAGTTATATCAAATATGTCAGTATTAGTGTATTTTGAAACTGCTTAAAAGCATAAAGTTGAACAAAAATCAAAATGGCTCCATTAGGAACATCTGGGTGGCTCAGTGGGTTAGACATTTGCTTTCAGCTCAGGTCAAGATCCCAGAGTCCTGGGATTGAGTCCTGCGTGGGCTCCCCGCTGAGCGGGGAGCCTGCTTCTCCCTCTGCCTGCCACTCTCCCTGCTTGTGCTCTTTGACAAATAAATAAATAAAATCTTTAAAAAAAAAACCATGGTTCCACTAAAGCTTCAGGGAAGCTTGATTTTATACTAAGTAATCTTTTTTCTTTCTTCTGCAAACTTCCCCTCCTCCCTCTTAGCTTTTTTTTCAGGAATCCAGTACCACCCTGAAAACAACTAAGGAGGCTGGCAGCAGGTACACAATTCCTGTTGAGGCCCACTTGATCCTGTCTTTCCCTATAAAACACCCAGAGCCCCTTCCTCTGGGTGGGCTTGGGGTTTTGAAGGCCCTCTGCTGCAGCCCCTTTGCCCAGCAAAGCAATAAAGCTATTGTTCCTTTTTATCCCAAACTCTGTCTTTGTGTGTTATATCTTGGCTCTGAGGCATGGAGGTCGTTTTTCGACATTTGAGCTAAATTTACTTCTGGGATTCCTAAAGACCAAGGACCTAAGGATGGTTGCCAGTGCAGCCAACTGTGTTATTAGAGAGTTGGAACTTTCAGTCCTACCCCCTGACCTCTGGGGAGGAGAAGGGGGTTGGAAATTGCATTTAATTGCCAATGGCCAATGATTCAATCAATCATACCTATGTAATGAAGCCTCCATAAAAAAATAAAATGACTGGGTTTTGAGAGTTTCTGGGTTGGTGAACACATGGAATTTTGGGGAGAATGGCATGCTTGGAAAGAACAGGAAGTTTGACATCTTTTCCCCACACCTTGCCCTATTCATCTCTTCCATCTGGCTGTTCCTGAGTTATAGCCTTTTATAATAAACCAGTAATCTAGTGAGTAAATGGGTTTTCTGAGTTCTGTGAGCTGCTCTGGCAAATTAATCAAACCCAAGGAGAAGGTCGTGGGAACCTCTGATTTATAGTCAGTCCATCAGAAGCACAGATGACAACCTGGGCTTGATGCTGGCATCTGCAGTGGGGTGGAGGCAGTCTTGAAAGACTGAGCCCTTAACTTGTGGGATCCGAGACTATCCCTGGGTGGAGAGTGTCAGAATTGACACCTAGCTTGTAGGTGTGGGGAAAAAACCTTCCCCCCCCACACACATTGGAAATTTGGGTTCCAGAATTTCTTAAAAGAAGCACAGTGCTACAGTTTACAGAGCACACAGAACAGAGTCTCCATACAGCAGAGCAGGGAGATTCTACCATGAAAAATTCAGAAGTTTTTCTGCTAAGAAACCAGTGTTTGGGCAATATGCTGTAATTTATAAAGGATCACAGGTGATAATTCACAAGGGATCAGTATGAGGGCTCCCAGTATAAGCAGTCTATCTGCTCTTTTTCTTTTCAATAGCTGTGTGTTTATGAAGATGCACAGATAGAATGATAATGGGAATCTACGATCAAGCCATGATGTATACTCTGTGGATGTAATGTTCATTATGCATTTTTTCTGTTAATTAAACTGCTGCCTTTAAACTTAAGCTGCTCATAAAATGGTGAGAAGAAGGGCAGGGAAGGAGAAGACAAAGTTTTACTAGAGTATATATCTTTATGAGCATTAGAGATATACTAGTATAGTAGCATGAAAGGAATACTTAAAATGAAGATTACATGTAAAGATATATTTTGGATTGTTTATACCATTTATTGCTAGAATTTCCTTCATAACACTCAACTCACTCATATTCATAAGTATTCATCCAATCAATATTTATTGAGTACCAACTTGATGTCCACCACTGTTGTAGAATTTAGGGATGTAACTGTGAGGAAAATAGAAAAAAAAAAATCCTACCTCATGAGTCTTTCATTCTAAAATGGGAGACGGACAATCTTTTTTTTAAAAAAAAATTATTGTTATGTTAATCACCATACATTACATCATTAGTTTTTTTTTTTTTATTTATTTAATTGACAGAGAGAGATAGTAAGAGAGGTAACACAAGCAGGGGGA
>NC_138383.1:24895584-24953338 GCF_054177405.1 Leptonychotes weddellii
GGGGATGCGGAGAAAGGGGAACCCTCCTACACTGTTGGTGGGAATGCAAGCTGGTGCAACCACCCTGGAAAACAATATGGAGGTTCCTCAAAAAGTTGAAAATAGAGCTACCATATGATCCAGCAATTGCACTACTGAGTATTTACCCCAAAGATACAAATGTAGGGACCCAAAGGGGTACGTGCACTGCGATGTTTATAGCAGCAATGTCCACTATAGCCAAAGTGTGGAAAGAGCCAAGATATCCATCGACAGATGAATGGATAAAGAAGATGTGGTATATATATATATAATGGAATATTATGCAGCCATCAAAAGGAATGAGATCTTGCCATGTGCAACCACGTGGATGGAACTGGAGGGTGTTATGCTGAGTGAAATAAGTCAATCAGAGAAAGACATGTATCATATGACCTCACTGATATGAGGAATTCTTAATCTCAGGAAACTAACTGAGGGTTTTTGGATTGGGGGATGGGGTGGGAGAGATGGGGTGGCTGATAGGCACTGGGGAGGGTATGTGCTATGGTGAGCACTGTGAATTGTGCAAGTCTGTTGAATCACATATCTGTACCTCTGAAACAAATAATGTGATATATGTTAAGAAAAAAAAATAAAAAGAAGAAGATAGCAGCAGGGGAAGAATGAAGGCGGGGGGGAATTGGAGGGGGAGACAAACCATGAGAGAGGATGGACTCTGACAAACAAATGAGGGTTCTAGAGGGGAGGGGTTGGGAGGATGGGTAAGCTGGTGATGGGTTTTAAAGTGGGCCCGTTCTGCATGGAGCACTGGGTGTTATGCACAAACAATGAATCATGGAACACTACATCAAAAACTAATGATGTAATGTATGGTGATTAACAACAATTTAAAAAATTTAAAAAAAATTAAAAAATTAAATAAAATAAAATAAAAATAAAATGAACCAGATTTTTTAAAATTGTTTCAGTAGGATCATTGACTTATTGCAGCCCTCACACATTGTAATCAAAAGTGCGGATCATTTCTGGGGATTTCTGAAAGCGATCAATTTTTTTTTTGGATCTACCTCCAGAATTGGATCATAATCCATGAAAACGTTTTGGATTTGTTTAAACAAAACTGAGCCAGCCCTAAAGCACAGTCTAGTCTTCCTGGCTTCACTTTCTCTATCTGTCTATACTCAATCAATCATAGGCCAAGAACTACCCTTCTATCTCCTAGCAGCTCTCTTATCAATCTGCAACAACACTAATTTAGTTCCTCATTAACTTTTGGGCTGAAATATTTTATTAGCTATCAACTTGTTATTTTAACTCGAGTTTCTTTCTCCCTTCCAAGCTTAGGATCCTCTACCAAAGTGTATGTCTAAAGATCAGATTTGATCATGGAAAGATAATTTCTCTCTTTTGGTCTCGTCTGCATTTGGTCAAGTCCAAACCATGTCCTCAAATATCCTTCCCAAAAGTTTGTCTCTCTTCCTCTTCCCTCATCCTGTGCTCCAGCCAATCTGAAATTTCAGTGTTTCCACTCTGTGCCCCATGCTTTCTGGCCATAGCATATCTACTCATTTGGTCTTGCTACTTAAAAAATTATTCCCACTACCTTCTAGTTTATCTTCCCATCAGTTGTATGTCCTTATTCTACCCAATCTTCAAGATCCCACCTAAATTTTTCTCTGTGCAGTCTCCCTGACTTACCCACTTTGAATTCCCATAGCTCTGCATTCCCATGGTGGTGTACCCATACTTCTTTGAAATGACTTATACTGGCTCTTATTTTCTCTACTAGACTTTATTTTTACTATGATGCTAAAATAACAAATTCATAAACATATTAAATATATTTGCTATAAAAAGTCATTGTATTAGTTTGCTAGGGTTGTCATAGCAAAATATCATAGATAGGGTGGCTTAAACAATACAAATTTATTTTCTTGCAGTTCTAGAGGTTAGAAGTCCAAATCAATGTGCTGGCAGGTGTGGTTTTTCTGAGGCCTCTCTCCTTGGCTCACAAATGACAATCTTCTTGCTGTGTCCCCACATGGCCTTTTCTCTGTGAATGCATCCCTAGTGTCTCTTTTCTTCTTATAAAGTCACCAGTCCTATTGGATTAGGACCTCACTCTAATGAGCTCATTTAAAATTATCTCTTTAAAGGACCAATCTCCAAATATAGTCACTTTGTAAGATCTACTGGGAATTAAGACTTCAGCATATGAATTTTGAGGAGAGAAAATCAGTCCACAAAGGCCATGAAGAAAAAAACAAATGTCATATGCAAATTTACAAAGAAATGTCTCTCTATTATAAGCATTCTGTTATTAAAATCTTATATATGAACTTTGTGCACAAATTTTTTTGTTTTCTTTGGCATGATTTCATATGGAGGAGACTGCAGAATTGAAAGAGACCTTTTTTGAAGGCCCTTGAAACATTTTGCTAATTTTCCTTCAGAAAGTATTTTATCAATTTATTCTCATGCGAGCAATGAGTAACTGATAGTGATTATTATAATTTTTTTAAAGCTTTATTTATTTATTTTAGAGAGAGAGTGAGGGAGAACAGGGGGAGGGGCAGGGGGAGACAGAGAGAATCTCAAGACTCCCTGCTGAGCATGGAGCCAGACACAGGGCTCAATCTCACAACACTGAGACCAGGACCTGAGCAGAAATCAAGATCAGACACTTAACCTACTGAGCCACCAAGGTGCCCCACGATTATTTTAACTCTTCTTGACTGATAAGAAAATGTGATATATTGTATTAGCTTGAATTCATTAACTTAATTTACATGCTAATACTTTATTGATTAAACAAGTACTTGCAGATTGCCTACTATGTCCCTGTTATTGTCTAGAAACTTAAGATACAATGGGGAACAAACAGGTATAGTTCCTGCTTTCCAGAAACTTAAAATGTAGGGTAGCAAAAGCAACAACAAAAATAAAAATGGCACCAAAATGGCTTTATAATTACAAATAATAATAAGTGTTACACAGTGTTAGGAAAATGTATAGGTTAGTGACTTAACCTAATCAGGGAGTGAGTGCAATTTTCCCTGAAGAAGTAATATTTATTCTTGTTAATTGGTAATTTAAATTTATTCTTTTGTGAACTAGCTTTTCATTTCCTTTGCCTATTTTTCAATTGGGGTGTTTGTCTTTCCCTAATTAACCACATTAAGGAAAATTTAAAGGTGAAATAAACCCAGCACAATGCCACAATCCAAAAGCAAAAGCTAAAATTTTTATTATGAATTCTTTCAGTTCAGTGTAATTTATAAGCATTTATTTAATGTGGTAATACAACTTTGGACCCTGTTCTTTATCTATAATAGTAATAATGTCTGATTACTTAATTTGATTACTTCTCTGTTGTTTCTCTTTTCTGTCTTTCTAACCAGAATGTAAGTGCAAGAGTGCATGTTTCTTGTCTATCTTGTTCTATATATTACTAATGCTTGGCACAAGTTGTCTATTAATAAAATACACATTGGGTAATAAAGCATAAGTATTTTTAGTGAGTAAAATTTTGATACTTAACATTTTTGAAGATAGTGTGATTACACAGATTGGATATATTAATTACTTAAAATTTTCCATTTATTTGATAATGCTTTCAAGTGTAATACAACTAATTAATATGTTAAATAACATTATGGTGCATATAGGATTTTTCCATTTCCTCTTTTTTTACATTGTCTCCTTGATGTATGAAAATTGATTTATTAGCAAGAAGATAGTAAGAGGATTTACCAAATTTTGCAGGCAGTTCAGCATAGAAGTCAAATTTGCAAACTTCAAAGGTAGACTGCTTCTAATTCCAAGCTCCATTATTTACCAGCCCTGTGACTCCTTGCCTTTACTTTCTCATTTATGAACTGGGGCTATAATGACACATCTTATGAGGTCTTTGGGAGAATGAAATGAGGTATGCTATATTGTGTTTAAAATAGTACTTGAGGGGCGCCTGGTGGCTCAGTGGTTAAGGGTCTGCCTTTGGCTCCGGTCATGATCCCAGGGTCTTGGGATCAAGTCCCGCATTGGGCTCCCTGCTCAGGGGGAAGCCTGCTTCTCCCTCTCCCACTCCCCCTGCTTGTGTTCCCTCTCTCGCTGTGTCTCTCTCTGTCAAATAAATAAATTAAATGTTTAAAAAAATTGGGGCGCCTGGTGGCTCAGATGGTTGAGCATCTGCCTTTGGCTCATGATCCCAGGGTCCTGGGATGGAGCCCCATATTGGGCTACTGGCTCAGTGGGGAGCCTGCTTCTCCCTCTCTCTCTGCCTCTCCCCCTGCTCATGCTCTCTCTCTGTGTGTGTGTCTCTGTGTCTCAAATAAACAAATAAAATCTTTAAAAAAATTTTTTTAAAAATTAAAAAAAAAAATAAAATACTTGATACACAATAAGCAATATATAATTGTTCACTGCCTGTTGTGGTTGCTGTATTATTGTATATAATATAATATACAATAGCTGTGGTTTTTAAAACAAAATTATTATAATTTTTATAAATAATTACTTATAAATTAGCATAATTTTAATAAAATAAAATTATAACTAGCAAGCACTACATACCCAAAAAGAAGGATAGAGCTGTAAAAGCCTTGGGGCTGAACATTGTGTTAAAATAATTTAGCAGGATGCAAATGAACAAACTCAAAAACAGAAAGGACTCCAGATGAAAAGCCAAGGTTTAATTACATGAAAGACATGCCATGTTATGAGAGCTGACTTTTGGGTGATGACTTAGAGTTGTGGAATATCTTAATATTACAAAAATGTATTGGGGCTAGAGGCTTAGAGTAAGACCTTGGTAAGGCAATGGGACTACATGGAACTCTAAGTAGACAGATTTTTAAAGGCAGTGAATTCTTCTCTTACAATTTCTACATGTTATCCTTCTGAGTGTGTAGTCCTGCTTATACGTCGGCACACTGTTACATCATGTTGCTTTTCAAAACACATATTCTAATTTGACTGTAAGATGCAGGTATTAATCTATATCTGGTAGATTTTTATACCCCACTGCTTTTCACTTCGGTATTCATTAAGAAAGTGATTCTGTTGTAAGATACCATGCATTAGCAATATGACTTCGGTGAGATAGTTATCCCTTCAAGCCTTGAAAGCAGAATTTCATTTGAAAAAATGATGATGCTGAAAATACTATCTTCATTGGATTGATAAGGATTTCAGTAAGAAAATCTATGCAACGTGTTTAACAGAGTGCTTGACAAATAGAGTACTAGCTATTATTACGTGAGAGAAAATGTAGATGTTAGGGAGCATTGGCTCTAGAGTTGAGTAGCCTAAGTTTAGAACCAGCTCACTCATTGACATGATGTGAAATTAGATAATGATATTTATGGGAGACTGTATTCCTGGTCACTCATTCCCACTTTTCTCTTTGTGTAGAGAGAGAGGGCTATATTTCCCTTCCCCACTGAGACTGGGTTTGGCCAAAGAGGTTTGGCTAATGAAATGTGAGTCCTATGGGTCACGTCATTTCGGGGCAAAAGCCTTACTGGCCACTTGTGTTTGCAGTATTCCCTCGTTCTCTCTCTCTCAGAGAGTGGTTCCTGTGTCAGCCTAGATCCTGAAGACGAGGCAGAAGAAAACAAGCCAGTATAATTGAGGAATTAGCTTTTGTTTCCTTTGTTTGCCTGTCTTAATTGATTCAAAACTTAATCTCCATAGCTTCATTTTAGTCATCCAGGAAACAAAAATAATAATTTGTCCATTAAGGTTTTTGGTACCAAGCAACTGAAACTGATAATTTTATGTCTTAATAACTGATCATTATTTCTTTGAAACATTTTTTTAACAAGACTATTAAGAAACTACCATCCAACTTTCCCTTTCTGTACTTCAAAAGTCTGGGCTGTAATTCTGCAAATGCTGCAGTGGTGTGTTTCAATACTAGGTGGATTTCTTATAAGACCCAACTTAAAGGAGCATAAAGAGATGACTTTAATTCCCACCTCTGTCTGCATCTAACTAATATGTGATCTTACACAGGACTTTTTTTTTTTTTTTAACCTTTCTGGGTTTCTATTTCCTTATCTATAAACTAGAGTTAGTGTCAGTAATCTCATGCAATTATTGCAAGTTCTTAAAAAATAGTGTTAGCAGAAATGCCAAGCATAGTTCCTGGCAGACACTAGTCATTTAAGAAATAATTCTTCACTTCCTGTCCCACAAAACCAGTATCTTCTCTTTATGTGTATACTATAAAGCAGCTCCTGGAGCACAATGAGAGAATGTTTTACACAGCACATGTATTTCAGCAAAACCTTAACATTTTCAGGATCCACAGGGTCCAGATTCCTTCATATCCAGAGCATGTCTAGCTCAATTGACCCCAGGAAACATGAAAAGTTTATCTTCGATTAGAAATAAAGCCACTGTGACTGCCAGAAAAGGCAGATTCCACTACTTTATGCCAACATATTGCTGGGTGATTTGGACTTATTTTTAAATATCCATGTTGGTTTTTGTCACTAGCATTTCAAGATTTAGTGAGGTTTATGTCCTTTGGTATGGGAAAACTTGTTTTTATTGAGTACATTTTTACAATCTAATATTTGATTGCTACTTTGCATCATCATCTTTTTTAAATGCATGCATTCAGAATGGATATTACTACATTGCAATAGGAGTTCCATCTTTAGTCTCAGTAACACCTTTTAGATGTAATATATTTTGCAGGTTTGCCAGTGGTGGATAAAATCATGACAACCATTAAACCCTGTACTCTTGATTTGTTATTTGCTTTTGCAGTGATCAGTGCCTGCTGTCATCTTGCTTTGTTATCTCCAGAAGATTCTGAATGTGGTAAAAGTCATTCAACTACAGCACCATTTTATAATCCTGTATCATGAAAACCATACCTGAATATATCATGGTTTCTGAAATCATTGTTTCTTCCCAGTTTTTTTAACTTCCGTATATGGACCAGTCTAGTCTCAGATCTTAGTTTCCTTTGCAGTGTGGATCTGTTCTTCCTGGAAAGAATACAGTGTATAGTCACTCATGTCATACATTTGTTCGCATTTATTAATTTTTTTAATTTAATTAACTGAGGCCTACCATGTGTAAATCAATAGATTAAGTGCTAGAAATACCAGGTACAGAAAAAGTTCAGATGCAAAGCTTATCAACTCTGCTTGGGTATGTCAGAGATAGCTCTAGAGAACAGGAAATCCTTGGGCTGAATCTTACAAAGTGAGGCATTTTCAAATAAATGAAGGGGAATAAGTTTCCAGGGAGAGGGAAATGTGTGTAAAAAGAGATAAAACATGAGTATGGTGCATTTGGGGAACTGTGAATAGATCAGGATGATAAGAGTGTAAGTTGTATATTTGTAAGGAAATAGCTAGGACAAAAGATTGATAGCAACCAAGAGACAGATTAGAGATTGCCTTATATGAAATGATAAGAAATTTAGATTTCCTGGTTTATGCAATATGGAACTATTCAAGGCTTTAAAGGAGGGAAGTAACATGACATTTTGTGTTTTAAAAAAGATGACTCTGTAATAGTGTGAAGGATGTAGCAAAGGAAGGAGGAGGGACAGATAAAAACTAGTTCAATAATCCAGAAGAGAGATGATGGCTGAACCATGCTTAGCATAGAGAAGGAGGCAGGGAAGGGGAGCATGGGTACAGAATTAGGGAAGTGTACTTAAGGTTTGGTATAATAGGAAAGATGGAGAGGCAGGAGTAATTTGACTCCTGTACTGAATGACTTAAAGGATAGAGGAGATATTAACTAGGATAACATTGCAGGAAAAGCAACATTTGTTAAGGTTTTGTTTTGTTTGTCTTTATTTTTCATTCTTCTCTCTTAGATGGTTTGCAAAGATAGGCAGCAATGGTGCCTTGCATCCCTGAACATATATATTGCTTCTTCTATGGAGGAATAGAATCTATTTATTCCTCTCTTGCCCTGAGCTAGCCTCATGACCTGCTTTGAGCTATCAAGTGTGGCAGAAGTGATAATACACTTAGGAGGTGCAATTGATTCCACTTTTGCTTTCTTGGTGCCCTCAGCCATCATGTAAGTTGTTCAACTACTGGGATGGAGAGAAAGGCACAGAGAAGTGAGGGGTGGGGGAAGAATAACTCCTAGACATTCCAACCACCCCAACAGAGACATGAAACAGGTGAATGGAACCTTCTCGGATATTCCAAGTCAAATTTCCCCCGGTCAACATCACAAATCATCCACACTGAGTCTTGCCAATAGTACAGATTCATGAGCAAATAAATTGTGTTTTAAGCTATTTAATTTTGGAATAAACTTTTTTGTATGCAGCAACTAATAACCAATAGTGCCTTTATCTCTCTCTCTCTCTGAGACAAAATGATAGGGTGTAAAAAGAGGAAAACATTGTGATAACTGGGTTTTGTAGAACCTGATTTCCGAAAGGAGATCAATAGTTCCTATTCTTTCTCTTTGAACAAATTTCATTGCTGCAAATTTCCTCCTATAATCTCTAAAGCAGACTATAAAGATACCATAAAACAGCATCTATATGAGAAACTCATAAGCAGCAAGCCTTCAATGTTCAGGAGAAAACCATTTGTAATACGCGGATTTTCATGAAATATGGGAATAACTCACAATATCTATGAATGATATCTTTATGTATTCAAATAAAAGGTCATTACCAGTATCTATCTTTAGAGAATTTTTTCATCTTACATATGCTATTTTCATCCTTTAAATATTATTCATTACAACTATAGAAATGCAAATTGTGAAGCTTTTTTCCTACAAGTGCACAACTGGTAAATGACCTTTAGTCTCTTTAAAATTACATATGACTTTTTTAGACATTGATGTTAATAATTACATTTTAATTATTTAATTTTTAAAATTCATTTTTTTCTAGTAATTGTTTTTAAAATCA
The DNA here is from genome assembly GCF_054177405.1 of Leptonychotes weddellii. Taxonomy (NCBI): domain Eukaryota; kingdom Metazoa; phylum Chordata; class Mammalia; order Carnivora; family Phocidae; genus Leptonychotes; species Leptonychotes weddellii. The sequence goes on from NC_138383.1 coordinate 24,904,478, forward strand.
AGAAGGTTTAACGAAAGTATATCTTTGGGTTAATTTATTATTTAAGTATTTTATTTATAATATTCTACCCATGGATAGTAATCAAATAGCTTTAGTGTGGAGGTCATTCTGTGAATATGAACCCAGTTCATAAAGTGTTACATCATTTGTTGAAAGGAAAATACACTTAACAGGGCAGACATTTTCATTATGGAAGAAAAAGGCAAGAGCTATTAGAATCTGCCTGGGGAACCTTAAAAAAATTATTCCCACACCCACCAGTAGCAGGGATGGGTATTTATTGATAAAGCAGAGCCCCACAGCCACTTTGAGAGGTACTATAATAGAAGGGGGTCAAAGATGAGTGCACTTTTTCCTTTTTAAATGAATCATGTTATTTTTCCCCCATTATGTTATCATCCGAATACATGGTAAGCATGTTAGCCCTTCTCAAGTCTCCCATCATCTGATTAACAACAACCTGTCCAAATTCATCCTCTACCCAAAATGCCTATGTCAGCTTTGGTTAATACAGCTTCCTACAGTCTTCTACCAATTCCAAGGAATTTATTCTACTTCATTCCCAAGGACTCCATTATATCCTATCCCTTCTTTTTCAGCACAGCCACCACAATTTTTTTAATGTTTCCCTTAATACAATATTAACCTTTTCCTTTTTTTTTTAAATTAACATATAATGTATTATTTGTTTCAGGGGTACAGGTCTGTGATTCATCAGGCTTACACAATTCACAGCGCTCACCACAACACATACCCTCCCCGATGTCCATCATGCAGCCACCCCATCCCTCCCACCCCCCTCCACTCCAGCAACCCTCAGTTTGTTTCCTAAGATTAAGAGTCTCTTATGGTTTGTCTCCTCTCTGGTTTCGACTTGTTTCTTTAACCTTTCCCTTTTATTAATTTCTAAATCCTTACTATTTCCTCATCGTAAAGTTATTTGCAAAACAAAATAATCAGTCCAATGATCTAAGTCCTTGTCTACTCTTCTGGCCAGTGGATCTCAGTATAGTAATTCTACAAAATAGAAATTCAGTAGTTTTCTAGTTTGGACGGATGAGCAGGGAAGAAGTTTGGTATGACAATATACTTGATTCTCTGACCCTTTGTGTGTGTGACATGAGGTATGCGTCTAAACTGTCAGGCTCATTTGTAGGACCAAGACTGTAATCTCTAAAAATCCTTCCAGTTCTAACATTTTATGGCTGATAATCTCTGAGATTTTCTGCTGGACTTCATCTGTGTGCTTTCTAGTGTCACATTGTATTGATACATTGTTATAATAAACATCTATTAAGTCTCTTATATAGTAGGCATATTTTTGTGATAGAAATGAAAGAATATGAATGAAAAAAACTCCTCTTCTCAAAAAAGTTTGTATTCTAGTGGACAGGTCAGTGGGGGCAGAGACAGACAATAAACTAAACAACCAAATAAGTAATCTTAACAATTGCCAGTTGATAAAGATGACATAGTGGTGAATACTTCATTTTGACCAAGTTCAGAGTGATAAAATGTTAGCTCTGCAAAGACTGGGGGAAGAACATTCCAGATAGCATAAAGATTCTAAGGACCTGTTAGTGTAATAGAAAGAACACTGTGGAATCATCACAGAGAGGGAGACAGGCCCTAAAGAAAGTCAAGTTAAGCAGAAACCAGATCATCACATAGAGTTTTTAAATGATGGAAAAGACTACCTTTATTTCCAGTATGACAAGGAGGGGAGAGACTTTACTCAAAGAATTCACTTTTAATAATAATCATTTCTGTGCCAATACTCTTTGTTCCCCCTAAATATCAATAGCAGGAATTGCTTTTAGGCAAATATTTAATACCTTGCTTTTAGGCAAGTATTATCTTACCACACCAGAATAATTTCAGTGCAGGTGTCTGACATCTGTAGTATATTATTAACATTGCTTCCAGGCTCATAAGTTAAAGGAGGGGAGGGGATGCTTAATTACATTCTCTTACAGATTTGAATCAAAATATAAATGATTTAAATTTTTAAATGACAGCATTTTTCAACTTCAAGGCCATTAACTTGCAGCTGTTTTTCTCATATATATATTTATATTATATATATATACTAAAAATAATGGCTATGTAATTTTTTTAAGATAAACCAGAGTTAGTTACCTTTTAGAGTGTTGTTTTATCCTACCTACTGAAAACCTTCAGTATATCTGTACTGACCTTCAGACACAAAGGGTAATTCACATAATTAGTTCTTTAATAACAGAATATTTTTATTTTACTTTATAATAGTTAAATGTCAGTTTGATATTACTTCTCATGCCCCTTGGAAAACATAAATTGGATTTACATACAATATATACTCAGGATATGGGAGCAACTGTTACTAGAAATCTCCTGAAATATTTACGAAGTCTGTTTTTAGTGTCCCACCATAGGGATTCATTCTTAAAATTTGGTTAGGTAATTACTACCCATTCATCTTGTTTGACAAAAAGTTTTATCTTATCATTGCCTATATCCTTTGCTTCCATAAATTCCACCCCCCAAAAAAAAATCTATCAATGCTTTGACAGTGTTTGAGAAAAATAACAATATATACATTTCTATCTGCTTATTTTAATTAAGTTTTTTATTTTAATTCCAGTTTAGTTAACCTACAGTGTTATATTAGTTTCAGGTATATAGTATAGTGACTCAACAATTCTATACATCATTACTCAGTGCTCATCATAAGTGTACTCTTAATCCCCTTCACCTCTTTTACTCATTCCCCCACCTACCTCCTCTCTGTTATGCTTTATTTTAAACAAGTACCCTCAGTTAAAGTTATTATTTTTCTTCAATAAGAACATTTTTTACTTGAAGCATACTTCAAATACATGGTTTTAAAAGATATATATAAAACATTCTATTCAAGAAAAATAGAATTCACATTTTCTTTAAGTACACACAGAAGAATCACATACAAAGTGACATAACAAATATTACAAATTTAAGAAGACTGATATTGTACCAAGTATATTTTCCAACCACAGTGGTACAAAACTAAAGATCAACAATAAAACAAAGCTGGAAAATCTACAATGTAAATATTAAATATTTAATATGTAAATATTAAACAATACACTACTGCACAAGCAATGGGTCAGATAAGAAATCAAACAGCAAATCAGAATATGTCTCAAAACAAAAGAAAAAGAAAACACAGTATTTGAAAACCTATGGGATGCAGCAAAAGCAGATGTTAGGGTGAAATTTGTGCTATAAATTTTCTATTAAGAAAAAAAAAGTTCAAATAACAACTTAACATTACAACACAAAGAACTAGAAAAAGGAAAAACTTAGCTAAAATTTAGTAGAAAAAGGAAATAACAAAGAAAAATCAGAAATAAATAAAATAAAGACCAGAATAAATAACATAACATTGAAAGTAATGACCAGTTTTTCCAAAAAGATAAACAAAATTGGCAATGCTTTAACTACATTAACTAAGAAAAAGAAAAGGGAAGTGTCTCAAAAACCAAAATGAGAAATGGAAAACAGTAAAAGAGATAACCACAGAAATAGATGGTGTGATATTACAATAATTATATACTAACAAATCAGGTAACTAAGGAAAAAAGCCAGATAATTCCTAAAAACTCACAATTAACCACAATTAAGTCATGAATCTTGAATCCAAGAAATAGGAAATCTTCTTAAACCAATAAAAGGAATGAAAGTTGAATTAAAAATAAAAAATCTCCCTGCACAGAAAAGGCAAGGCCACGTGGGTTCATTGCTAAATTCTATCACACATTCAAAAAAATAATTAATGATAACCTTTATCAAAATCTTACAAATAATGGAAAGGAAAACACATTCAACATCATTCCATGAGGCCAGTATTACCCTGATACCAAAGCAGGATAAAAACAAGAATAAAAAAGTCTAGTTTGTCCAACATAAATATTGCTACTCTGACTTTCTTTTGACATCCATTTGCATGATAAATGTCTGTCCACCTCCCTCACTTTCAATCTGCAGGTGTGTTTAGGTCTAAAATGAGTCTCCTGGAGGCAGCATACAGATGGGTCTTGTTTTTTTATCCATTCTGACACCCTACGTCTTTTGATTGGAGCATTTAGTCCACTTACATTCAAAGTAATTATTGATAGATATGAATTTATTGCAATTTTATTACTTGTTTTGTCATTGTTTCTGGAGATTTTCTCTGATACTTTCTTATCTTTGTCACTTTTGGTCACTCCTTTGCACTCAAAGAGTCCCCTTTAATCTTTCTTGCAAGGCTGGCTTAGTGGTCATGAACTCTTTTGGCTTTTGTTTGTCTGGGACACTCTTTATCTCACTTTCTATTCTGAATGATAGCCTTGCTGGATAGAGTATTCCTGGCTGCAGATTTTTCCCATTCAGCACTTTGAATATATCATGCCATTCTCTTCTGGCTTGCCAAATTTCTGTTGAGAAATCTCCAGCTAGCCTTATGGGTTTTCTCTTGTAAGTTAAGGACTACTTTTGTCTTGCTGCTTTTAAGATTTTTCTTTTAACTGTATTTTGCAAATTTAATTACAATATGTCTTGGTGTTGGCCTGCTTTTGTTGATTTTAATGGGAGTTTTCTGTGTTTCTGTGCCTCCTGTATCTGGATGTTTTCCAGATACAGTATATGTATATATATATGTATATATGTAGTATAATAGTATAGTATATGTAGTATAATAGTGGATGTTTTCCACTATTAATTTTTTTTTTATTTTAAAGATTTTATTTATTTATTTGAGAGAGAGAGAATGAGAGACAGAGAGCATGAGAGGGAGGAGGGTCAGAGGGAGAAGCAGACTCCCTGCTGAGCAGGGAGCCCGATGCGGGACTCGATCCCGGGACTCCAGGATCATGACCTGAGCCAAAGGCAGTCGCTTAACCAACTGAGCCACCCAGGCGCCCCTCCACTATTAATTTTTGAAATAAATTTTCTGTCCCCTTTTTCTATCTCTTCTTCTTCTACAACTCCTATAATATGAATGTTATTACATTTGACAGAGTCACTGAGTTCCCTAACTTTATTCTTGTGTTGCATAATTCTTCTTTCTCTCTTTTGTTCATCTTCATTATATTCCATTATTTTGTCTTCTAGGTCACTAATATGTTCTTTTGCTTCTTCCTGCCTGTTATTCATTACATTAAGCCTGTTTCCAATCTTGTTTATTGTATTCTTCATTTCTGATTGGTTCTTTTTATCTCTTTTATCTCTGCTGTATGGGTCTCACTGATACCTTCTATTCTTTTCTCAAGCCCAGTGAATATCCTTATGTTTATCTTTACATTTTTGATCATGCATATTACTTTTATCTGGCTTAGATCTCTGGCCATGGCTTTATCTTCTTCTTTCATTTAAGATAAATTCCTCCATCTTGGCATTCTGTCTAAGTCTCTGCCTTCTTTTGTGTGTTAGAAAAGCCAGTTATGTATCCTGCTCCTGAAAGTCAAGACCTTATGAAGAAGAGGTCATGTAATGCCCAGGGCCTTGTGCTTCAGGGAGTATCTCCAGTGTGTGCTGTGTGCACTCTATTGTTGTGTTTTGGCTGCTCTATTCTTCAGGCCAGTCATCTGCAGACGCTCTCCTTGCCTGCTGTGGGCAGTGTTTGGTCCCTGGCCTGAATACAGTGAGTTTCTAGGTGTGCTCTGGTCTGCTTGTGAAATGAGACCTGACACCAACTGCACTGGAACTGCACTGGATTCTCTGGTTGAGAGACATGGTGCGGGCAGGGGTTTGTACTGGTCTACTGGGGGAGGGGCCCACCATGCCTGGACTCAGGCAAGCTTGACAGAGAAGGGCAGTCTTGACAGAGAGCAGGGGGATGGGGCTAGGTATAAGCAAGTTAGGCAGCTAGTGGTCCACCCTGAGCTGCCTCCCTCAGGTGGTTCTGTGTTTATGCTGAGGGGCACAGGAGGGAAATGGTGCCAGCCAACTCCTTTGTTCCCGGAAAGGTGTGTGTCTCCATGAACACTGCCTCTCAGGGAAGCACTCCTAGCATAGTTTAGGGAGAAAACAGGTACCACTGACTCTCAGACTTTTGGAATTTCAGCAAATTGACCAAGATGGATTGAGAACCTACTGAATTAAAGATTCATGTTAGGTGTTGAAGGAAGGGTAAATGAGTAAGGAATTATTTAATTGTTTAAGTCATAGTTTTTCCTCAGCTTTGTAGTATTATTAAAAAGATGAGAAAAGCCTAACAGAAAATGAAGACATATGGGAGACAGGGCACAGGATGGAATGGGAATTCAGAGACCTAGCTTTTAACCCCAAGTCACTACAACTCTCATACCTTGAACCCTAGCCTCAGCAGCCTGACATATCTGACATATCTGAAAACACAAAATGATTCCTGCAGCAGGACTGAATTACAGACCAGACATCACACACTGCCACTTCTAACCTATGTGATAAATTATAAAATATAGACTGAATGAACACACAACGTCGGGATATTGGTCCTGCTGGGGAAGAAAAGAAGTGTAACTTCCAGAATGGTGGCATGAGGAGCTCCACAGAAAATGTTTCTGAGGGTATACATCAAAGAAAGAAACACGTATTTAAGAAATTCTGTATCTTAGTCAGTGGTACCTCTTCTCTCCCTAATCTGTCCTCAACTCACCATGATAACAGAAGCTCTAATTTAGCAGGTATGGCCAAGAAAAATGGTTCCTCTTTCCCTCAACCCCCGGCAAGGGATAGACTATTTTGCTAGTAAGGGCAGTCTGTCAGCATTTTTCATCCCCCATCCCCAGCTCCAAGTTGCAGAGGTTAAATTCCTGGCCAGTGTGGCCAAGAAATTGAAAGCTCCCTTCCTTCATCCAACCCACATTTGTAGAGCAGAAGTTGACCCTAGCCGAAGCAGGCAAAGAATTTTGGGACTTTCACTGCCCTTGCCTCAGCTCACTCAGACAGCAGAGATTCCATACTGGGAGAAGCAAGCCAAGGAAACCAGAGGATATTGCCCCATCCCAGTGTTCTGGTCATAAATCAAGGGTATCACTCTAAGGGAAGCAAGCCACCGTCCCCATACCCAACTTCAGTGCAGAAGCTCACACATTCAGATCAAGGGGAGAGTCAGTGAAAAAAAAGAGAGGTCTGAAGCTTTCCCCAGGACCTAACATTTTTTGAAATGGAAGGTGGGAGATTTCAAAGCTAAGTGCGTTCTTAGCAGCAATGGACAATTTGGTGATAGGCAGTTAAGAGCAACAAGCTCAACCAAAGTCCACCTAGTTTTCCAGAGAGAATGAAGGAAAGAGATAAGAATAGCCAGCCATCCTGGGCAATAATTAAGTCATTATGTCATGAATGGGATCACTGCCCTTATAAGAGGATACATAAGCGAGGTAATGTCTCTCTGCTATGTGTGGACACCACAAGAAGGTGGCTGTGGGTAAACCAGGAAGAGGGCTCTCATCAGAACCCTACCAGCTGGCACCAGCCTCCAGAACTATGAGAAATAAATATTTGTTGCTTAAGCCACCCAGTCCATGGCATTCTGTTGTCACAGCCTGAACTGACTAAAACACAGAGGCGTCCATGAGTTCATTGTAATCACAAACTGATGAATTTCTTAATCCAGCCCTTCTTAGGAAAGTGGTATAAGGACCAGGTGGATGCAGAGGCTGGATGATAGTGGGAGTAGATGAGGAGGAGGAATCAGAACATAGGAAAAGGAAGAAGCAGAGATTTAAAAAAAAAAAAAAATTCACTGGAGGGTGTGTATGTGTTTATATGTAAATGAGGAGAGATACGGTTTTTAGTCACAGGAGAAATTCTCAGATCACCACCACCAATGAATTAATATCATTCTAGACAGTAATTAGAAAAGAAACTTGTTTGACAAAAATGATATTAAGTGAATCAAATGAAAGAAATATGCATTAATACCCAGGATATATGTGATCAACAGATGTTCTTAAATGTTGCCCCATCTATCCCTGATATTTCCTGTATAAACTCATTCAAATGATGGGTGATGCTGTAAGTAGCTCTTGGCAAACCTGCATGGTACATCTATACTTCTGGGTATATTTTGAGGGTATGGAGAAATGTTTTATTACTGTTGTTATATGAATATTATGAGCATATGTCCCATCTTAGGGGGTCATCAATGATGATTTGGGAAACATAATTTTGCCTTTTTGTGCTCCAGTTTCCTTTTCAGCCAATGAAAAGCCTCCACACTTCAAACTCCCAGTTTACTCCAATGGACTTTTTGTTCCTAACAGGCTTTCCCAACTCCCCCCTTTCCTCTATAAAAGAGTGTTCCTCTCCTTTATTCTCCAGACTTGTCTATAGCTTTGCCATAGCTTGCAAGTCCCAAATTGCGATTCTCCACTATTCTCCAACAAACCCATTTTTGATAGTAAAAGAAGATATTTAAGATATATAGCCTGGCTTTGGGGGGTGGAGGGAATTCTATAGGATAGATTTCTTTAGGCTCTTGCATAGACATAGGTTTTCTCTATGGGCTATTGCCAAGAGAAATGTCCCCTATTCCAGCCAACAATGGCATTCATTAGGCAGGACTCCTTTGGCTTAAAGCAATAATTTTAATTAGCATAAGCTTATGCAAATATCAGTTTGTAAAAATGACTTCTGAATTGCAGTAAGGAAGTAATAATGTCCTCAGTTACCCAGATCTGAAGTGATATCATTAAGTAGCAATTCAAAATAGAAAATAAAAGAACTCAATTGTGTCATTAGCTTCAACACATTTCTTAGATATTAACATATGTTGATATAGCAACTCCTAGTTTACTCTATTTGTCCTATAGTATCTTAGATTTAACAAAAGTTGTAGGCAAAATAAAATGAAACTATGTTTCTAAGAATCACTGAAGATTAAAGATTAAAAGAGTCCCAGTCGGGCGCCTGGGTGGCTCAGTTGGTTAAGCGACTGCCTTCGGCTCAGGTCACGATCCTGGAGTCCCGGGATCGAGTCCCACGTTGGGCTCCCTGCTCAGCAGGGAGTCTGACTCTCTCTCTGACCCTCCCCCCTCTCATGCTCTCTCTCTCTATCTTATTCTCTCTCTCAAATAAATAAATAAAATCTTAAAAAAAAAAAAAGAGTCCTAGTCAACTACTTAAAATATAAAATGGTTCTAAGATAACAGACACAACGAAAAAAGCAGAGTCTAGGAAAAGTATTTCAGGGAATGTGGCAGTTTAATTTAATTATTTTAGAAAAGAAACACAAAATTGTGCAGAATAATATTAAGAAATAAATGCTTAAATAAGCAAGAAAAGAAAAAGCTTTTCAGCAGTAACAATATATAATAAATTTTAAAAAGATTTCTGTACACTATTAAACTTGTTTCAGTGAAATAAATATGCATTTAAATGAGATATAATTTATTCTTACTAAATATGCAAAATCCAGTTCCTAGTGCTGATGAGAATATATGAACTAGGTATTGCCACACAGAGTTTAGCAAGTGGCAATAGAAATTCTTATGATGTTTTTGGAAAGTAAATTCGCCATGCATTTCAAAAGCCATGAAACAGATCATACGTTTTGCCTAGCAGTTCATTAGAACTGGGTCAAAGTCATAATCAAAGAAATTAAAGGTTACTGTAAGGGGCACCTGGGCAGCTCAGTCCCTTGAGCATCCAACTCTTGGTTTCGGCTAAGGTCACAATCTCAGGGTCGTGAGATTGAGCCCCTGGTCAGGCTCCACATTCAGCAGGGAATCTGCTTGAGATTCTCTCTCTCTGCCCCTCCCCCTGCTCATGCTCTCTCTCTAATAAATAAATCTTTTTTTTTAAGTTACTGTAAAAGACAATTATGAATATAGCACAATTTAAAACATGCATACAATGTTATATCCAGGAAAGAAGCCATAAGCAAACATATGAGCATTCTATTTGTTACTGGGCTATTCATATAGACTCAAACTAGTTATTCATATAGATAAGGTCTGCAAGGGAACTAACACAAAAATGCAAACAATGGTTTTGTTAGGGGTGTGGTATCATTCAGGATCCTCTGTCCCTAGTACCCAAGTTCTCTTTAATCTTGTTACATATTTATAAATTGATAGGGTTAACAAACACAAGCAGGGGAAGAGAGTAGAGGATCCAGGTGTGTATTCACTATATTCACTCACTATATCAGATAAAAAACAATGGTAAAGGGTATGAGAAGAAGAGAATGAACACATTTCTTAAAACTTTACAGAGCTGTCAAACTGGTCAGAAATCATTTGCTAAAATATAGTTTGAGTCCTTTCTTGGTTTCTTTTTTATTGTTTCTATCACCTACGGATTTGGCATAACAAAATTATGATGATTCACTGTTATGCTGTAGAGAGGTTTATAATGTATATGGAAAAATCTTAATAATGTTTGGAGCTTGGGGGTCTGTGAGAAACCATGGGAAATTGTTTCTGAGACCATAGTGAAAAGTGAACCTCATTTAGAGAGAGTGAGCAGGGGATACTACGGATAAAAGCAACTGAAATACAGAATTTAGAATGACAGGTCATCATAGAAGTTTAAAACGCATTTAGCTCATCCAGATGTGCTACATTTACTCAATTTTGAGGGACTGTTAGTAAGCAAAGCACATATTGTATTATGCTTCTTGGTGTTTTCATTATTTGTCTAGGGGATGGAGTAGAAATTTTCTTTTGAAAGGTAAAGTGTGTTAAACACTTATACAAATAAACCAAGTTAAGGCTCATCTCTGCCAGGTGGAAGTCAGGATTAATATCTAAAAAGAGATGAAGCTCAGAGAGGCAGTTATATCCTTCACTGGATGGATAGAAAACCAACCCTCTAGCCTGTCAGAGCAAATTGTATCATGCAGAATGAGGTCCTATCTCTGGGTAGAGGTGTTTTTACACTGAAATCCAAAGAAAACCTGTAGTCTCTCTTGAACAGGTCTGAATAATAACCATTAAGGTGTGCAAATATAAGAGGAAAAGGGATTTAGCTTATTTTTTTCTTTGGTCCTTCTGGATAGCATATCTCACATGTGTCCAGCTTCTGACCCAGAGTGAAAATTGATGATTTTATGAAGTGGGATGGGGATTCCATAATTTGCAAGCAAAACTGGTGTTGGGCAGTCCATATCAGAGGATTTTGTGTCTTCACTTGCTGGAAAGATCGACAGTGAAAATCTTTCAGAGACTAATTTTATAAATACATAAGTAAGAATAGACAGGTTAAATGACTTGTTCAAGTTTACATGTCTCATTATAGTAGAAGAGGACTAGAAACTCACAGTGTTTTCTCTCAGGTAGACTTTGAAAACACTTGTATAAATTAAAAAGATGACATTTATGTAGGACTTATAGATTCAGTAAAAAAAAAAAAAATGGCCACGTTTTGCTTGAGTGATTTAGTGGAGTTGAGTAAAAAAAAAATGGCTACATTTTGCTTGAGCGATTTAGTGGAGTCGAGTAAAAAAAAAAATGGCTACATTTTGCTTGAGCGATTTAGTGGAGTCGAGTAAAAAAAAAATGGCTACATTTTGCTTGAGCGATTTAGTGGAGTCATGAGTGTATTGCTATTGACTGCTAACTGGCTTTAAGATAAAAAAATAAGGAAAATCTCTTACTTTTCTGAATTGGCAGCAGTGGACCTTAAAGCTACATGCAAACATATTTATTATGTTAACAGCTGAGTGCAAGAAAGAGCAAACTTTCTGTATTTACTGGTAGTTCTTAGTTACCATGAAGAGTAAAATAAATTCAGAAATCATCCCCAAAATTGTTAGACATTAAAGAGAAAACACGATCCACCTATATATAGGCCCTCTTTATCAATTACATTTGTGTTCAATAACTTTCTTCTTTTCAATGGACAAATATTTGAAACATATTTACCAAGAATTCTCTGTGTGTCAGGTTAAGCACAATAAATAATGCTAAAAGTGAGCAATGCACAGTTTTTACCTTAAAATTATACCTTTTATGTGAATGTTTGTAAATATGTAAAAGGGAGAAGGACAATTGATGGATGAGGAAAAATATATCTATTTGTGGGAAGCACTGATTTATAAAAAATTCCGAGAACAAGATGAAAACAAATGAAGTCAACTGAGAAGGGAAAGGGGAGGAGTAAGGACATAAAAGTGGGTGAACCCAATCTGTCAGTTATAAGGCCCACTGCAGCTACCACATCTTCTAAGAGAAACGTTGCTGCCCACTGCTTAAGGGACAGCCCTACAATGGTTGCTCAAATCATTTCACCTGAATACTGTTTACTGACTCAGAGTTTGCCAAGCACAGTTATTCCGTAAGATAGCCAACTAAATATGATATGCACTAGATGAAAAGAATGAACTGAGACTACCATAGTCTCTCTGTGTAATTATATTGGGCAAACCAGGAAAAAATAAGAAATTGAGAATAGTAGCTAAAAATTCCAGAGAGAGGACAGTGGATAGAAGTGGGTCTATGAATTACCACAGTAAGCCAGAGCCATAAGGAAGCAGACACTATGGAGTGGACACACAATATGAAGAGTAGATGAAAGAATAAATCAACAAGCAGAAAATATGAGAAATGCCATGAGAAAGAGTTCCCATGGTTAGGATATGGTTACTCCCCACAGCTTGCTCTCTCTCCCTTCCTTCCTTCATCCCTTCCCTCCCTCCCTCCCTCCTTCCTGTTCTCCTGCCTCCTTCCCTCTGTCCTTCCTTCTCTAATTGAGATAAACAGTGCATGACATTAAATTTATCACCTTAACCACTTTCAAGTGTACAATTCAGTAGTGTTAAGTATTTCACATTGTTTGCAACATATCTCTAGAACTTTTTCATCTTGCAAAACTGAAATTCTGTACTCATTAAACACTAATTCTCCTTCCCTCTGCCCAGCCCCTGGCAACGCTCTTTCTACTTTCCGTTTCTATGATTTTGTCTATTTTAGATACTTTATATGAGTGAAACCATAGAACATTTGTCCTTCTGTGTCCCTACAGATTTCTTGAGTTCTGTGGTTTTTCCAGTCTGACTCAATTTGGGTCCAAATGGATCGTTACAACAGGTAGGAAAACAAATAGCCACCTTTGAGAAACAGACCAATACAAAAAAACAAGTAGTACTGAGGGGCTCCTGGGTGGCTCAGTTGGTTGAGCGACTGCCTTCGGCTCAGGTCATGATCCCAGGGTCCTGGGATCGAGCCCCACATCGGGCTCCTTGCTCGGCAGGAAGCCTGCTTCTCCCTCTCCCACTCCCCCTGCTTGTGTTCCCTCTCTCGCTGTGTCTCTCTGTCAAATAAATAAATAAAAATCTTTAAAAAAAAAAAAAAACAAGTAGTACTGAGCAAGATTTTCCTATTCGATCTAGGAAGTAATTGAAACATACACTTTGAAATGCTGATTTATTCAACAAAATAATATTTTGGGGGAGTACCTGAGCCCAAATGATGGATTAGGCATTGGTGCGTGAGATTAAAATAAATACATCCCACTTTTGCTTTGTGCCAGGAAAAAAAAAATCTTTTAAAATACTTTATTGATTTTAAAGTAAGCTTAATGTATTTTAACTGAGCTTAGAGACTTGAGGGAGAATGCAACTAAAGATGGATTTTTTAATAATGTTTTCATAAAACATTAAAACAGGTCTTAGTTCCACTCATCTTTCACAATGACAATACTCCTTTTGCTAGATTAATCTTAAAGCAAACTTGATGTATTTTAATCCTGTGTGAAGGTTTCAAATATGTGTTGTACTATATTTTAGTAAAATGTATAAATGACAACATCTCTGCAAACAGTAATGTATGTACAGAGATAATGCTGTGCTCACGGGCCATTATAGAACTGAGGTTATCAAATACCCTGCAAGCTTCGAAAGAGTCCTCCTTTTATTCATGCTAAACATTTTTTTTAAATCTCCTCTCTTTGGCAAAAGTAGACTATTTCACACACTGTGAGAATTTGTAATTAGAGTTTACTTAGAAAACATTTTAAGTGTTATTAGAGAGCTTTTGTGCAAGTGCTAATGAACATATTGTATTTAACCATCATCAGACAGATCAAATACAAGAGACTAATGTTCTAAAGTAAGCAACTTTCAATAATGAGAATGTGTTAGTAATTACAGTGTTGTCATTATAAGGAGGAGACTTATTCCATGCCATTTATATTAAACTAATTTTTTTAACTTCTTACTAGCGATATAGTTGGATGATAGCTGTTAAAGTAAGCTTCTAACAGATGACCTTTGGGGAAATTGTATGGATTATTATAACAGAAAAAGGAGTTTGAAAAGAAAAAGTACTACCCGATTATGTAAAAGACTTTCAACAAATGATTGACTGCTAAATATTTGGAAGGTTTTACTTCTGGTCTTTTCGGGATCATTGTGAACCTATTCAAGTAAGTGACCCTGATCTAGAACTGTTGGACCAGACGACAAGGGGAGGAGGTAATTAAATTCAAGAGATGTAGGAGATGAGGTTGTGCATGAAGTGGATGGTATAAACCAATGAGGTATGGGTCGTAGGAAAAGGTGATGAGTGGAAATGATACAAGACTCTCTCTGGGACATCAGTTCCTTTCCTGGGAATCAAGGTCAAAAGGATAAGCTTCTTTGTAAGCAGAGAAGTAAGTAGCACACACATTCTTATGATCGACTGGATCACGGAAAGCTTCCTTTAGACCTAGAAACCACGTTCCTCTCAATTCACTGATTGTTCCTTATTACTCTGTCTTTCTCCAAGATATGTGAGCAATGAAATGTCTTTAAAACCTCAGAGATGAGTATTGCACTCAATCCTCTAAATATTGTGGCTCATATCAGATTGTGATGACAGAAAAGAGAGAGATGTTTGCGCAATGGCTCAGAAAAACTTAAACATAATAAAAATAGGTCAGTGAAAAGCTTCTTCAAAGTTAAAATTATAAAAGTATAAAGAACTAATATAGTTATTTTAGGTTGAAGCAAGACATTTACTAAAATGCTTATTTAAATGAATTCCATATTGCAAAGAAATTGCTCAGTGGGCTAAAAAATGTGCTTAAAATATGTTTTAATTCAATACCAAAACAAAACAAAACAAAACAAAAACCCAAACCCAAATAATCCAATTAAAAAATGGACAGAGGACTTGAATAGACATTTTGCTGAAGAAGGCATGCAGATAGCCAACAGACATAAGAAAAGATGTTCAACATCATTAGTCATCACGAAAATGCAAATCAAAGGCACATGAGATATCACCTCATACCTGTCAGAATGGCTAGAATTAAAAACACAAGAAACAACAAGTACAAGTGTTGGTGAGGATGTGGAGAAAAAGGAACCCTTACACACTGTTGGTGGGAATGCAAACTGGTGCAGCCGCTGTGGAAAACAGTATGGAGCTTCCTCAAAAAATCAAAAATAGATCTACCATATGATCCAATAATTCCACTACTGGATATTTACCCAAAGAAAGTGAAAACACTAATTCAAAAAGACATATGAACCCTGTGTTTACTGCAGCATGATTTACAATTGATTTACAATAGCCAAGATATGTTGAACACTACATCAAAAACTAATGATGTACTATATGTTGGCTAATTGAATATAATAAAAAAAATTAAATTAAAAAATCAGTAAATAATCTAAACAGATAAAAAAAAAATAGCCAAGTTATGGAAGCAAGCCAAGTGTCCATTGATAGATGAATGGATAAAGATGTGATATATAAGAGAGATAGATAGATAGGTCTATCTATCTATATATATCCATGTGTATATATATATATATAAAACTTAGCTATAAAAAAGAATGAGATCTTGCCATTTGCAACAACATGGATAGACCTAGCAGGTGTTATGCTAATGAAATAAATCAGACAGAGAAACACAAATACCATGCGATTTCACTCAAACACAGAATCTAAAAAACAAAACAAATGAACAAGCAAACAAAAAAGTAGAAACAGACTCATAAATACAAAGAGCAAACTGATGGTTGCCAGAGGGTACAGGTGGGGGATTGGCAAAATGGGTAAAGGTCAGTGGGAGGTCCAGGCTTCCAGCTGTGGAATGAATAAGTCACAGGGATAAAAGGTACAGCATAGGGAATATAGTCAATGGTATTGTGGTAGCATTGTGTGATGACAGACGGCAGCTATACTTGTGGTGAGCATAGAATAAGATATAGACTTGTGGAATCACTCTGTTGTACACCTGAAACTAACGTAACATTGTGGCACTGTGTGTCAACTATATATATATATTGTATATACATATGTAATAATATATATATAACATATGTATATATATATATTACATATGTATGTAATATATATATATTCTTAATTGCAAACTACACAACATACTTATAAAAAGATGTGGAAATAATAAGACAAAATTGTTTGAAGAACTTAAGGAACAGGACCAAGTAAAATTCTAGTAGAAACTAGTCCAAGTCTATCATTTTATGCATAAAGAGGTTAAATCCCTTAGATGTAAAACCAGTTTGTCCTAGATTACAGCTCAAATTTATCAAGGTATTTAAGTTTGTTTATTTATTTATTTTTTTAGGAATCTCTGCACCCAACGTGGGCCTTGAACTCACAACCCCAAGATCAAGAGTCACGTGCTCCTCTGACCGACCCAGTCAGGCACCCAAAGGTATTTCATTTTAAAAAATAAAAATGACGGGGCGCCTGGGTGGCTCAGTTGGTTAAGCGACTGTCTTCGGCTCAGGTCATGATCCTGGAGTCCCGAGATCGAGTCCCGCATTGGGCTCCCTGCTCAGCAGGGAGTCTGCTTCTCCCTCTGACCCTCCCCCCTCTCATGTGCTCTCTCTCATTCTCTCTCTCTCAAATAAATAAATCTTAAAAAAAATTAAAAAAAAATAAAAAATAAAAATAAAAATGAGGAGGAAGAGTATGAAGGAAGGAAACACAGAGACACAAGATAATATAGGAGCAAAGCAGGTAGGATCAAGACTAGGAATTTGATGAATTGGAAGGACCTGAAAAACACCAAAGATTCAGAAAATCATGTTGAAGAAGTCAAGGCAAAACATCACAGTTCTTAACTGAGGCTGTTGTAAGTCTTCCAGAAAATTGAAATTAGTACAAGAGACAAGAGGGCGCAAGACTGAAAATTCTCATTCTGGGAAGACACTCTTTTCTCTGCACCCTGATAGAAGTGTAAGAAATGCCAGCCCACAGAGATTACTAATAGGAGACAGGCTCTGCATTTGAGTGCCATTCTGTCTGAGCAGGAGTAGAAATGCATAGAATTTTTGAGTCTATAATCAATTAGAGGGCTTAGTAAATCAAGATCTACAAACTCTACCCATTATTAGTTACTAAACTAGAAACTCAATACATTAAAGAAAAAATTCATCTTTTTTTTCTTTTACCCTACTAGAAAAGAACATGAAATAGCCATACATGCTAAGGTATGTTTACCAAAAGTATGTGGAAATAAATTCTCTCCACCAATAAGAAACTAAAAATCTTTTTAGAAACACAGAATAGCCAAATATATATCATCACTTTCTTGGTTCGTTGCATAATATAAAGCCCTTCGTTCTGACCAAAACTTTTAATTTATGTATTGAATTTAAAAGGTATACTTTTTTTTTTTTAATATTTTTATTTATTTATTTGACAGAGAGAGACACAGCGAGAGAGGGAACACAAGCAGGGAGAATGGGAGAGGGAGAAGCAGGCTTCCCGCAGAGCAGGAAGCCCGATGCGGGGCTCGATCCCAGGACCCTGGGATCATGACCTGAGCCGAAGGCAGACGCTTAACCGACTGAGCCACCCAGGCGCCCCAAAAGGTATACTTTTCTATAAGAATCCTGAGAATCACCTGATTTAATTCTTAGCTATAAATTCTGTGATAAATCTCCAGGTTTTCAATTTTAAAAGGGCAATGAATCATATATCATACAATACAACTTTTATGTCTTAACTTTGGTGTAATAAATACTACCGTAATGATTTCAGAAACACTCTGGTCAATCTGCAGCCTCTGGGGTGGGTTATTATTAAAAGACACCAACAGAGCTATGACATAACATACTGATTCAAATGCCATTATTTCAGCATATACAATAGTTTGGCCAAGACTGTACTAAATTTTTTTAAAGATTTTATTTATTTATTTGACAGAGAGAGATAGGGAGAGCAAGAACACAAGCAGGGGGAGTGGGAGAGGGAGAAGCAGACCTCCCGTTGAGCAGGGAGCCCGATGCGGGGCTCGATTCCAGGACCCTGGGATCATGACCTGAGCCGAAGGCAGATGCTTAATGGCTGAGCCACCCAGGTGCCCCAAGACCATACTAAATTTTACACACACACACACACACACGCACACACACACGCTCTTCCCCTCATTACAAAAATAAGTATTTCCTAAGCAAATTAATAGGATAAATAAATTTATATAGGGAATGTCCACCTCCTTGCATACTGCCTTTTTAGAATTTTAGCATATAAATTATTTATAGGCAAATAAATATTCCATATGGAAATCTAATACCTAAGGCAAAAACCTCAACTTAGTAATTTGTAAGTGATTTAAGCAATTATGAATCTTGAAAAAAATTAATCAGCTGTCTTAAATATAATCTCTTATAATTCATTCTCTCAGTTAATATGGATTTGTTAGGGATTCTTGTGATTCCAAATTGCTTCTCACCTTTCTTAAGATAAAAAATAATTTACAAGTATTTTAGAGCTTTCAACTCAAGGATCATTTAAGTGTGGGATACTTTAAGACAATAAGGTATTTTTTTTTCAGGATATCCTGGATGTGGACAAAAAGAATGCTACTATAAAGTTATTAGAAACAGTTTGTGGACATGTTTACTTTATGAAATAATGAATCAGTGTGGTTTCTGTGTGACTGAGACATTCTTACCTGATCATTTTTATCTACAGGAAAATTTTAAGGAGCTACATTTTATGTCATGATTCAAAATTCTAATACCAGTAAGAGACAAACCTAAGTTATTCTGATACGATATGATTTGCTTACACTATCAAAATGTATTCAGTAATTGGGTTAAGATTGAAAAGTGCCCCAAAAGAAAAAGAAAACACTAATTTTGAGAGTTTAATGAGCCTAAAATTTCTAAAAAGCTGGGCATTTTACTCAATTCAAGTATTTTGGATACATCTTTAAAATTTTTTCAGTGCACAAATACTTAGCCACAGTTACAGCCTAAGTGCTTCATGCTTTACAGAGCCAGAAAAACAAATTTAGCTTTGATCAAATATTTTGGCACCCAAGATAATTGACTTTGCTCAAAGGTAGAATTGGATAAAATAATGACAGACTGCCAACATATCAAGCTATTATCAGATGTTATAATTTATATGGTCCACATTGATTCTGTTCTTTGTAGGAGCTAATGCACATGCTTGCAGATTTAGCAAGAGGATTTTAAAAAGGAAGTATAAAATCTACAAAATATATATCTCCATGAAGTTTTATACCAGCAAATCCATGAGCACTAAAGTGAAGAAAAGGTAGCCTATATTTTACATATTTAATTTAACTCCTCCATTGCCCTTTAACACATATCACCCTGTCATAAACTCTAATTTTCTTCTGTTTCAATAATTTTAACATGATAAAGAGCAAAAAGTTATGACTATTCATGTGGCCTTAAGCATAAAAATCAATTTGCTCTAGTCAAAGACAATATAAAACTAATTAACTGAAATACAATTCTTAAAAAACTTTTAGTATCAATAAATTAGGTTTAAAAGAAGAGAAATCCTCTGCTCTCAAAACTGAAATACTAACTAAAACATTTTTAAAACTAATTCTATGTTTAAAACTTAAGTGAAAATCTTGTGACTTAAGATTTTTTAAAAAACACGATATAATCTAAACAGTCAGAGGTTGATTGTGTATCCTAATAATGAATAGATTCTCCAAAAAGTGAATAATTAAAAAAAAAATCTTGGGATGCCTGGGTGGCTCAGTTTGTTAAGCAACTGCCATCGGCTCAGGTCATGATCCCAGGGTCCTGGGATTGAGCGAGCCCTGCATTGGGCTCCTTGCTCGGTGGGGAGCCTGCTTCTCCCTCTCCCTCTACCTGCTACTCTGCCTTCTTGTGCTCTCTCTCTCAAATAAACAGATAAAAAAAAAAAAATCTTGCACTTCTGAATGCATGGTAGATGAAACACTATGAAAGGCTCTTTCACTTCAAATGTGGAATTAGACCCTACAGGAAGCAGAATTTTATTACATATTATGGCTTGCAGGAAGTAAAGGAAATCATTAACTCTCCTTCCAAAAAAGGATCGGGGAATGGTATCTGAGCAGGAAACAAGTGCAAACCATGCAAAAGTTAGGGAAAATATTTATAGGATACATACTGTTATCCAAAGACTGAACTGTAAGTCAGTGGCAAAATGGAGGACTTTATTTAAAACTCTTTCTTCTCCAGTAACCTAAGGGAGACCCAATGGTCTCTAAAATGGCCCCCACTTTAGTAGCAACACTGCAGATCCTGGAAGAAGCAAAGGGATGAGAGCATTATTTAGGCTGTAGGAATTCCCATGAGTTAAAGGAACCAAATTTTCATTAACAATTAAAAAACAAAAACAAAAAAACAAGGAAACAAGCCAATGTGAACGAGATTCAACAGGAAAATAAACTGATTTAGGATACAAATGGATATAGGATACAACTGAGTTTGGTTTAAAATATGAAATAAATGAATTCAGGATAATTTAAAATAAGAGAAGAAATACCAAAATTGGTAAAGCAGCCAGGGTCTATAATAAATGACTGAAGATGTGTGAAAAATAATCAAACCCAATTTTTGAAAGGAATATAATTTTTAGTAAGAAAACTAAATGGATGGGTTAAAAACACATAAGTTGAGCTAAAAAGAGAACTAGTTAACTAGACCACAAATAATTAATACCCAAAATGCACCAGAGAGTCTAGACAACATAAAATATAAAAATAAATGGCAAATGTGCAGAATAAAATTCTTATCACCATTATGAAGTCCCAAAACATAATAGAGAAGTAATAAATGAAAAGATGTTGAGCTTTTTGTTTTAAACTAATGAAGTACATTTATCAAAGATAAACAAATATAAGAAAATTACAGTATACATAAGCAAAATAAATGGAAAAAAATTCCATTAAAAGTGCAAAGCACCAAAGACAAAGAGAAGATCTAACTCTGAAGCCAAAGAGGAAGAGCGATAAATAACAGAAAATCAGATCAATAAAGCAATGACAATGACACTGACAACTGATTTCTTTTTTTAAAAAAAAATTTTTTTTTAAAGATTTTATTTATTTATTTGACAGAGACACAGCTAGAGAGGGAACATAGCAGGGGGAGTGGGAGAGGGAGAAGCAGGCTTCCCGCCGAGCAGAGAGCCCGATGTGGGGCTCGATCCCAGGACCCTGGGATCATGACCTGAGCCAAAGGCAGACGCTTAACGACTGAGCCACCCAGGCGCCCCACAACTGATTTCTTGATAGCAAAAAAGAAACAAGTAGACAACGGAATCCAGTTTTCAGAGTTTGGGAGCAAGTCATCATCAACCTGAAATTCTGTATCTAGCAAAACTATCTTCTAAAAATAAAGGGTTGTCATTTTCAGATAAGTTAAATAATCATGATACGCAATGAAGCATAATATAGAGGGAAATTCATAGCATTCAGTTTCTACATTAAAAGAGAACACAGACTGAAAAATTAGTTAAGTTAAATATTTGGACTGGAATGTGAGGGAAAATACAGAATATATACACAGAAATCAAAAGTAAAGACATATTAAAGATATGAGCAAAGTTGAATAAAACAAAAAAATAAAGATGTATAATGGAATCAACAAAGTTAAAAAGTGGCTATTTGAAAGACTAACAAAATAAGGGAAACAGTAGCAAAATTCATTAAGAATAAAAGAAGAGAAGCATAAATAAATAAATAAATGAGAAAGGGCACATAACTAGAAATACACAATAATTAGAAAGGTAAGTTACCACTGTGAACAACTTTTTTTTTATTTTATTTTATTTATTTGACAGAGAGAGAGAGAGACAGCTAGAGAGGGAACACAAGCAGGGGGAGTGGAAGAGGGAGAAGCAGGCTCCCGGCCGAGCAGAGAGCCCGATGCGGGGCTCGACTGGGATCATGACCTGAGCCGAAGGCAGACGCTTAATGACTGAGCCACCCAGGTGCCCCCCGTGAACAACTTTTATACTTAAGTTCCAAAAATTAGATCTAATGTATGAATGCCCAGAAAAATTTTACTTACTGAAACTGAATGAAGAAGAACTGTAAAGGCAGAATGCATATAAAGCCTGAAGAAACAGAAAGTTAAAAATATTTTCACAAAGGTAACATCTTATCCAGGCAATTTTACAAGGAGCTTCTACTTTCAAGAAACATCATTTCAATTTACACATCATCCATTTAATAGAGAGAAAATTGCCTAACTTGTTGCATGACGCCAGTGTAAACTTGATTTCAGAATCAGACGAGAACAGTAAGAATAAAGAAAATCACAGAAAATCCATGACTATGGATACAAAAATTCTAAACAAGGTTATGGCAAATGAAATCAAATCGTTTGAAGACACAATAATGGCCTCCTTATTCTTCCTAGTTCTCAAAATTGGTACATATGTTACCTTAAATAACAAATAAATTTTACAGATCTGATCTTAAGAAGCTTAAGTATTAAGAATCTTGAGAGGGACATGCATACTCTATGCACTCAGGCTCCACAGCCACTCCCGGGTGCTCGTGCCTAAGTCACGGGCCACCTCTGCAGTGAGAGCGTCTACCTGGATCCCCAGAGCCACCGCAGCTCCATGCGCATGCGTGCTCCAGACCGGCACTGCGACTGCTCCAGGGATACCCGCACTTTAGACCCTGGTTCCATGGCCACTCCGCAGATGCCCGTGCATTAGCCACGGGGCCACCGTGAGTGTGCCCCTGAGCAGGTGTCAGAGGAAGCCCCTAAGCTATGAATTTCCCCACAGGAGAAAAGATCCATCCCTGCAATCTTCACCAGCTCTAACCTCAGCTGATACGGCTGCGCAGAGACTAGGCAGCTACACATACCCCAGTCTGAGCCCCCTGCCGCATGCAGCCAGCACTCACGCCCACCCACCAATAGCTGAAGGCTGTCCCTTCCTAGGCATTATAGGGAGAATGTTTCAGGTTATCTAGTTTTTATAATATGGTTACAACTAAAATTGCTCATCCGTTCACTGGACCTGTGTGTGATTACAATCACTATGTAGTTAAATCTCATCTGATCTGTGTATTGTGTAAGAGTGATGAATCACATACCTGTGCGCCTGAAACAAGTAATACATTATATATTATTTAAAATTAAAAAAAAAAAAAGAAGTACAAAAAAAAAATCTCATCTGATCTGACTGCTCTCCTTCACATGAGCAATCATGGACATTCCAAAGGCTTTGGACTTTTTTTTTTTTTTCCTTCTTGAAATACTCCTTTCTTTGCTTCTACGAAAATACTGTCTTCTGTGTTTCTTTTTCACCCAGACATCATTCTCAATTTCTTTTGCCAACTTCACTTCTTTTCTCTACATTCTTGCCCAAATTAATATCATTCATTTTTTCACACTTGAATGTCATCCAAATGCAGAGAGGTATCAAACTTACATCTTCAACATATTTCTCCTCTATTTCCTACTACATTCCTCTTACCTCACTCGGTATCTATATTTCCACTCTAGAACCTGTTTTCATAATTCAATTCAGTCTTCCCCTTCCAGGTAAGCAATACTACCATCAACATACATGGTTAAACCAGAAATCTGAGGTCCATCTCCACTGACTCTAAGATCTAAGCCCATCATTTAATCTCTCGTAATTTAAGAGAAAGTTTTTGGAACACTGGTATTGCATATTATCTTTAAAAGTGGCGTTGCACATAGATATGCATGAGGGAAAACATCACATGGAAAATTATTATTTTGGGGAATAGATTATAAGTTTTTGTTTTCTTCTTTAAATTTTATAAACAATATAATTATAATTATAACCAGAAAAACAGATGATTAAAACAAATTCAAAATTTTTCTTGAAACCAGAAATCCTAAGGATCATTCTTTTTTCATAACCTATCTCATATATCTCCCCCAGCTCAATTGGTTTATTGCCTAGACATATATGGGAACCCAAGAAAAAAAAGCATTCGCATTATCACATGTGTGAATAGAAGTTTAATCCTAATCCTAATTTTCAAGATTTCGGGTTAGCAGTATAGATAGAAAGGGATTTCTTTGAAAAATCAGGATTGTGTCGTATGTGTTATTAACTACAGGCATGTGGTGAAAGCATTAGGAAAATCATGAAATGGAATGACTTGTAAGATCAAATGGGTTCTGAACATTGCTCTATGCTTCAATTATTTTCACAAAGATTTCATTCTCCATCTGATAGTGGTCTTATGTTTATATTTATGCAATTCATGCATGTTAGCTTTGAATGACCAATGTTGGCTCTTTACATTACTTGTAATAGTTTTTTTAATGAAAAACATTAGTTTGAATTATGAGCAATCTAGTATATATTTTGGAATGCATTGCTTCAAGTAACTGCTAATAATTCTCTGAAAGTTCATTTCAGATGGTGAAATATACAGAAGTTATGTTAAAATTAAATGATATTGCAGACACTTGATAAGTTTATTAATTACCATGAAACTTGAATACTAAATATGTTATTGATGGAATAATTCACTTCAAGTAGTGACCAGTGTAGAGGAATGGAACACACATAGACATTGGTGAAAAAACAGATATGAATTTGAAATCTACCACTACTGTCTGTGGGACCTTAAGCAGGTTACTTAACTTCTCTGAGCATATATATGTGTGTGTGTGTATATATAATTTGAAAAATAATTTACTTTTTAGCATTCTAAGAATCAGAAAAAAATATACAAAATGCCTGTCTTATAGTAATTTATACCTTCCTGACTACTTTTAATTTATTGACTTAAATGATACCATACATACAATTCTGATGCTTTACATCACCTACCATATTACTAGATGAGACTGGTTGGTTAGTCAGTCCTCAATGGGTGTGTTGATATTTGCCTCTCTTGGTGACTTCATGGCACTTGGGATGAAGACTGTGTTGGATATTTGAGAGAGGGAAAGAGAATTACACATGTAAACATACTCAGCCCAGTGTAATCAAGAGGAAGCACATGTGTATTCAAAAGACTTTCTCTAAAACCTTTCACCAATATCCAGACAATAATTTTGCCTCTGCTCATAAGGATAATAGCAAGTTGTACCCATTAGAGCAATCTGACTTGACTTTGTCAGTTTCATCTCTGTCCCACGCACTGCCTCTCCCTAAAATAGAGGAATCAGTCTCTATTTCCCAAGGCAGTACCTATTCCTTCATTTACCATCTTTAATGTCCTCATTTTATTATTTATAATTTGCCAACATAATCATTTCTCTGAGAAATTGTGATCCTGGGAAACAATGTGTCTAGTCAAAATGATACTGCCCACTTGTTTTACCCTTTATAATAATTTAAACATCTTTGTGATTTTAGAGCAAACAAACACTCCCTCCAACCCTCCTCAATTTACAAGTTTCTTCAACCCTTATTGTCAAGGTGCCAATTCACAAACTAGGTTATCTAGAGTGATTCTATTCACTTAACATGTAGTAACATGTATTTACTAGAATGTGCTAGGTGCGGGGAGCGGGGAGAGGAAACTATATGCAAGTCTATTAGAAAAGCATGTAAATATTTCACTAAAATATGCTTAACAATTAACAAAGAACGATGGGGTAATAAGAAAAGTGAATACAACGAACTTATGTCCAGTTGGTGGAAAGGGCACATCCCAGATAGTTCAGAGAACATCATCAATTCTTCTTATAGCAGCTGCTGCCCTGGTCTTGAATCATCAAGGTATACTAACATCTCTGTACATAAAATCTGCATTGGAAACACATAAGCAGAATTTGAAAAATTATTGATCAGGGAAATAGTCACCATAGTTATTTCAAGGTACTTTATATAGCACTTGAGAATACAGTATGCTCCATTTCATTATGAAAAAAAGTCAATCCAATCAATAATATATACTCTCATTTGCTGGGAAAACTTTAAGCATAATGAGAAAACTTTAAAACTGGAGCTGGTAGAAGCATTTAAACGTCATATTGGTTATTCCTCTGCTACAGAATTGACTTAATTCAATTTACATAGATCACTATTGATTCTAGTTCTAAAAAATGGGAATGAAAAAATCCTATCTGCATAAAGTCTACAATGCCAATATTTTTTTTCTCCCTTATATAACCTCAATTTGTTGAAATGCAGGAAAGTCATATTAAATTACAATCAATATGAGTAAATAAAATTCCGGTGTAAAAATATATTTTCCAAGTATCAACTTAGGACTGGCTAATAATAACAATATGGAATATATTAATATTGTACCCAAGCAAAGCATGGATTATTTCTTGGAGTTCTTTGGGAATTCCCCAAAGTACTGTTCACAGATAATCATTATTTATGTTTTTATTCTTTCAGAGCTGTTGCTATTCTGTATTTGTTCTGTTGTTGTTTACATTTTATAGATTACATATTGCTATCTTTATTACTTACATTAGTTTAGGGCAGTGGTTCTAAAATTTAGTACATATGCATCAGAATCACATAGCAAGCTTATTAAAAGAGCATAGCTTCCTTAGCCTCATACTTGCCCACCTATTCACTCTTGCTCATCTCAAAGATTCTATTTGGCAGAAGTGAGTTAAAGTCTAGGAAAATGATTTCAAAAATAAACCTTCCAGGGCTCCTGGGTGGCTCAGTTGGTTAAGCATCTACCTTCGGCTCAGGTCATGATCTCAGGGTCCTGGAATCAAGCCCCACATCAGGTCGGGCTCCCTGCTCAATGGGGAGTCTGCTTCTCCTTCTCTCTCTGCCCCTCCCCCTGCTTGTGCTCACTTCCTTTCTCTCTCTGTGTCTCAAATAAATAAATAAAAGCTTTAAATAAATAAATAAATAAACCTTCTAATGGTTCTGGTTGAGTAGATTGCACAACTGGAAAACACAGTCCTATAATTTTCTTCTTTGTGCTCTCCTTGTGAACATTGTGCATCAAGATTACCCCAACATTGTGTAATTTTTTAATTGGTTCATCTTTTTAAGGATTCAAAAGAATTTTGATGACAGACATTACCTATTTGATATGTTTCTGTTGAAATCATTTTTATTCGGTGACTTTTGAAGGAATGAGTCATGTACCATATTTTCAAGTTTTTCTATATTTACATTTGTATCTGTTTTATATGTCTCCTTTAGTCAATTTTTATAAATAATGTTTTCCTAGAAAGCTGACCATTGTATCATAAAATTAATTTGTGTTTGTGAGGTGGAAGGGGTTTTATCCTACTGGAATAATTTCACCTTTTATATTTATAAGCCTCTTCTCCCTTTTTTTGTGTGTATTTTTTCCTATGTCCAGTTTCTTCAGTTTAATGTTTACTTTTTCTGGTACCCCTTTTATAGTATGATATCTCCTAACCATGGACATGGTATAGCTCTGTTTTGATTTAGGTCTTTTTTGATGTCTGTCAATTTTTCTTTTTTTTTTTTTTTTACTCCTTAGATATCATTTTGTTAAATTTACTTCTACATTTCATATAGATTTTATTGCTGATGTAAATAGGATACTTGTTATTATTTTATTTTCTAAATGTTTATTTTTATTATATTGTAAGAATTTTGATTTTGATGTACCTATGTTTGTATGACGATTTTTGTTTTGTACCTAGACACTTTGCTGAATTCCTATTAATTCTGATGAGCTGACTGTTGCTGGTCTTGGATTTTCTATTTTCATCATGCCTTTTCAATTTTTAGTTCTCATTTCACATTTTCTTTTTTAATTTTTTTTTTTTTTTTTTTTGCTTCTTTTTAAGCCTAGCTACTAGATCCTCTAGTACCATGCTAAACAGCAGTGGTGAAAACAGTACCCTTTTTGTAGTGACCTTTGTAGTGAGCTTAAGACCAACTTCAAAAGTCTTACCGTTAATATATTTGTGGTAGTATTTTTTTTTACAAGAAATAACTTGGGCTATTTCTCTGAAATACTTTTATAAATAAGGATGGTCTGTTCTATGATGTTTGAATACATTTGATTTAAATTGCCTGTGAAATCAGCTGGACCTGCGATCACTCAAGTTAGGAAACTTGATTACCAATTCAACGTATTCCATTTCTTCATTTCCTACTTTTCTGAGTAATTTTTCATTAAATATACTTCTTTTAAAGATTATATATCTAGACTTTTGTTTTGCTGTAGTAGGGTAGGTACTTAATAAGTACACATGTATGTTTGCTGGCTCTTCGTCTTCTCTGTTGAATTGATATAATTTTTAAAAAATTCTTCCTCTTTTAGACAAATTAGAAGCAATATATTCAGATTCTCTCTTTTAGAAGTTATCCTTCACAATTTAATACACATACTTATCATTTTTTCCCAGAAATGTTTAAAAGTTTCAGCATTTCTATCTCCCATTCAACCATATGAAGGATGTTAACAAATTTTGACAACTCATTCACTCTTTTCCAATCAAGTTATATTTGTAAATATTTCTCTCTTTTTTTAAATGTAAAAGTAAGCTACACCTATTTTAATTTTCACTAATCAATTTTATTTCCTAGGATAGTTTGCCACTTTTTAGGGCCATTCTTCCTTAGAACTTATGCCTGCCTTTAATTTATAATTTTCCTCTTTGATATAACTTTTTATAATTCAAATCTTGGCAAGATTTGTTGAGTGATATTTTCCTAGTGTTTGTATGAACACATCAGGAAGGCTTTTGTATTACTTTATGAATTATAGTTGCCTGACAGCCAAGTGAAAGACTGTCAGCTCTGCCAAACAACACAACCAACTTCATTCAGTTCACGGTAAGGGTTGATAATCCAGGCCCAAGATGATCAGATGTCTTCTCAATTTTGCATTCCATTGTGACAGGTGATCTGGAGAGTTTGATAGTAGAAAAAGCAGAGAGACAACTTGTTGCCTAAGATTGGTGAATTCTGTCAAAAGCTATCAGGACTCTAGTATCCATCAAGTTGAGGTTCAGAGACAAGACTGGCAAATGCCAGGCAGAGCTTTGTTTCTCAGAAAACCTGAAGAATCAGGAAAGCTACACCAGCAGGTCTCAGAAACAGAGATCCATGCCAAAGACCATTTACTGAAACAAGAGCACAGACCAGGGTTGCTGTTCAACAATGGTGGTGTGCTTCTGACCTACAGCTGTAGAAGGTCTGGGACACCACAAAAGATGATCATGTAGGGGCCCAACTATGGGGATTAAAGAATCTAGGCAAACTAACAAGGGCCTGACAGAAGTTTTGGAGCTAAAGACAAAGCTTGGCTTTAGAATTTTGTCAGAGGCCATTTCTAATTTAAATGTTTGTTTGTGTAACACCAAGACATCCATTTTGTGGTACAACAACTTTGTAATTGCAGGAAAGCCTGTTAGATTAAATTTGCACTTTCTAGGCTATTTATGTTCATTGAATGCACTGTGCTTAAATTTGTAGCACTCTCCTAAATACCTAGACAATATTAACAATTTATTTCCAAAGGAAAGACCACAATTTAAGGAAATTTTATTCCAAAATTGAATTTCTCTGCATTCACAAAAGAAGAGCTCTCTAAAAGCGCTTGAGCATGTTCTATACACTGAGCACTGTTATAAGGTGCTTTACATATTTGGGTTTAATTTTCAACCCTAATCTATGAGAAGGTATGCTCACTGCTAGTCTGTGCAAATGAAACTGAGACTGAAAATGATCACATAATTTTCCCAAGGCCACGCAGTTCATGTCTGATCAACTCTGAAACTCTAACTACTTCTATTCCATCAAGATATCCTCCATAATCAAAACACATTGACACATCTAGGCCTTAAGAAGTGAAATCCTTCATCTGAAGAGCTTATGAAAACAATTACATAGGCTAGAAGTAGCCTTAATATTACACTTTTACATTAAATTAGGTTATATACTCTGTGTGGGAAAGTTACCATCCACTATATATAAAAATTATATGCAATCATGTATTTTCTTAAACAGATGGGTGATGATAAGTCTTTTACCTAAAACTGAAAAACTCATCCATGTCAACATGCTTTTAATATAAATTCAGTTTAAATCTGACATGTTGATGGTTAGATTTCAAGATGCTATTATTGATTTTTATTTTTTAATCATCTTTCTAGGTAGTTAGGGCAAACTAAGCAACTCCACAGATTTCTCACAGAATATTGATAAAAAATTCATTTGACTTCACAGCTGAGGATATTTATGGCTTTTCCCCCCAATTAAATAGGGAGAAGATAATATATTCTAAAGTATTTGACTGCAACGTTGCAGTCAGATTTTAAAGCATAGTAAAAAAAAAAAAAAGTGATTTAGTATAAAAAGACATTACTTTGCATTAGTATTCTTTTAAACTTCAAAGACACAAGAAGTTCTATCAAAAAAAAAAGCACAAGATTTAGATTTTAAAAATTCTTTTTAATCTTCTCCATAGTTCTGCTAATCAATAGCTATAAACTTAGCACAGTGCAGGACAAGTCAGCAGTTAAAGAGAAACATGAGAATTAATAATATTGATGGTCTCTGGAAGGAGTTGGGTCCATATCTCCAACAAGATACAAAATCAGTGCAATCTGTAGTCAGTGGATGAATATAGTTTTGTCAGTTCACTGATATTTTTTAAAGGCATTGCTTACAGAATTCTCTCCAAAAAATCATTCCATTTTGTTTCCACATTCTTTTTTTTTTTCAAAATTTAGGAAAATTTTAATGGAATTCTCTTGTTTGCTGATTGTGGGGAAAATGTATTTGGATACTGAAGCATTTCTTGTTTCTCAAAGCATAAAAATATGATGGACTGTTCACTCAAAAACTATCTCAGTCATTCAACAATACCATTACACAGTAAGTGCCATAAATTAATAGCATTTATTGTGTGAGGAGAAAGGGTTACAAAGATCAGTAAGACCTGATCAACAAATTCCATAATTTTTAATTCATCATAAATAAATTGCTATATTTAAATCATTCTAAGATCCCATCAACTGTAAAGTGTTATCTCTTGCAGAGTGTTAAAATATAAAAACTATGTACCTTGGAATTAATGAAATACTATATAATGCAGAGTCTGAAACCAAACTCACCTAATTTTTTTGCATCTTCTCATTTCATTTAACATCAAACTATAACATTTTTCACAGGCCACTAACTAATTCTTGAAAATATAATTTTAATGACTTCATCTAATCTATTATATGAGTGAGCCATCACTTATTAATAAGAACTCCAGTCACTGTTTTTATTCTTTTCTACATACTAAATATTGCCTTCTTGAATATCATGCTTACCATTGAATATTTCTTTAGGATAAACATTTTTTTGCTTATTAATCTGAGGTCAATAATTATGATGCTATCATAACACATGATACTCTGAATTGACACTCATATATTTTTACTCTGAAACATTTTTGTTTGCATAAAATATTTTTATGATTTTTTTTTTTCTTTAAGAAGGGTATTTAGATAAGGCATTTTCTGAGCCTGCCATTTCTGAGAAATATTTTATCTACAGTGACTGGATCATATTTATTTTTCTTCTGTAAATGTTATTCAATTTTCTTCTGACATTTTAGTGTCACTGAGATTTCTGAGGCCAGCTTCATTTTTGTATCTTTCATTCACCCACTGAATATCTACTGAGCATTCACAGGGTGCAAGGTGCTGGCAAACAGTAACCAAGATGGCAGGGTTATTACCCTTATGCACTTTTTTGTCACATAGAAGCTACCTTTTTTAGGCAGCCACATCTTTCCAACCTACATATTTGGAGAAACAGTATTTTCTTGTCTCTTAATCTTAATTAAATTTTATGTTAAATTCTGGGATGGAAAACAGAGTTCATCCAATTTACAGATCTGATGGATTATTAATAGCGACCTCTAGGGGCGTATTGAAGAATTGTGAGATTGACTGAATTCACTGGGAAAAGACTTCCATAAATCCGTCATTGTGATAGGTCTCATGGCTGTTGAGTATGTTCCAGTTCAAGTTAAGGAAAGATCTCTTCAGTGTTTTTCCTGAATATCGGTGATCCATTTCAATTTGCAGGCTCTTTTTCCTCAAGTCAGCTCTTTTATTATTTCCTTCATTATTGATTCTTTACCATCTATGTTCTTTCTTTGGGAATACAGATTTTATACATAACAGATACCTATGATCTTGCATACATTGTAGTGCACCTTTTCTTATTTTCATCTCCATCTCCTTATATATTTTAGGAAATATTTCAGAATTATCTTCTATATTCAATGATCTTTTTCTTCTTTCTCACTGTAGCCCCCACTATGATGGCTTTTGTTATTTGTTAATGAAATGTTTGCTTAGTATATCAGTCAGGGTTAGCAAGAAATGCATGAAATTATCAAGTTTGGTATGTTTAAGAAAAGTTTTAAAAGGGCGCTAATTGGGGCACTTGGGTGGCACAGTCAGTTAAGCAGCTGATCCTTCGTTTCAGCTCAGGTTGTGATCTCAGGGTTGAGTACTGGCCCCACGTCAGGCTCCACACTCAGCGGGGAGTCTGCTTAAGATTCTCTCTCCCTCTCTCTCTGCCCCTCCCCTCTGTGTGCACTCCCTCTCTCTCTCTCTTTCTCCCTCTCGAATAAGTAAATCTTTATAAAAAAATAAAAGGGGGGCTAATTATACATGTTTGGTCTGGATATAAGGAAACCACAAGGTAGCGTTGATTACTCTGGCACTAATAATAGCAATGTGCTGTTTCCCTACTCCACCACCCCCAACCCTTCCACACCTGAAGCGAGGAACATCAGTTATCAAAACCTGGAGCTAGAGACAGCCATGGGGAGTAGGCCACCTGCTAATAGCTAATGGTTAAGACCAGAAGACAGTCTATAGCAACCCCACAGAGAGAAAACCAAAGAATGATTCATAGAAAAGTGTTTTAGAATAAAAATATAATCCTCTCTACTTACCAAGAGAATACAAAAAAAAAAAAAAAAGGAAAAAGAAAAAAAGCCAACAGTGTGAAATGGTATTTTTTTTTTTTTAAAGATTTTATTCATTTATTTGAGAGAGAATGAGATAGAGAGAGCATGAGGGGGGGAGGGTCAGCGGGAGAAGCAGACTCCCTGCCCAGCAGGGCGCCCGATGCGGGACTCGATCCAGGGACTCCAGGATCATGACCTGAGCCGAAGGCAGTCGCCCAACCAACTGAGCCACCCAGGCGCCCCATATTTTTATTAATTTTTAATTTCCTTTAGATGTATGGTGAGGTAAGTTCTATGGATTTTTAATATTTATTACTTTTATTTATTTTTAAATTTTTTTAAAAGATTTTATTTATTTCAGAAAGAGAGAGAGACATATAGTGAGAGGGAGAAGCAGACTCCCTGCTGAGCAGGGAGCCCAATGTGGGACTCGATCCCGGGACTCCAGGATCATGACCTGAGCCGAAGGCAGTCGCTTAACCAACTGAGCCACCCAGGCGCCCCACCAACAGTGTGAAA
This sequence comes from Leptonychotes weddellii, assembly GCF_054177405.1. Taxonomy (NCBI): domain Eukaryota; kingdom Metazoa; phylum Chordata; class Mammalia; order Carnivora; family Phocidae; genus Leptonychotes; species Leptonychotes weddellii. The sequence continues at coordinate 24,938,048 of NC_138383.1, forward strand.
TGATTTTGCATTGACATGTAATATACAATAACACGATATGGCAGAACTGAAACCAAACATATTAACCGTAATAATAAACTTAAATGGACTTAACTCAGTAAGAAAAGATTTGTTTGACTGGAGTACACAAACCAAAACCCAATTCTTTGCTGTGTACATGAGACACATCTAAAATTAAAGTGATCCAGAATGGTTAAAATAAATGGATGGGAAAATAAACCAGAAAAATATAATAATAAGAAAGCACAGGTGATGCTTCTGGTATCAAGCAAGACTTTCCATCCAAAAAGCATCAAGTAATATAAAGAATGTAGGATTGACAGATTTGGCAATGAAAATGCTGAAATCTCAGTTAAATTTGAATTTTGATGAATTTTGATGAATACTGAATATTTTAATATACTGAAATTCCATGCAACATTTGTAGCACTACAGAAAAAGTATTTGTTTATATGGAATCTAATTTAATGGAGATTCATGTATTTTTCTAACAATCCTACTCTTTCCCCACTAAATAAAGCTTACCTGAGCAAGCACAAGCTAGGGGATGTAATAATAAACAGTTTCATTTTTGTCTCTCACTGTCCATTTATTTAAAAAAAGATTTTATTTATTTAGAGAGAGAGTGTGCACGAGTAGGGAGGAGAGACGGGGGAGAGGGAGAGGAAAAATCTCAAGCAGACTCCACACTGAGTCCACATGGGGTCTCTGCACCCCACAGAGATCATGACTTGAACCAAAATCAAGAGTTGGGTGCCCAACTGACTGAGCCACCCAGGTGCCCGTCTCACTGCCCATTTAAGTCTGCTGTTTTCCCAGCAGGTGTTACTCCATACCGCTAGAGTTTCTAACTCCTCCAGGGATGAAGCTTGGGAGGGAAGAATGACAACTAAGGAGTGAAGAAAGTTCTGAATTCATTGATAGTGTTGTGGTTATTAGCGTACAGACCCTGTTAGAATATGTTCAGAGCTGACTAAATTTCACCCATTGTTTCTTCAGAGGTCCTCTTGCCATTTCTGGGGATATCTCCTCTACAATTTCTTTGATAGAAGTGCATGCATCTTACTTCTGGCTGGAAGTTACTCCTTCCTTGGCTTGTAAGAATACACGACCTTCAGTTCATCTCTGCTGATTTTGCTTTGCCCCTCCAGGTAATCTTTTGGATGGAATCCAAGACAACTGTGTATGTTTGACATCTGTATCACAGGAAGCACTCATACAGTCTTGGAAGCTAACCACTACAACCACCTCTTCCTCGCTCAGCCATCAAAATAGCTAGACAGCTCATTTCTAGCCCTCTAGACTTTTGGGGTGAAATAGACATCATTTTAGTCTGTCATTTATGTTGCAAAAAACACATACTATGTATTCTGAATAGATGCCAAAAGCCTCTCTTATTCATTCTAATACTTCTTTTGTATTTTGCCTGTTGAAAATATATTTGAAACATACATCATCTTTTAAAAGCCCACACAAAATATTTAAAAGAAAAAAATATACTTTAATAACTTAGGAGTTACAAAATGATATAACTCAAACTACAAGCTTTGACGGAGTATAATTAATAGCTTACAATATGGTTATATAATTTGACTCAACATTTCCAATCCTTCAAATGAAAAGCTTCCAAAAGATCAAAGCACCCACTACAAAGTCTCAGCTTTTCTCAAGGTTTTTATTGGAGGTAAAAATGAGAGAAAACATAATCATGTGCTATTTTATAAATACCATCTTATTATGAAAAATAATATATGTTTATTATAGCAATATGGACTATACAGGAAAACAAAAGGACACATAATTACCCGGGCTAGAAATTACCATTTTAGCTCATACCTTTCTGTCATTTCTCTAGGTTATACAGTTCATCTAATTTCCTTAGGATAAATTCATAAGAGCTAGTACCTAGGTCCAATAGCTTCAAAGATTTGAAACTTCTCATCCATATTGTCAAATGGTTTTCCATAAGACTGGGTGCAATTGCACTACCCATCAGCAATTTATGAGAGTGTATCGTTCGTTATACCACCACTGATACTTCGTATGACCATAAAATAGTAAAAATAAACGTTGTTAGTTTGATTTTTGTTTTGATAACTAACTTTATACCAGTATTTAAAAAAACTGTTCAATGGCAGAAAGCATGCAAAATGAAAATTATGTTTACTTTTTGTTTTGATAACTAACTTTATACCAGTATTTTAAAAAACTGTTCAATGGCAGAAAGCATGCAAAATGAAAATTATGTTTACTTACAAAGTTTTGGAAATGCTCAGAAAGAAAAGATTTTATTTTTGACTGCAAGATTTCTGGGAGTCTTTAACGTGTTTAATATACTAAAATATATTACAAAATCTCCAAATACCAGATTTTGGATTCTCAATCTGATTCCTTCTGCTAGGAATGTTTTCTATAATAGAGATCTTTTTTTTAAGAAGAACCCAAATTCAAGTGGAAAAACAGTATCTTTTGGGCTGAAAGTTACCTGTCATGGGACTAGTTATTTTGTTCAAACTATCTTTCCTATAACATTATTTCCTCTCTCTACCTCATTGCCTGCAGGCTTAAGGCAGCTGGAGATAAATCTGCTTGGGAAGGATAAAACAAAAACACAAAACTTAGTTTTGCTAATTTTTATGTTATTTGTAGATAAATTAAATATTTTCCCATAAATTTGTTTTTGACTCATTTATTTCTTTGCTTCAGTTGAAAGCCACAACAGCTCTAAAATATTTCTTGAGAATATTCCCAGGAACTTTATTGTTAGGTAATTGTAACTCAAACTTCAAGGAAAATGTTAAGATTTATTTTCTGAAAATACTTTTACTAACTTTCTAACCTGCACTTTTTCCTCACTGATGCAACTAAAGTAACTGGGTATTATCCAAAGGGTAAATATGCTATTATATAAGGAATTCCTAAAGAAAATTGGCCAATCATCCAGGCATTGTCAGAATTTTCAATCTTGTTATAAAATAAAGATACACATTTAATGCTGTTTGTGTTTGGAATTCTATTTAAAGTTGCACATTGTTTGAAAGTGTGCAAAATGAAACAGTTCAATTTTTAAAAAGTTGTAAAGTGCTGTCTTTGGATAAAATATTGAATTTGCAGGTGTTTGACCAAACTATATGTGAAAAACAAACACAACTTCTTAAAATAATTAGTGCTATTTCATCACACTCAATCAAGATATAGGATAAGTCAGATGGAAATCATGTAGGTTATGTACAAGAAGACTTGATGGTCTTTTTTTCTTTTAATGTTGAAAACACATAACATGTTTCAATGATACTGACAAATCATGCAATTCTAATAGCAACAGTGACGGAAGATGTTTTGGAAGGTAAGAAAATGGATTGGGAAAAGTTTGTTAATTTATTCATGGACTTATTAATTAGTTTTAGTTAATTTTATGGGAAAAAAAATTTTTTTTCCAAAGGAAGGCCATGCAAGTTCCTAGATTTCTCTGAACTCTAATAAAAATCAGGTTGTATTTAAGAAACAATTTACGACTCAGGTGCTTGGACCACTGCCCAATACCCTCCACTTTGCTCTTTGTTTTCCGTATCCATTATGTCTTTTTTTGTTCCTCTAATCCTCTATTACTACCACCTTTTGTTTTTTATGCATATTTTCCCCTAGTATACTGTTTTAATTACTTTCTTGCTTCTTTTACTATATTTTTTAAGTTGTTCTCACTAGTTGCCCTGGGAGTTGCAATTAGCATATTAATTTATAATTTAGTTTAGGTAAACATCAACTTAATTTCAACAGTATACAAAATCTTTGCTCCTGTATAACCCCAGTCTCTCCTTCCTTCCATGTGCTATAATCATCATATAAATCACATCCCTATCTCCACAGTTTTATAATTATGCTTTATGCTGCTACCTTTTAAAGCAGGGGGAAAAAGGGCACCTGAGTGGCTCAGTCGGTTAAGTGACTGCCTTCGGCTCAGGTCATGATCCTGGATTCCTGGGATCAGGTCCCGCATTGGGCTCCCTGCTCAGCGGGGAGTCTGCTTCTCCCTCTGACCCTCCCCCCCTTGTACTCTCTCTCTCAAATAAATAAAATAAAATCTTTAAAAAAAATAGAGGGAAAAAAGGTGTTACAAACAAAAAATGCTTCTGTACTGTATTTTATATCAGTAACTGCTGTTCTTTGTTTCATTTCAGCCTGAAGGACTCTAATTAGTATTTCTTACAAGGCAATTCTACTAGAAACAAATAGTCCCAGCTTTTGTTTATCTAGAATATCTTAATTTCTCCTTCATTTTTGAAGAATTGTTTTGCTTGATATGGAATTCTTGGTTGACGGTCTTTTTCTTTTTTTCTTTTTTTTAGATTTTATTTATTTATTTGACACAGAGAGAGAGAGAGAGAGGGAACACAAGCAGGGGGAGTGGGAGAGAAAGAAGCAGGCCTCCCGCTGAGCAGGGAGCCCGATGTGGGGATCGATCTCAGGACCCTGGGATTATGACCTGAGCCAAATGAAGACAGACGCTTAACGTCTGAGCCACCCAGGTCCCCCTGACAGTCTTTTTCTTATAGTACTTTATTTTTTGTTAATTTTTTAAAGATTTTATTTATTTATTTGAGAAAGAGAGAGAACACGAGCTGAAGGGAGGGCCAGAAGGAGAAGCAGACTCTGCACTGAGCAGGAAGCCCAATGTGGGGCTCCATCCCAGGCCCCTGGGATCATGACCTGAGCTGAAGTCGCAGACGCTTAACCAACTGGGACACCCAGGCGCCCTTCTCATAGCTCTTTAAATATGTCATCCCACTGTGTTCTGATCTCCATGGTAATGACAGTGAAGCAGGTATTGAGGCTCCCTTGTATGGAATGAGTCATTTTTCTCTTGCTGTTTTCAAGATCCTTTGGCTTTGGCTTTTGGCAGTTTGACTATAATGTGTCTATATGTGGATCTCTTTGAACTTATCCTACTTAGAGTTTTCTGAGTATCTTGGACGTGAAGTGAACATTCTAATGATTGTTGGTCACAGTTTGTTCAAATATTCTCTCTTTTCTTCTGGAACTTCCACTATGTGTATGCTGGTTTGCTAGATGGAGTCTTATGGGTCTCTAAGGCTGGATTCATTTTCCTTCACTACTTCTTCTTTCTTTTCCTCAGACTGAATAATCTCAATTGCACCGTCATCAAGTTCCTTGACTCTTCCTCCTACTTTAAATCTGATGCTGAGTCCCTTTAGTAAAATTTTCAACTACAGAGTCTCTATTTGTTTCCTCTTTATAATTCCTATCTCTTCATTGACATTTTTGATGAGACATCATTCTCATGGTTTCTTTGCATGTGGTTCCCTTTAGCTCTTTGATCATATTTACAATAGTTGTTTTAAAGTACTTGTCTTCTAAGTCCAATATCTAGGCTTCTCCAGGAAAAGATTCTATTAATTTCTTTTTTTAAAAAAAGATTTATTTATTTATTTTAGAGAAAGTGAACAGAGGGAGGGGCATAGGGAGAGAGAGAATCTCAAGCAGACTCCCTGCTCAGCTCAGAGCCCAACCCAGGGCTTGACCTAATGACCCTGAGATCATGACCTGAGCAGAAACCAAGAGTCGAACACTTAACCAACAAAGCCACCCGGTGCCCCTATTAATTTTTTTTTTTTTCCTGGTTGTGGGTCATACTCTTATTTCTTCACATGCCTCATAATGTTTTGTTGAAAACTGGACATTTTAAATATTATAATGTGGTAACTCTGGAAATCAGATTTCCCCCATTCTTAGGTTTGTTTGTTTCTGTTTGCTGTAGTTGATTGTTTGCCTGTTTTGTTATTACTGCTATCTGTTAAGTAACCTTCTTGGGCCAACTTGGTAAAGTCTGTGTTCTTTATTTTGTGTGGCTATGGAAGTCTGTCCTTAGTGGTCAGCTAATGACTAGTCACTAATGAATGGACATTTCCTTAAATTCCTTGAACCAGTAAGTCTCCCAGCCCTTGCTGACAAGACTGTGTGTGTGTTTGTGTGTTGAGATATACCTTTCATCTCTGACAATGCTGCCTTAAGCTTCAAATCCTGCTTGCACGGAGCCTCGAAGTCAGCCAGAAGTGAGATATGAGAACCTTCTAATGCTTCTCCTGGGCATGCACACAGGATTCTGGTCTTCTAGATCACCACAGATATTCTGGAGCTTTCCAGATCCCTCTGTGGAATCTTATTCCCGAGTTTTTCCTGGTTTGGGTCAGTTATATCAGGCAACTGTGATGATAAACAATTCCTATGTTTTGGAAAAATGTCCTAAGGATAGAGCTGTCTGTATAGAACAAACTCTGAGTCAGGTTAAAGAAAAACATGCTCTGAGATGGAGCTTTACGGGGAGCTTCCTGCCTGGTCAATAAGTGACAGATATCTAAGGATGGGGCTTTTGTTCTGTCTTGTGTTGTCCTCTTCAGTGGCTGCTGGCCTTCCAATTTTCACAGATAGCATCATTGTGAGACTGTCATTTGTCATAGCTACTGCTGACCTTGGAAGAGGATGATGGAGACAGAACTTATTTAGACTCCATAAAACTTGCTGTTCTTACTGAGATTCAGCCAGTATTCTTGAATAAACACTCCTCAGACTGTTGCAAGCCTTTGGTTAATTCCCAGATTTCTGAAAAAGTTGATTCTGACAATTTTTGCCTGTGTTCTTATGCTTTTATGGATGTTGGAGGTCCTTACTCTATGATCTCAGGAGTACTTTCTAAAGTTCTTACATATTTATGACAGTTTATAAAATTTATCTATGAATTTAGATAGATAGATGATATTTGACTCACATTTTGTCTTCTTGAATATCAAAAAATATCCACTATCTTCTGGCATTGCATTATTGTCAGTAAAAATCAGATCACCTTTTTTTTTTTTTTTTGTCCTTAAAGTGACTTAATCATTTTGCTATTTTGTCAGAATTATTTTTTTTTTTTTCTTTCAGGGCTTCATTTCAATAGAAGCTTTCTGGCATCATTTCCCCCAATACATAGTATTTTTTCAGCATGCAATTCAAGCATTTTTTTTTCCTTTTTTAAATTTCAGTAATATTTTCCTGACTGTATATCATAGCATTAGTTCTGCTTCATTGATTTTTCTTTCTTATCACCTTACTTCACTATTTTTCTCTCTTTAATTTTTCCTGGTGTTTAAAATTGTCTTATTTCTCACGTTCTGTTTATCCTAAGACATCCACTCCTCTGTTTCTTTCAGTTAGTGTCTCTTTCTTTTTTTTTTTTTTAAAGATTTTATTTATTTATTTGAGACAGAGAGAATGAGAGAGACAGAGAGCACATGAGAGGGGGGAGAGTCAGAGGGAGAAGCAGGCTCCCTGCCAAGCAGGGAGCCCGATGCGGGACTCGATCCAGGGACTCCAGGATCATGACCTGAGCCGAAGGCAGTTGCTTAATCAACTGAGCCACCCAGGCGCCCAGTTAGTGTTTATTTCTGAAATTAATTTTTCTTTTATTTATTAGCTTTCTTGAGTTCTATTACCTTATCTATGAATTTTCCTCATCCTGATTTATGTTATTACTTTATATTTCGGATAACTTTTAGCTTGCTTTGAAATATTAGATTAGAGATTTATCTTGTTTATATGTATATATTTGTCATGTGATCTCATTGCCTGTAGGGACCATATTCTGCTTGCTATCCTTTTGTTACAATAACTTTCTGTGAGATTCAATCATAATTCTCTTAAGTTGCTCATTTATACATTATATTCATTTTTTTAAGATTTTGAGAGATATGAAGATTTGCTAGCTCTCCCCTAGTATGCCTTCTGCGTATGTGATCAGAAGTATTACCTTGTTGTTTCTGTGATGTCCTAGTTCTGGCTCCCTTCTCTTTTCTCTGTATTCTGTATGTTCTACATCTTTTTTTCTTTCCTATTATTTTCTCTATCCTTCTTAATTTATACTACTCCCATCAATGTTTCTCCAATGGAAGAGATATTTTTCTGGTTAGTTATGAGAGCTTCAGCAAAAATGTCACTTTTTTTTTTTTTTTTTTTTTAAGGATGTGATCTATACGTCTGGGTATTCTGTCTTTTTTTATGGAGAAAATTTGCAAATATTCCAAAAAGATTCTACCATCACCACCACTTTTACAAAATATACCTTGCATATATTTTTTTATTATTCATGATCTTTCCATTCTTTAGACATTATACCTGTGTAGTCTAGTTTTCAATTATAGATGGGGAATTTCATACCGCTTTTTTTTTCCTCCCTTTACTTTAAGCTTGCTTGTCTTTTTGTTTGTTTGTTTGTGCCTGAAAAATATCGAATTTTTATTTTGGCGTTAAAGTAGAACATCTCACCAGCACATGATGAAATATCCTTAGTCTTTAAATTCATAGTGCTTGCTATTCATTTGAGGATTGTTTTCTTCCTCCTCTCCTCAGGTAAAATTAAATTATATATGCCCAAGAAAAATATATTAGGACAGAACAGAGGAGCAGGACAATCCTTGACAGAATTTATATCAGTACTCCACAGGCATAACCACCTTCTGTAAGAATAACGAAAAAAATGTAAATCATCAGGATGTCTTAGCTTATCTTTCTTTTGTCATTGTGCATAAAGCAAAGTTTGCATTCATTGATTACTTTTCTTTTATGGCCTCTTTTACTCTGGTCTCTTCTCTAATTCTGGAATTCACGATATATATGTACTGAATCACCTGGCTTTGTCCTCTTGTCTCTTATCTCTTCCCTTATTGTCCCTTTCATTTGAACATGAGAAAAATTTCTTGATCTGCTCTTATAATTCACTGTTCATTTTTTGTACAAATCAATGTGTTATTTATCCTCCCCATTGTGTTTTTTATTCATTAATAATCTTTCTTGTCCAAGACTGTTCATAGATTGCTGTTTTCTGAATCTTATTGCATGTGTGACTTGCTTTCTTTTTGTATTTTTAATTTTCCCCATTCTTACTATATTTGTGTCTTTCAAATGGGACCATTTGCCCTAAATATTGTCTTCCTTCTCTTTAATTGCTGAAGTTAACAAATTCCTATTGTTCTTAACCTGATGATTTATTTTCAAAAGGTGGGTATATTTGGAATTCACATGGGTCAAATACTTTTATAATTACCCATTCAAATTATTAAATTCTGTGCAAAATAAAATAAGGCATTCTCTTAATTTTGCCAGCGTTGAAGTTTCACGTGCTAAAAGGACACAGTGAGCTATAACCTGATGAGGTTATAAGCTAAAAAGTTTCCCTGTGAAGGGAAAGCATTTTTCTTCCCTCTTCTTATGTTTGTTCTTTTCCCACCTTTCCCAGTTGCCATCACTACTCTCCTGTGGAGGCTTCTGAAACTCTCCTTTACTTAAAATCCTCTCCGAGCCAGCAGTAAGCTGGGCATGACCACAGCAGCTGAAGTCCCAGTAGGGTCCCATGTAGGATCAAGCTTAGTTCCAGCAATTGCCTCACAATCTCCCAATGAACAGGCCATGTTACCATTGAAAGTACGTGGTGGCCTGAGCTGGAGGGGAACAAGACAGGTTGTATAACTGAGTGGAATTCTAATAACCTGTAGAGAAGAAGGATCTAATAGCGGAAGAGTCAGTGATAGGGAGAAAGGCTGTACCACCAAATTTTGTGTGGTGGTCCAATTTACCAACAGCCTGATTCCCCTCTCCAGCTGGCAGACTGTCCCTCAAGGCAACACCTTCCTCTTTGTTCTGCTGACTCCAGGCGATTTCTGAATGAAAGTGAAGGCTGCAGCCAGATTTCTGTGTGCTGCCATCCAGTGAATTTCCTGAAATCCATAAATTTAAGGCTTCTTAGATACCAGTACAACATCATTTTAAGAAGCCCAGATTCTAAATCCTGGCTACGCATTTGATTTCAGAGTTTTTGTTTGCTTTTGTTTTTTAATCATGAAGTCCAGGCCCCATCCTGGACTAATTAAAATTGAATGTCTGTGAGATTGTTATTTGCAAAATTTCCCCTGGGGGATTCTGATGTGCAGTCAGGTTAAGAATCACTTGTTATAGAGCCTGTATTTATATCATTTCTTTTCCCTTGACAAGCTGTGTGACAGAGCTGTATCATGTGGGTTATCTGTAGAAAGGGGAAGTAAGAGTGCCATCATGAGGGGAATAAACAGGTTGCTCTACCCAGAGATGTCTCTGTGTGAGAAGTTGAGACTACGGAAATCAGCAAGTTGGGGTATGGGAGGCCAGTTACCATTCTTAAGAGGTATCTCTTGCCCTGAATGTAAATTAATGATCATATATTTTTATTCAATGGATATAATGTATTGTTATTAATCTTTTTTCTTTTTTGAAATTTTTTATTTAAATTCAATTTAATTAACATATACTGTATTATTAGTTTTGAGGGTAGAATTTAGTGATTCATCGGTTGCATATAATACCCAGTGCTCATTACTTCATGTCCTCCTTAATGCCCATCATCCAGTGACCCCATCCACCCACCCACATCCCCTCCAGCAACCCTCAGTTTGTTCCCCAGAGTTCAGCATCTCTTATGGTTTGCCTTCCTCTCTATTTTTGTCTTATTTTATTTTTTCCTTCTTTCCCCTACATTTATCAGTTTTGTTTCTTAAATTCCACATATGAGTGAAATCACATGGTATTTGTCTTTCTCTTATTGACTTATTTAGCTTAGCATAATACCCTCTAGTGCCATCCATGTCATTGCAAATGGCAAGATTTCATTCTTTTCGTCTGCTGAGTAATATTTTATTGTGTATGTGTGTGTATGTGTATATATATATATATATATATATCACATATATATCTTCTTTATCCATTCATCTGTCAATGGACATCTGGGCTCTTTCCATATTTTGGCTATTGTGGACATTCCTGCTATAAACATTGGGGTGACTGTGCCCCTTCAAATCACTATGTTTGTATCTGTTCGATAAATACCTAGCAGTGCAATTACTGGGTCGTAGGGTAGCTCTATTTTTAACTTTTTGAGGAAACTGCATACTGTTTTTCAGAGTAGCTGCACCAGTTTGCATTCCCACCAACAGTGTAGGAGGGTTCCCCTTTCTCCGCATCCCCGCCAACATCTGTTGTTTCCTGACTTATTAATTTTAACCATTCTGACTGGTGTAAGGTGGTATCCCATTGAGGTTTTGACTTGTAATTCCCTGATGTCAGGTGATGTTGAGCATTTTTTCATGGGTGTTGGGGCCATTTGTATGTGTTCTTTGGAGAAATGTCTGTTCGTATCTTCTGCCCATTTCTTTCTTTCTTTCTTTCTTTTTTTTTTTTTTTAAATTTTATTCATTTATTTGACAGAGAGAGACACAGCAAGAGAGGGAACACAAGCAGGAGGAGTGGCAGAGGGAGAAGCAGGCTTCCTGGGACATGGGACCATGACCCGAGCCAAAGGCAGACGCTTAATGACTGAGCCACCCAGGCACCCCACTTCGGCCCATTTCTTGACTGGATTTTTTGTTTTTTGGGTGTTGAGGTTGATAAGTTCTTTATAGCTTTTGGAATACTAGCTCTTTATCTGATGAGACATTTGCAAATTTCTTCTCCCATTCTATAGGTTACCTTTTAGTTTTGTTGACTGTTTCCTCTGCTGTACAAAAGCTTTTTACCATGCTACAGTCCCAATAGTTCATTTTTGCTTTTGTTTCTCTTGTATTTGGAGATGTGTCTAGCAAGAAGCTTTTGTAGCCAAAGTCAAAGAGGTTGCTGCCTGTGTTCTCCTCTAGGATTTTGATGGATTCCTGTCTCTCATTTAGGTCTTTCATCCATTTTGAGTTTATTTTTGTGTATCTTGTAAGAAAGTGGCTCCGTTTCATTCTTCTGCCTGTGGCTGTCCCATTTTCCCAACACAATTTATGGGAGAGACTGTTTTTTCCTTTGGATATTCTTTCCTGCTTTGTTGAAGATTAGTTGACCATAGAGTTGAGGGTCCATTTCTGGGTTCTCTATTCTGTTTCACTGATCTATGTGTCTGTTTTTGTGCCAATACCATACTGTCTTGATAATTACAGCTTTGTAATGCAGATTGAAGTCTGTAATTGTGATGCCTCCAGCTTTAGTTTTCTTTTTCAACCTTACTTTGGCTATTTGGGGTCTTTTCTGGTTCCATACAAATTTTAGGATTGTTTGTTTCAGCTCTGTGAAAGTTGTTAATGGTATTTTGATAGAGATTGCATTGAACGTATAGACTGCTTTGGGTAGCATAGACATTTTAACACTGTTTGTTCTTCCAATCCATGAGCATGGAATGTTTTTCCATCTCTTTGTGTCTTCCTCAATCTCTTTCATAAGTGTTCTATAGTTTTCAGAGTACAGATCTTTTACCTCTTTGGCTAGGTTTATTCCTAGTTTTTCTGGGTTTTGGTGCAATTGTAATGGACATATCATCTAAGCAGAAGGTCAACAAGGAAACAGGACTTTGAATGACACACTGGACCAGATGGACATAAAAGATATATTCAGAGCATTTCATCCTAAAGCAGTAGCATACACATTCTTCTTGAGTACACAAGGAACATTCTCCAGAATAGATCACATACTAGGTCACAAATCAGGTCTCAACTGGTAAAAAAAGACTGAGATTATACCATGCATATTTTCAGACTACAATGCTTTAAAACTTGAAGTCAACTACAAGAAAAAATTTGGAAGGACCACAAATACATGGAGGAACCAGGAAATTAAAGAAGAATTAAAAAATACATGGAAGTAAATGAAAATGAAAACACGACAGACAGTTCAGAACCTTTGGGATGCAGCAAAGGTGGTCCTAAGAGGGAAATATATAGCAATACAAGCCTTTCTCAAGAAACAAGAAAAGTCTCAAATACACAACTTAACATTACACCTAAGCAGCAAATAAAGCTTAATTCCAACAGGAGAAGAGAAATAATAAAGATTAGAGCAGAAATCAACAACATAGAAATAAAAAAAAAAAGTAGAACAGGGGTGCCTGGGTGGCTCAGTCAGTTAAGCAGCTGCCTTCAGCTCAGGTCATGGTCCCGGCGTCCTGGGATCGAGCCCCACGTCGGGCTCCCTGCTCAGCAGGGAGCCTGCTTCTCCCTTTCCTTCTCCTCCCTTTCCTGCTCCCCCTGCTTGTGCTCTCTCTCTCTAATAAATAAATAAAATCATAAAAAAAAAAAGAGTAGAACAGATCAACGAAACTAGGAGCTGGTTCTTTGAAAGAATTAACAAAATTGATAAACCCCTAGCCAGACTTATCAAAAAGAAAAGAGAGAGGACTCAAATAAATAAAATCATGAATGAAAGAGGAGAGATCACAACCAACACCGAAGAAATACAAACAATTATAAGATAATATTATGAGCAATTATATGCCAACAAATTAGGCAATCTGGAAGAAATGGATGTGTTTCTAGAAACATATAAACTACCAAAACTGAAACAGGAAGAAATAGAAAACCTGAGCAGACCCATAACCAGCAAAGAAATTGAATCAGTAATCAAAAATCTCCCAACAAACAAGAATCCAGGGTCAGATGGCTTCCCAGTGGAATTCTACCAAACTTTTTTTTTAAGATTTTTATTTATTTATTTGTCAGAAAGAGACACAAACAGGGGGAATGGCAGACAGAGGGAGAAGAAGGCAGAGGGAGAAGCAGGCTTCCCACTGAACAGAGAGCCCAATGCGAGGCTCGATACCAGGACCCTGGGATCATGATCTGAGCTGAAGTCAGACGCTTAACTAACTGAGCCACCCAGGTGTCTCCTACCAAACATTTAAAGAAGAATTAATACCTATTCTTCTGAAGCTGTTTCAAAAAGTAGAAATGGAAGCAAAACTTCCAAGCTCAATTCTATGAGGCTAACATTACCTTGATCCCTAACCAAAGACATCACTAAAAAGGAGAATTATAGACCAATATCCTTGATGAACTTAGATGCAAAAATTCTCACCAAGATACTAGCTAATAGGATCCAACAGTACATTAAAAGGATTATTCATTATGACCAAGTGGGATTTATTTCTGGGCTGCAAGGGTGGTTCAACATCCATAAATCAATCAATGTGATATACTACATCAATAAAAGAAAGGACAAGAACCATATGATCCTCTCAATAGATGGAGAAAAAGCATTTGACAAAGTACAGCATCCTTTCTTGATAAAAACTCTCTGCTGTGTAGGGATGGAGGGAACATACCTCAGTATCATAAAAGCCATATGTGATAAACCCACAGTGAATATCATCCTCAATGGGGAAAAACTGAAAGCTCTTCTCCTAAGGTCAGAAGCACAACAGGGATGCCCACTCTCACCACTGTTTTCAAAATAGTACTGGAAATCCTAGCCTCAGCAATCAGACAACAAAAAGAAATAAATCCAAATTGGCAAAGAAAAAGTCAAACTTTCATTCTTTACAGACAACATGATACTCAATATAGAAAACCCATAAGACTCCAGCAAAATATATTGTTATTAATCTTAAAGTTATCTTTACCTTCCAAGAAGAAAGATGTCCTCTGATTATTAACATATGTTAATTTTCTAGTGACTCACTTAAAAGGCAGCATTTATGGGACTTAATAAAGTGAGTGGGGCTGGAGCAAACAAAAGAAAAGAAGGAGAAGGAGAAGAAGAAGGAAATGCAGCAGCAGCAGGAGGGAGAGGAGGAGGGGAAGGCGGAGGGGAAGAGGGAGGGGAGGTAGAGGAGAGGGAAGAGGAGGAGAAAGACTAGAAGGAGAAGAAGAAGTAGTAGTAGTAGTAGTAGGGTGCCTGGGTGCTCAGGTCACGATCTCAGGGTCATGAGATCGAGTCCCAAGTACAGCTCCATGCTCAGTGCAGAGTCTGCTTAAGATTCTCTCTCCCTCTGCCCCTCCCCCATTCTCTCTCTCTCTCTCTCTCTCTCAAATAAATAAATAAATAAATCTTTCCCAACAAAAAAAGGAGGAGGAGGAGAAGAAGGGGAGGGGGAGGAGGAAGAAGGAGAAGAAAGTTTAGTTCCTAGCCTTATGGACTATAGACTTTAGGGCTCACTAGTGAAACTAAGGGAAAAGCCATAAAGTATTATGAAAATTGCTATGATACAGGGATGTCCAGAACAGCAAACACTTGACTCAGATTTCATGTTTGTATGTAAGTGGTGGGGGAATGGGGAAGGTGTGTGTCTGGGGGGGTGGGGGGCGCATCAGCACAGTCTTCATATGAAGAGCATAGCACGGAGAGCCCCAGACACAACACAGAGGCCGTGGACTACAGGTATAACTCAGAAAATTTCTGCTTACATAATCCTGCCTAAACTCTCAAGGCCTCCTGTGTCCCCTTTTCTCTCTTTAAAACTGGTAT